>NC_048301.1:34278080-34314421 GCF_013100865.1 Trachemys scripta elegans
TATGCATCCGAAGAAGTGGGCTGTAGCCCACGAAAGCTTATGCTCTAATAAATTTGTTAGTCTCTAAGGTGCCACAAGTACTCCTGTTCTTTTTGCGGATACAGACTAACACGGCTGCTACTCTGAAACCTGTCATTAATGTATGTGTCAAACTTCCAACTACATTTTTCAAAAATATAAATGAATTGTATGGTATGCTTATTGCAATTTTCATTGACCATTTTTACCTGATCCTGAATGGGCATATTTCGTGTGCTGTGTTAAATTATCTTGTTGTGTTGTTTTGAGCTGTTAAACAGATGTCACATTTCTCCCAGAAGTTACCGCATTTCTTTGGTTTCTAGTTAGTAAAGCACTTTGTGATCCCTCTGATTAAATTCAGGTAGTGGAAAAGCTACCTTTTTTATTTTTTTCTCTGCATGAATAGAAGATAGTATCAATGTGTCCCACTAGTGTATAAAATACTATGAGCTCTAGAGATGGTTTCCGTGTGATGCCAGTCTTTCCAAATCACTGAATGAAGTCAACCAGGGTGCTAAATACCTTGGCTGAGCCCTGAAAAAGTATCCTGAGGGCTGTGAAATATCACTTCAGTCTCTTTTTTCATTTCCTTAAGTATATTCAATTGAACAGTGAAATACATTTTCTAAGATTGATTATTTTGGCTGAAAAACTTCCCTGGGGATTTTTTTGGTAAGTGCAGTATAACTTCTTTTCCTAAAGACCTTGATTAAACCATCATATGGGAGAAGAAGATGTGTTATGCCTGTTAATATGTTCTCTGTATGAAGACATACTAGCAGAGGGTTAATAACAACATATAATAGATGAGTACATGCAAAAGCAAAACAAATATGAATTATCTGGAATTGGAATTTGCCTCTGGGGTGTTTAGGGACCATTAGAAATACAGCCCTAAGCTGTTTGGCTCATTCAAGAAGGTAGCACTTTCAGCAGCACTGTATTTCTTAACATGATGGGGGAACATTGGTTCAGGAACGAGTAAGGAAAAGCACCACCTATTGAGTCACCAACATCATCCCCAGGAGTACTATCTTTGTTACTATATCCCATCCAACTCATTACCCTGCCCTGTTTATTTTAGAAGATATAACTCACAGTCTGATGTGAAGGTAAAGACATGGTGTGTCAAAGTTTTCTCCTTATTCTGCAGACTTTTAACTTCTGTGGCTCAAATTTATCTCTGAAGTCTCTCCAACTTTCTTCTATTGGTTCTTTTCTGTTCTACTGTTTGTGTGTAGCAGATCATTGCTAAATTCTCTACACTTCCAACCCCCCCCCACACCTAAATTCCGCTTAGATTGAGTAAAAGTAACAGTACCAACAAGAGGAAGGCCAGAAGCCAGGTGACTAATGGTCTGTAAATTAGAGTTGTGTATGTGAAGCAATAACAACAGTTGCATCTTACTCGGTGAAGCAGAAAGGAGAAAATGTACACACTATCATTTAAAACCAGTAAAATTCTCCCTGTACAACAAACTATATATAAATGGCTTGGTTTCCAAAAGTGTTGCTTTAAAGAGGTTACAGTGAACATTTCAGTCGGCTGTGACCCATCAATAATTTATTTTGGTTATTATTTTGTATTGTAAAGGTGACCAAAGACCCCTGTCAGATTAGCACTGCATTGTGTTAGGTTCTGTTCAAACACACGGTTAGAGATACACTCATTTCAGGAAAGATGTGGACAAATTGGAGAAAGTCCAGAGAAGGGCAATAAAAAATGATTAAAGGTCTGGAAAACATGGCCTATGAGAGAAGATTGAAAAAAATGGGTTTGTTTAATCTGGAGAAGAGAAGACTGAGAGGGGACATGATCACAGTTTTCAAGTACATAAAAGGTTGTTACAAGGAGGAGGGAGAAAAATTGTTCTCCTTAACCACAGAGGATAGGACAAGAAGCAATGGGCTTAAATTGCAGCAAGAGCGGTTTAGGTTGGACATTAGGAAAAACTTCCTAACTGTCAGCGTGGTTAAGCACTGGAATAAATTGCCTAAGGAGGTGGTGGGATCTCCATCACTGGGGATTTTTAAGAGCAGGTTGGACAAACACCTGTCAGGGATGGCATAGATAATACTTAGTCCTGCCATGAGTGCAGGGGACTGGTCTAGATAACTTCTCGAGGTCCCTTCCAGTTCTATGATTCTATTATTCCAACCAAAGCAGCTTACAATTAAAAAAAACAAAACAAAACAACAACATCCAAGTCTGATTTAGAGTGATGTCCAAGATAAATAATGCCAGAGTGATTTGCTATTGACCTCTGCTGAGAAGCAGGGCTGAGTGAGAAAATTTCTATTAGCTCTGCCTTAATATGTGTGTGTGAGTGTCCAGGGGTTCCTACCTCCCCCATTTCACATGAGGGAAAAAGTGAAGTCAAGGAGGCAGTGACCAGTGTTCCTTCCCGGACTCTTTCATCTCTTCTATTCCTTGGGAAGAAGTTTCCCTCCCAGTCCTCCTGACTTTTCCAGGCTCCTCAGATGAGTGGCTCAGAAACTGTCTTTGGGGTGTATGATGCTTCCTTCCAGAAATTGTTATCTAAAGCAGTTACAGACTTGTCAAGCAGTCACTGATGCTTTGACAGCTGGCCTCAAACCCTGCAATGATGTGCCTGCTGGGATTTCCACCTGCAAAGAGGACGAGAAAGGAGGCACAGTGTCTCTCAGCTCACAGTAGCAGTCTGTGCTGACTACTGAGATGGGATTGAGGGGAGATGTCTAATCCTCAAAGTTTGGATCTAGATCCAGATCTAAAGTTCTACAATTTCAAGGTTATTTAGATCTGGAATTTTGGTTTTGAGCTCACCTGTAATAATAATATGTCAGCACTTCTAATTACAGCTGCAACCCAAAAATGAAGAAATAGCTAAAATGGTGGGGAGAGAGAATGAAAAGAAAGTGAACCAAGCATATCGGAGCCTTTCAAATTGTTTGGTGGAGAAATGGGCAAAACTACAGGAAAACCTCATATGTTCCAGACCAGTTCATCCATCCCTAGGGATCCACTAGTAGGAATAGAGCTGATTCTATAATATATGACAGTGCCTAAAGGTTTCCCTGCAACAGACTTGTCCTGAATTGAAAATAAGGACACTATCGCCCTATTACTGCACTCTCCACATTATATTTTTAAGTTAAAAATAGAACATCTTTACTGCTACCCATGATTCCCTGGGGGAGAGAAGGGAAAATGCTTTTCCCACCTTTCTTGCAAGCTGAATTGCTGTCTTATTTACATGGTAACATTTCAGCTTCCATATTCCTCAGAATGAGATATTCCCATGTAACTAAGATATTTATCCAATGTGCATCATGAGTGGAATAGCATTTGTATTGGCTAAGGAATGTTGTAGCTCAGGACAAACATAGAGGTGTTAAACCATGAAACTTTCTCAGCCATAGAAGGAATGGATTTCCTGCTTGCATAAAGTGCACACTCAGCACCGTTTAGCACTGCATTTAGAATCACTAATCAAACTCTGGAGTGGATTATATAGTTCAGTGTACTAGAATCACAATATTCCTACTTCTACCACTATTACTACCATTACAAATAATAACTAATATAGAAGCTAAGTGACTTGTCAAAGATGATACAGTGTGTCAGTGGCAGTGTGAATAGCCAAAGGTCAGTTCAGCAGTTTTATCTCCTGACACCCAGTCCCCATCTCCAAGTGCTATACACTGCTGCCTCCCAAATGCATTTTTTCTATTCTGTAGCTCTATAGCCAGCAACATTGAATGCACTACTTCTGCATGCTTACAGATCAAAATGAGTAGGAACGGTGTCTCAAAATATATGCGGGCTCACTCTTTCTCTCTGTTCCAACACTTGCCAAGTCCAAAATAGGTTTGGTGTCAAAGCAAACTCCCTAAACTGACTTCAGGAAGTTCTTTTTTGCTAGTTCCCTAGTCATTTTCAGGTGATGGAAATCTTTGGTTATTTATGATCCCCTTGATGTCCCATTTGAGAGAGCTGTGGTTGGAGAGTATTATATGGAAAGTATTTTAAGCTTCTCTCATATTTCATACATCGATTCAGTGAGGAGGGGAAAAATAAGTTAAAAAAAAGTGAATTTGGTTGTCCTGGCAACCAATTGTCTCAGGTGCTCTATTCCAATATAACTATTAACCCTTAGACCATGTTTATTATTCAAGGAAAATAATTGACTTGGAAAAAGAAAATTGGTTGTCACAAAAAAGACAAGCCACTATGCTAAATTTGAGTAATTTGCATGCAATGAAAATGAATTAAGGAGAATGAATCCTGTTGAGCCCTCAAATGATTTGCATTTGGGTTACTGCTCTGCTTTTCTCAGCTATCAACATTACAGGATACAGAAAGTATTGGGAATAGGAGATTTGGAAAGAAATAACAGTACCCTAAAGCTACAATGCAGAAAGCCTTAGATCTTTATCGAGCTATTCAGGTGCAAGTCTTCATTCAACTACAAAAGATTGCTTTCAAACATGTTGGGTGTTCAAACCATATCAAAGGCTCTCATTCTAATCTTTTTTTAAAAATCTGACCTGTATCAATTCAGGGTTGTGATTACCATGGTCTGAGTGGCTAGCTGAAATTCAGGGTCTTCCAGGTTCTTTCTGTTAAGAGGAGAAATTGATGACAGAGTCAGGTATTTCTTTGATGTAACCTGTTTATGTACAAAGAAGATACATAAAGTCCTGTTTCTCTGAACACAAGAGGAATTAAAAAACAGGGGACTGTTTCTTTTCACACAATTCCAAGCCTCTTTCCAAGACAGCACACTGCCCAAAATTTCTCTCGCTTAGCTTTTTCTCAGTGTCATGCCAGAAGCCCTCCTCTGGCTGTTTTCTCTGTTTGCTTCAGTGGTCTCTCTCTCCCCCACTCCCCAGTCTTGTACACAATCACACAGCTGCAATCCAATCATTCCTCCTCCCCTACATTTGTAATCAGAACTTTTGGAAACTTTTTTGGCCACATGGCTTAACTCGTACTTTAAACTTGAATTTGGCCTGTGTTTTGGGCAGAGTCTCCTATTGTTTTAGGTGCCTAGTCCATAAAGGAGGTCAATTGCTTTTTTACATTTATTCTGAATGAAAGGAATCTGTTACACCTACCATGTCCATGGAACTTTCACTCATGCTACAATTTCATGAACTATCAGCATTTCACCAAAATGATGAGCAGAAATTAGAATTTGAGGAATTTCTTGCTGACAATAAAATCTGTAGTGATATTGTTTCCTGTCTACTTGAAATGGAGTGTTTTGTAGTAGGAATTCTGGGTTCTTTTCCTGGCTCTGCTATGGATGCAGTGTCTCACAGGCTCAGAAATAGGATATGGGACTCTCATGTTTAGAAGTATTCAAAGACAACTCTGCCCCCTTAATCCTTTTTTTCCCACCTTTTCTCAAGACTGTGCTATAGCAGGGCCAAAACCACGCCCCTGCCAAAATGGACGAATGTATGTATATTGCCAACCTGTGAGAAAATGCACAGCCCATAAAAGATCCCTCCTGAACCTTGAAAGAAGTGGTTGGCTACTTGAACTCATTTGACTCTCTACTCATAATCACTGAGCAAGTAATTTAACATCGCTCTGCCTTCGTTTATCTAACTATTACAAGATAGGTATAACAAATAATAAAAACTAAGAAAAACAGGAGTCCTTATAAATAAAGTTCTCATGAAGTGTTTGAGATTCTAAGATGAAAGGTGCTATATAAGGACAAGGGTTATATTACCCAGTGAAAGGTGAAGAAGAATCTCACAAGATTATGCAACTTCATCTCCTGTTCTTCCTGGTCTTCCTTTACTCTTCCTAGTTAATAATTTATGTACATTGGATAACTCTTAATAATGTGAACTTGCTGTGTTTGAAAGAACAAAGGTCACAAAATGTAAGCTTTTCCTCTCCTTTATACCTCTTTTTGCTATTTGTATATTACATGTGTCCATGGTTATTACTGTTACCGACACATCTAAGAATGCTATGAATTGGAGAACAGTAGACAGATTCATTTATCAGTCTAAAATCAGTAACACATTGTATAGTTCTCTATTCAGCATAGACAGCCATGAAGCTTTTCTGCAGCATAGGGCCCTTCCAGTAGTAGCATTGTTCCCTTTCTGATCTTTATTTGTTCATGCTGCTTATGCTTGCAAATAGTAAAACTCACCTAAAGGTGGCAGCAAACATACACTACAAGGGCAAGGCCAGACTTTTCAATTACTTTCAATTATGTGTTCATGATAATTTTTTCTTGCTAAAGGAAGACTACATGAAGATTATTATCTACTGTATTGTGTTGGGGGTAGGGGAAATAAATATATGGCTGTTTTAGACCATAATTCTGAAAGAGAAAAGATTAGGGAAAAAAGGCAGAGAGAGAAAAGGATTTGAAAGGAGAGAGAACTGTTGGACAACACTACAAGAAGTTTACTTTGCAGATAAAAATCATTTACTGTTTCCCTATTATCAATCTATCATCTGGGAAATAACTTTTATATTTAAACACTGTCATATTGCAGGTGGATTCCGCCGTGTCTGAACATAGCGGCTTTGCAGTTGACACTCTCTGTAGTTTCTGGTTTTCTGACACATAACATATTTAATGCGACCCCCCCCCCTTTTTTTTTTATTCCAGTGGCTAGCAAACTGGTGTAGGGATATTTATGATGGGATATACTCTGCATATATCATAGATGAGGTGGGCATGCTTGAAAGGGCCAATTAGCCACTGTATTAGGTTTCAATGGCTGACAATGATCATCAAATGTTCTATTGCCACGGTCTTATTATCTTCTGGTCCTTCTTAAGAATCATTACTGCATAAAAGAGATTAAATTCAATTTATTGAAAGGCAGGCCATTAAACCCTTGATATGTGCTGCATTGTGTGCATCAGATTTCATAGCCAAAAATGGATTTCTTACGGGAGATAACAGAAGATAATGAAGGTAGAAAAATTATAGAAAACTAGGGTCCAGTGATTATCAGCACCATCAATATTTGCATATTAGGCCCCAAGGAGTTATTTGCAGCACATCTGGTTTATTTAGTGAGCTTACATGAGCCAGAAAGAGTTTTGCTTTGCATTATTCTGTATTTTCAAAAATCGCTATGAAAAGAAGGGTGCTTGACTTTTTTCAGGCTTCCTGCACTCCAGCCAAAACTGGTATCAGGTGTCTTGCAGAGTGAAAATAACCAATGTACCATAAAATCCCTTAGACAAGTACAGTATATAGTTTTGTCTGTTGCTGCCTTAGTAAACTATTATAGCAGTGACTCAAGATTAGGGCTTGAGGAACTCTGTTTATTTAAGCATTTCCCTATACTTTAAAACTCTCCCTTTTGTATACCCACTCCCTATGCCAGGTCTTCTTATTTCGTACCTGTCTGAGCTTCCCTTTTCTTCCATTCCCAATCTTCAGCAGCAGCCACCCTCTTCATAGCTACCTCCCAGGTATGCCCTGCCCTCTTTGTCCAGTTCATCTACTTCCTGGAAATCACAGGGGTCTTGAGTTTCTCTCTCTTTGATGAGATTTTATGCCTCTCACACCTATAAACTTGGCATTAGACCCCTTATACTCCTCCCTCTTTTAAATAACAATATTAGAGGTCTTATTAATAGCCAGGTCACTTACACAATTTGAGGGTAAACTGAGTCCTACAGCCTGTTATGTTCAATGAATTCTCTTACATCGCCAGTATTGATTTTCAGATCTTTAGACTTTGGCTATTTGGCCTTGAAGCAGGACTTTATATACTCTACTGTATTTTGTGGTTTAATTATAGTTACTGGGGACCTTGCAGAGATTAAGACGACAACAATAAAACCAGCCACATATATAAATTTCTCTTTCTACATTTTGAACAGATTTTTCTCCTCTGCCGTAACCCCTGTGGCAGTTTTAAAGGGCCAAACAAATCAATGCAAAGGGATTGGTGCTAAAAAGACAGGTTTTCTGAACTGTTATGCAGTAGGTCAAACTAGATGAGCACAGTGGGCCGTTAGTTTCTATGAACTGGCAACAGCTGCAAGCATGTGTGTGTCTGAATCTATTGCTGCTCAACCCCACCCCCCCAAAGTTTCAATGTGCATTTAGTGCTTGCAAAAAGTGCTGGATTGACAGGAGAGATGCTTTTCATACACTCCCATGAAAAAGGAGTTTTTCTTTTGAGGAATTCTAAGGAGTGTTGCCATCCTCAGAGATTAGGCTTCTTAGAGCAAGGCACATTACCTCCCCTTATGATAGCTAGGTAAGAAATTTCACATCCTCAAACACTGACTCATGCTTCATCCAAGAGAATGAGTCCATTCAAAACCTCAGTACTAGCCTGACAGTATATTGGTTCAGTTAGGAGACATTTTGGAGAATGTCAGCAAATAAATCCTTGTCTTGGAGGCAGTAATGGAGTGGTAGGAAGTCTGAACAGTTTAAAATTACACCTGCAATGCTTTGGAGACAGCATAAACCCAGAGGCTTTGATAATCAGGGCTTCTACCAGAGAATTGATTCATCCTTAAGAACAATACCCATGAACAGTGGAACTAGCTACCTAAATTAAATAGTACATAGATATGTAAAGGTTTGCAGGGTTAAGTCCTAGCCCATCTCCCTGTCCACAAGGACATCCTTGTCACAGCTCAAATCTCTTAGGACTCCAATTATACCCAAATAGCACCTTTATCACAAGCTCAGAACAAAGCTTTGTCTCCTAATATAGGCAATGCTCATGCAGTCTACAGGCACATCCAGCTTTCTGTCATTACTCCACTCCAACAAGGCTTAAAAAGAATCACCTGTCATCCCCAAGGAATTTAGTTCTCCTCGCAGCCCTCCCATTCACACGTGGCTACTCTGCTAAACTCTCCTACTTGTGGTGACTAAAAAGCCACAGCTGAGAAAAATCACTAACCAGCCCTCACGCTGGGAATGTGGCAGATAAAAAGACAACTAAGCCTGAAGTAATATAACTGCTCAGAGGCTGAGTTTTATCTGAAGTCTGTGTTCGTGAGTAAATACACACAATTGGTTCTATCTATGTTTTGGGTAAAGCAGCTGTCCTGGTCTCCCTTCATCTTGGTTTTTATTACCCACTGTAAGCAATGCTTTTTGGGTGAATGTTTTACAGAAGGTGAAACCTTAACACATTACACATTGTTTGTGCTCAGTCACCTCTAGCTGTTTTTGTCAAAAGTATATAAGCAGACATATGGCTGTTTGGTATGTGGGCAGCAGATGAATTCTGTGATTGTGTATAAAGCTAGTTAAGCTACCTATATGTTAGCTACCAGTGCTTAGACAGCAAGGTGATAGATTGATAAACAGGGCTTTATCCAGCTCCAGTGAAGTCAATCAAAAGACTTCCATTGAATTCTGGAGAAGTTGGCTTAGGCTTACAGAGTGAAGAATTAGGGCATATGTCTCCACGTGTGCCCTAGAGATGCTTTAAGGGTACATCTACACTACAGCGGGGAGTCGATTTAAGATACGCAAATTCAGCTACGTGAATAGCGTAGCTGAATTCGACGTATTACAGCCGACTTACCCCGTTGTGAGGACGGCGGCAAAATCGACTTCTGCCGCTTTTTGTCGGCGGCGCTTACTACCACCTCCGCTGGTGGAGTTAGAGCGCCGATTCGGGGATCGATTGTCGCGTCCCGATGGGACGCGATAAATCGATCCCCGAGAGGTCGATTTCTACCCGCCGATTCAGGCGGGTAGTATAGACCAGGCCTAAGAGACACAATCACCAAGATAGTTAAACCACCTTGCAGTTTTTAAATGTTTGTAGAAATGAAAGTTCCCATGTGAAAAATCGTACATCATTTCCACAGCTCCAAGGTGAAGAATTAAAGTTCAGGAAGCTATATCATCTTCACTGGCTTATATAGGAGGTATGCTATCCAGAGCACGGCAAACCAGGACAATGCGGAGTCTGTTCCTGCTACTGATTTGGTCTTTAGCCTTTTTAACAAACCCTATAACCTCCTTATGTCTCAGTTTACTTACAGTTAAATGATCATTCAAATATCTCCCTTGTGGAGTGTTGAGTCGTGATGGTTAACACCTTAAAATGTTTGGTGGCTGATACTGTTCTGACATTGCCTTCAATGAGAATTAATTCTATTGATGTCTGTGGCATTTCACTGGCATAAAACTTGTCTAAGTGGGAGAGACTTTGAGAGGTAAATCCAGCATTGTACCATTTTTCCCACTCTTCTAATGTTTAACATACAATGAGGCACAACTATTTTGCCTTCTTATAGAAATAGAGACAAGAATTTGACACTGGGGCCACTGAATTTTACAGACAGACAGCATTCAAAATGACAGGTATGCCACACCAAATGAGCTGAGAATTTTTTCAGTTCTTTTCACATCAGTACTCACCTTCTGCACCCATAGATAGTATGTGAATATGGCATGAAATGCCAGCAACAAGCAAATGGATAGCTTACTAGTGGAAAGCATTTTTGCATGCCCTATGCTTGGGAGAAAACCATATTTAATCTCTATTTCATTTTGTAAACACTATGTGGAAAAAACAATGGAAATAACATGTCTCCTAGTTCCTGCCATGAATTCAAGAAGCACTGCACAGGATTGTTATAGTGAAACCTCAGATACATTGGGACCATGGCCAGTGTTGGGGTTTACTGCTGCTGATCACCTTTATCTCTTGATCAGCCTAATGGCATTTTCAATTGCACTTTCACTTCCTCCCTGCATCCTTATGCTGAAATTAACTCCAGTGCCCATACCAGGCCCTCTACACTATAAAAGTCCCATAGTAGCAGTGAAGTTTGGTGGGGCAAATAGTTTGAGTACATATAGAGATTGCCTCCCTCCCACCCTGCTCAATCTATTAAACTACAATTCCACTGCATCTGCAGAAGGAGCTTTGGGAATGGGTCAGCAGTATGTTGAGGAAAGGCTCCCTGAATTCATGCATAGATGAATAAGAAGGGGAGAAGGAGCTTCCCAAACTGCAGCTATGTAGAGCTCATCCTCATTTAGTTCCTTGCACAAAACCTTCTTTATTTGGTCTTTTTCTCCTCTCTCAATCCATATTTGTTCTTCCCAACTCATAATCAATACTTGCCAGCTACTTCCTGGGTTCACAGATTTGCTCAGGATCAGGAATGTTAATTTCTTGTAATTTACACCCATATTTTTCCTTCAAGAGTGAATCAATTAAAAAACAACCACCCTCTTTCTTCATTTTTCTAAGGAAAGAGAAGCCTATGCTGTATATTGGGTATAGAGGAATCACCCCCAAAAGATAGTTTGGTTCTAATGGAAGATCAATATATGTGCTGTACTGATTTTTTTCATCACAATGATTTTCTCTTACTTCCCCTTGCTGCTCCTTTTACCCACATTATCTTTGTACTCGTTTTTCAATCTTCCTGTTCCATTTCTACCTTAATTTTTCATTGGATATTTTCCCTCTTGACTTGTTTTCTTGGAGAACCCAATACGAGTTGACTTTGAGGTAACTTTTAAACTCACAGTGACTCAATGGGTACATAACTGAGCAAAAAGAATTCAGCCATTGTTAGTTTTGGCTTCTTTGTTCTATTCATAGGGCATTATTCAGTCAGTCCTCCATAAAACTTTTTCAGATGCTTAATAATTCTGGAAGATTGCAATTCAGGGACCATGGTTATCTTCAACAAGCCAAAAGGTTCTTGCTCTATTTGTGGCACATTCACTATATGGCCATCTGGAAGCAGTTGGTACTCCATGATGCAGAAAGAGGGTGGGTAAAATGTGGTGTCTGGAAGCAAAAGCCCAATTATTCTTGATATGACATGCAACTAAACTTCAAGGTTTTCCTTGACTTGCATATAGGCAGCACAATGCAATGGAACTAGACGTTCTGGTGTTTAATTCAGTGAGACCCTACGATTCATTTTATGCTGCTTTGAAGATAATTAGCATGCCCCAGAAATCAGAGGAGCCTTGTCACCAAATTTAGGTACAGCAGACCCAAACTAATCTGGGCCACTATTATAAGAGTCATAGATTCCGAAGCTAGAGGGGGCCACTGTGTCCATCTAGTCTGACCTCTTGTATAACGTAGACCATAGAACTTACTCAAAATAAGATACAGTGCTGAAGTGGTAGGGCATGGACCAGATGACCACTTTAGTCTTTACCTTCTGCTTATAGTGAACAAGAAGTGATGTGCAATGTGCCTGTGTGGTACATTGGCTAAGTGCAGGTGATCCTCTTTCACTCTAGTAGTGGCCCTGGCAAACTTCAGGGCCTGCTAGTTGCAGCTAGGGGATGTACTCCTTTAACTCAAGTGGCTTATGCTGTGGATGCTTAAATTAGAGCTTGATAAGTTTATGAACAGGGCTGTATTATGGTGTTGCCTGTGACAGCAGGGGACCAGAGTTGATGACCCAGGAAGTCCTTCCAGTCAGATGTCCTATGTACCTAAAGCAGGGGTCAGCAACGTTCGGCACGCGGCTCGCCAGGGTAAGCACCCTAGCGGGCCGGGCCAGTTTATTTACCTGCTGACGCAGCAGGTTCGGCCGATCGTGGCCCCCACTCGCTGCGGTTCGCCGTCCCGGGCCAATGGGGGCGGCGGAAAGCGGATGCCTTCCCATTGGCTTATCTAGGCTAGGACAAGAGTAACATTTTGAAAACAGGTTGTAACTAGCACATGTTAAATCTCTAGAATAGGCAGGGCAAGTTGTATTTTAACCTGCATTAGCTGATCAAACTGTATTATTAGCTGCAGGGAGTGTCGAGTGCACCTCAACCACCTACCATATTAAACAATGACTGGTCCTGTCTACATCAGACTTTAAAATGTGTTAGTTAACATCTTTTAAAAATCACCTACTATCCTAGGGTAGACATGTCCCTATTATTGCCTGACAGTTGGCATTCTGAGAACCAACCGGTGGCCCAATCACAATAGAGAAGCTGGGGTGGAGCAGATTCAAGTTCTCAATGCAAAAGTTGGATGCTGTTTGTCATGGATCCACAGGATGTATGCTATGCCCCAGCTTTTAAAAAGTTGATTGGAGGAACCCCTTCTGTGTGCCAGACCCCCAGTAGATCTCACTCTTCCTTCAGGATAGCCCAATGAGTACAACTGAGATTAGGGTTGCATTTTTCCAAACTCTACAGGTCCCCCTGTCGCTTACTCCCCCATCCCCTGGAACTCATCTGTCAACTGCAGAGCTGGGGTGGGAAGAGCTGCTGCAGAGCCTGCCTGCCTGCCAGATCCCGCGTGGGTGCAGCAGGGCATGGAGGGAGGGATGTCTGTCCCTGGAAAGAGAGGCCAGAGAGAGCTAGAGCCCTGGGAGTCTAAGAAGGCATGGATGGCAAGCCCAGCTGCTGGCCAACCCGGCTGCTGGCCCTGCTCTTCAAGCACTGTGCACTGTCAGGATCCCTCCTCCTCTAGCAGCAGCTGCTTTTCCCACCCTCCTGCTGGCAGAGGCCAATCATGGTTACTGCAGTAACAGGCATTTTGGTGTCCAATCAGCAGTGTTGACCGCACAGGTCCCCTTTCACCTGGGCTTTCCAGTTGAAAACCGGACACCTGGCTGAGAGAGACTCCTGTTCAGAGACTTTTTTTTGCCTTCTTCAGGGATCAATGCACCTTACAAGTATTTGCAGTGACACTAGGCTGCCTTTTTAAAACTGAGTAGCACAGAGAAGCAAAGGTTAAGACAGACAACCAATGTCAGGATTCTACCCAGCCAGATTGCTGTAGGAACAATTTTGGTCTCTCTTTGTCTTTAGTCCCAGGTGTGAACTGCTGTCTCTCTCCAAAGGGCAATTGTAGACATATGATTCCTTTTTCTTGTGTTTCCTGTTCTGGGACTATGGTCATCTTCCCTGCACAGAAGTGGGTGGAATATCTCCTTCCTCTTGGCTGTGGGTTGCTAGAGAATGTTCTAATCATTGGGGTTTGCAATGTCCTTCCCAATCTTTCATGAATATGGGTTGGTATCATCCAGTCCTTGAATGACCTGTTCATACAGGCCCAGACAGTTAAGTGACACACACAACTCATGTCTCCTGCTCTACCCCAAAAGCTGTTAACCCCTTTGCACCCACTGGATAGCAATCCCTACTTAAGCAATTCACTGCCATGCATGTCATTCATAAAAATGCCCCAGAAAACTCCCCCTTTGACACAGCGTTATTACTAGTGCTTCAGAAAGGACGGCTGGAAGATCTACCTGAATACCCAGTGGATGTGTGTGACCATGTTTGTGGAACTTTTGGCAGCCTTACCAACTGTCAGTCAAAAACGCGGCACAACAAAGTGATTTCCCTGAAAAGGTGGATCAGTGACATTTGGGCAGCTGGATGTTTTGTATTTCCTCCTCACCTTGTGCTTCATTATTCACCTAAGCAACTAACTTAAGTTTATATGGTGAAAGCCAAAGAATTTCCACAAAGGCTCTGAGGCTGGCCTGGAACGCAGAAAAAAAGGAAAATCATTAGTTCTTGAAAGGCCAAGACTCTGGTTTATCCTGTTCAATGACAGCTAGAGCAAATGGTGTTTATGAAAAGGTCTTTAATAAGTTTCTTTGATCTTGGAACTCTGCATAGGAACATTGCCATAGATCAGAACCGAAGGCTATTTAGTCTAGTATAGGATGTGGGTTAATCTGCTCTAATACTTAGATGGTTTATGCCCTGAAGCATAAAGGATGAAGTCCTGGCCCCACTGAAATCAATGGGATTTTTGTCATTGACTTAACCTGGGGTGAAGTCCTGGCCTCACTGTTTATCCTTTCCAAAACCCTATGTTTGCCCTAATTTTTATAGCTCTGTATATTGTTACCCATATAAACATTCTCTCTCTCTTTGAACTTGCCAAATCCTTGGCCTCAGTGACATCCTGTGGCAGTGCTTGCATATTTATTTAGCAAAGCAACTGAGTTCCTGGATTTTTGGTACCCCAAAGGGGAAATGCTTTCCTGAGAAGGGATTACAGAGTACTCTATATGGCCAGAAACAGAGAGAATGCCGTACGGGGTACTTACAGGGAGACTAACAGAAAGGCTAATGCCTCCATTTTTTCTTATATCAAGTTCTTGTTATCATCTAAATCTTAACCATTCGGGTGTGAAGAAAAATTCCTGTAGATTTTTAAAACTGAGTCTTGGGGGAAGAGTTCATTAGGGTATGGGTAAAGGAACCCACATCTCTCTCTTTTGTGTTAGGGTATTAAGCTCTCTGTTTAAAAACCACATCACAGGGAGGGTGTATGTAAAGAAAGTTTATGTGGTGATAGGGGAGGAATACATATAATTGGAATTAATATTTTCATGACCTCTGGGGGGTGATCAGTTCTTACCTTCTCCAAGGTTCAGGATAAGCTGGATTTCCAATAGTACACAAAGCTACCTCTCCAAGTCAGGTCACTCTGTAATCTCAGATCAATTTACATGACAAATTTGCTCCTGGTTCTAGTCATCACAATTTCTCCTGCCAACTGGGCTTTACACAACAAATATTAGTACTTTAGATCAAGGGTTCTCAACATTTTTCTTTCTGAACCCCCCTCCCCCCAACATGCTATAAAAACCTCCATGGCCCCCCTGTGCCACGATAACTATTTTTCTGCATATCCAGTAGATTAAAAGCCAGAGCTGGTGTTAGGGGGCAACAAGGAGGGCAAAGTTGCTCAGGCGTTGGATTCAGCCTCATGCGGCTGGGGCTTCAGCTTTCTGCCCTGAGCCCCAGAGTTTCAAACACTGGCTCTGCTGTCTGGTTTATTTTGGCGGACCCCCTGAAACCTGCTCATGGCCCCCCAGCAGCCCCGGATTCCTGGTTGAGAACTGTTGCTTTAGATCCAGGATGTCCCCACACATTGGGCACAGAGTGCTTCTCGGTCTTCCACATCCTACTGATGGCATAGGTGTGTTGCAGAGGAGTCACAAATCCTCACTTTTCTGAAAGGGCACAGGTCATTTTTCTACAACGTCAGGATAACTGCAGCAGCTCTGTCACAAAAAGCAAGAAAAGAAGGAGTTGCATTCTGATTACAACACTTCCATCTCTATACTAAGCACGTCCTCTTTATCAGAAGCTATACAGAAATATAGGCCCCAATACTGCAAAGACTTCTGCACTCGCTTAAATATAAACATGTGAGCAGTCTCCCTGAACTCAATGAGATCACTCATTTGCTTTGAACTAAGCACACACAAGTCCTTTCAGAAAAAAGGCCATAAAGTAAAGCACTGTGTTTTATACCCCATGGAGATTATTAAAATCAAAGAAAATATTTTTAAGGTAAACAGTGGTTTAGATTTCACTTATTACAATAAAATCTCAAGATGCTTATTAAACCACTTCCCTCAGTGTTAAATAAATTGACAATTACATTTTATTCTTTTCAATAACATGCTAGAAGCCATTTCATAGTCTTGGAAAGCACATTAAGTGGAGGAATTCATCTAGATGCGCAATTCATAACATCGAAAACAAAATACATTATGAACCACCCAGAACCATTGAATAGAAGTTACAGTCTCAGTGGGTGTATTATCCTTGGAATTCTGACTTTGAAGTATATTTCAATGCCTGAGTTGTCATGAATCTGAAAAAAAAAAGACGTATTTCTGATGAAAAATATTTTAAAGTTTCTATTAAGAATTGTACTATTTTTAGTTCCAAAAACTTCAAAAAGATAGATCAGTCAAATGTCCTTTTAATTAATCAATTTTTATAAGATAAATTAGGTAAAAGAACAGTTAGAAAAAGACCTCTTTAAGTACCAGAGTTATTGGCCCACTAGAAAAACGTAATTTCCTTCTCTGGGGACAAATCTGCAGATTTTGACTTTGCAGATGGGCAATCTGGGCAAAGTTCTCTTCTCAGTTACCCTATTGTAAATCCGAATCACTCTGGGTTTACACCAGTAAAATTGAAGTTATCCAGCTCATGGAAGGGGTGGTCAGTGAGTGTGTCAAGGTTCTGCCTGCTTCCTCCGACTTGCATAAGGAGAGGGCAATGCCACAATCCCACAGAGGCTGCTTGCCCCTTGCTGCTATCCACCATCATCCTCTTTTACCTTGCATGGCTATGCCAGCACATCCACAATGTGGCCCTGAGTCTGGGTGTTCTGAGGACTTCCTTCCAGAACTTTCTCTCTTGGCTCCTTAGTTCCTCCTCCACTGGGACTCTTCAAGATGATGCACCCTAGTAAAACAGTTGTAAACATTCACACTGCCTCAGCTGTACCTGTTCTGTGCATAAATAGAGGACTTCTGGCTCCAGAGCTTCTAGTCTGGCACTATGGACAACCATGAAATTCACTTACATAAAAAAGAGGGATTCTATCAGTATGAATTATTTTAAATTGAATGTTTTTTTTTTAAATTGGGTTCTGACTGAGCACCCTTTAAATAATAAGTCCTGCTATTTTTAGAAGTATCTCTCATGTCCAAATGTTTTAAAGTATTTTTCTGTTCCTCTGCTGATGTTCAGAAAGGTCTCTTGGGTGGGTCTAGGAGCAACACCATCTCGCATACTTAGTCCCTTCTTTTCTTTCTGTGCATGCTCTTGCATCCTGGCTCTTCGGGTTCAGCTTCTTGCAGGGCTTTGGGAAGAGCAGTGCATGAATGTGATGTCATATTGCTATTGCATGAGAAAGGAGGTGCACCTGGCCATCAATAAACCTGGTGATATACCAAGTGGTGACCAATATACAATGCAATTAGACACAAGTAGATAAAAAATGGGCCAGTCACTGAAAAGACACTGATTTACACCAACTGATGTGGACCAATTTTTGCTCTGAATAATCTATCAGTTAAAGTCATATTTGAGGTACCGTGTAATATTAGTAGGTAAAATCATCCCAGGTAGAAATGAGATTTTCAAGTAGTCTTCCTTTTAAATTTTATTTTCATATATAGCTCATAATGAGTTTTGAAAGCAAACTTTGCACGATGATAGGTTATTTCAGTGATTATAGGGCTATTCATAATATTTCAAAAATAACAGCAAAATATAGCGTAGGAGCTATAATTATAATTATGTTATACTCAATGTTAAGTAATACAGAAGATTTACATACAGATTGCAGTAGAAAATGGTTACTAGTATATGAATGCTTTATAAGGTTTATACAATATTGCCATCTATGCTCTTGCTATGTGTAATTATTTAAAGAAGGAAGATGTATATTTTTAGCAATTGTCATATAATGTGATTGAAGAAAAGCATGTGTTATAGAAGAGGCAAACAGTATTTTGTGGTGGCAAAAGTATATGAGGAAAGATGAACTGATCATTGTATTTTTCTCCAAAGGGACTAGGTTATTATGATCATTTGATGGAGAAACTAGACCATGACTGGCTAAGCTAAGGAACTGTGCCTTACTTATTAGTGAGATCTGATAGAGATTTTCTAAAAACTTCCTGAAGCATATAATTTTGTGAATTTGCAGAAGTCTAAATGAAGCAATTTTTTCTACGAGTATAAATATGAAATGGCTATTTAAATTCTCTGCCCCAATTATTTTATCTAAAAATCCTTTATTAATCTATCTTGATCTCAGAATAAAGCGAGTTATTTGACTATACCTTTGTCCATGGGAGCTTTTCCATTTAATTAAATGGCAGCAATATCAGACCCTTCTTTTTGTAAATATAGCCATCTATAGCACTTCCTAAAATTCCTGATATTGCAGCAGTGGTGTGTGGAGTAATGGTGGGGTATTAAATACATTTAATTTCTTGGTCATTTCAAGTTTTGTATGTCTTTTAAAAAGAACCAAGGAAAATCAATGCAAAAAAATGGTGTGTCAAGCACTGGAAATATGAAAGGCTAGTGTGGGGGAGGGATAGCTTAGTGGTTTGAGCATTGGCCTACTAAACCCAGCATTGTGAGTTCAATCCTTGAGGAGGCCATTTAGGGAACTGGGGTAATCTGTCTGGGGATTGGACTAGATAACCTCCTGAGGTCCCTTCCAATTCTATGATCTTTATATATTTGAAAATTTTGCATTCAAAAAGAGAAAACTATTTTATTCACTGCAAAAGATGGAAGAGTACAATAGTGTAAAATCAAGTGCTTTACTGTTGCATAGAATTTAACCATTCCATTGCATCAGATAATATAATATTTCTCATCAGTCATCAGTGAGCATAGCTCAAAGTGTGGAAGCTGTCTTATTTGCTAAGGAGTGCTAACTGGTACAACTCCCCAGTGGGAGTTATTGCCTAGGAGCTTTTGAAAATCCCACTAGGTGCCTGTCAGCATTTTTAGGTCTCTGAACACCTTTGAAAATCTCGCCCTTAGTCACTTAAGGTATGTCTATACAGCATTTTGGAAGAAGCAGGAGCAAGCCTACTTGGGCTAGTGTGGCTCTAAAAATAGCTGTAGAGACAGTACTTTTGTGGCTTGGCCTCTGAAACCACCCTCCTCTATAGGCTTCAGAGCCCAAGCCCAGTCCCAGCTGCATCTTTCAATGCTGTCTATACAGCTATTTTTAGAGCACTAGCATGAGCTCTACCAGCCTGAGTCTGTTGACCCAGGCTGGAAGGCTGGCTCCTGCTTGCTCCAAAATGCTGTGTAGAGATACCTTTCTAGCCCGGGCCTGGAAGTGTACTTCCATTGATTTCAGTGGAAATTACCGTAGAAGCCTAAGTAAGTCTGTGGATTGGGGTCTTAGGAGTCTAAGTCTCACTGAAAGACAATGGAGTAAGGCTCCTAAATGTCTAAATCACTTATAAAAATGGGACTTAGGCTGCTAAGTTACAAAAGTGCACATGCTCAGAGGGAGAAACTTAAGTGCCCAGGGAACTTTTACAATGGAAATTTAGGTGCTGAGAGAGTTTAGGTGCCTACATGGTTAGGTGGCAGTTGGGGTGGGGTGAGGGGCAAGGGCAGTGTTTTTGGATTGCAGCAGTTCCTAAAACAATAGCAGCTGGAACTAGGGCTGCTGGGGGTCTGACAGCACCCCCTGGCTTGAAGTGGTTGCCATCATATACAAGATTTACAGTTTGGTTCAATGGCTCTCGGCTCTCCCACTATACAAATTGTTCCAGCACCCCTGCCTAAAACTGCATCTTAGGTGCCTCAGGCACCTAAGTGCCTTTATGGATCTGGCCTAAGGCACTTCTGAAAAATTTATCTTGTATCTTTATTCCAGAATTGGATCAAACAGTTTGTCACAGCAGTCGGTTCAGTACCCATTCCTGCCTGCCCACTTCGTTTTATAGGAGAGCTACCCCTCTCAAGTCCTGACATCTTATTGCCAAGGATGCATCTCCTTTTTACCTCCTGCATCCCACCCCTGGTGTCATTAAGTACACACACACTCTATTGACTGATGCAACAGCTTGTCCAGCTGAGAGGTTGAACCCTTTTCTCCCCCTCTTCAGTCTTTGTTTCTGTTCCTTCAAAGTAATATAGTATGTCCTGGTCCCCCTAGACAGTTATAAAAGACCCTTAAAAGGTGGGGGGTGGGAGGAATCAGAAATAAGTACCATAGACTTCCTGGACAGAAATACAGTGAGGCTCTTGAGAATGTATTAGGGCATTACTTTAGCTCATGAATAAAGACAGTGACTGCTGAGTGAACAGTGATAATGACAGTGTACCCAATGAGTCTGAAGTGTCTCACTAGGATTCACTGAAAGCCTTTAATATTCTCCCAGCTTGTAGCAAATCCCTTCATTATTTGCAGTATTAAATGAGCGCTAAGTGCACTCGTCTAAAGATCTGTCTATCTAAAAATAATATTTTTTAGTAAAGCTACTTAGAGAATAAAAAGGAAGTGGAAAAATACCCACCTGCTTTGACACAAAGTGATTTTACTCTATAATATGCTTTATAGAATGCTAGCGTGGGCTGAGATTTTTTTTAACATAACTAAACACTATTATAAGGTATCTAGCTGCCGTTGAACAGTATCAGTGAAAGAAAAATGGAACTACTACTGTATTAGACAACAGAAATATTAGAAGATGCCAGTCAGACAGGAGACCACTGTGCATAGCAACTCTGTCTCCAGAGACCAACCTCTGGACATGAATGACAGCTATTCATTAGAACAGGAAACTGGGGATGCCCTTTAAGGAAGTAAATATATTATTTTGTTAATACCTAGCTCTTATATAGCATTTTCCACCAGTAGATCTCAAAACACTTTATGAAGGAGGTCAGTTTCATTGTCCCTAGTCTGCATATGGGGAAACTGAGACACAGACGTGATGTGATTTACCCAAGGTCATCGAGCAGGCTAGTGCCAAAGCCAAAAATATAACCTTGGTCTCCAGAGTCCCAGTCCAGTGGTCTATCCAGCAAGCAACACTGCCTCTCATAGGCATGCCTCCAAAATATAGTAGCATTGCATGGTTTGTAACTGATGTGAGCATAGTTGCAACAGTAAAGTTCCTCCACAAGTCAACTCTTAAGCATCCTTGCTGGAAAATAATGAGTACAAAGAGGAAATGTGGGGATAGTCTTTAGTCTTCACAGGCAGGCTGCTTGTGCTCAGGAAGCCTGAGAAAGGACTGCACTGCATGATTACCTTGCATCTTGAGAAAGATTGTTTTTTTAGTCCAGATTTCAGAAGAACAGTACAGTCTTGTTCTCTCTGGAAAGAAAGAGACTGCGGTGTCATGTGAACATTTGCAGATCACCAGTTTCCTGCTTGCTTTTGACAGTGAGACGATATATATATTTTCTTCTTCACACTTGCTCAAATTCTTCAGCTCCAGCCATGCTCAATTCAGAAACATGCAGCTAAAAGGATTGTCAGGAGGCTACTTCAGAACTGGCGAGTGACACTGACCCCAGACGTAACTATCAACATAACTATTATGGAACCTTCTGCTAGCCATGGTAGAAGTGAGGTCTAGCGGTTTAAGCCAGGAAACAAAGTTCTCATTCTCAGCTCCTTTAGTGATTGACTGTAGGACAGCTGTCCTTACATCACTTGTACCATCTCTAAAGTAGGCCTTATTATTATTTGTATTGGCATAACATCCCAGTCATGGATCAATCGTCCATGAGGGAGCGCGGCCCATGCGTGCCATCTTCCTGGCTGATGGCAAGATCATCACCACAGGCTTCAGCCACATGAGTGAGCGGCAGCTGGCGCTCTGGGACCCGGTGAGCTGGGGGCTTCATGGATACAGGGGGCAAGGGTGCCCAGGACGGGAAAACAGTAGATGTGTTATTCCTTGACTTTAGCAAAGCTTTTGATACGGTCTCCCACAGTATTCTTGCTAGCAAGTTAAAGAAGTATGGGCTGGATGAATGGACTATAAAGTGGATAGAAAGCTGGCTAGATTGTCGGGCTCAACGGGTAGTGATCAATGGCTCCATGTCTAGTTGGCAGCCAGTATCAAGCGGAGTGCCCCAAGGGTCGGTCCTGGGGCCGGTTTTGTTCAGTATCTTCATTAATGATCTGAAGGATGGCATGGATTGCACTCTCAGCAAGTTTGCAGATGACACTAAACTGGGAGGAGTGGTAGATAAGCTGGAGGGTAGGGATAGGATACAGAGGGACCTAGACAAATTAGAGGATTGGGCCAAAAGAAACCTGATTAGGTTCAACAAGGACAAGTGCAGAGTCCTGCATTTAGGACGGAAGAATCCCATGCACTGCTAAGACTAGGGACTGAATAGCTGGGCAGCAGTTCTGCAGAAAAGGACCTGGGGGTTACAGTGGACAAGAAGCTGGATATGAGTTGACAGTGTGCCCTTGTTGCCAAGAAGGCTAACAGCATTTTGGGCTGTATAAGTAGGAGCATTGACAGCAGATCGAGAGATGTAATCGTTCCCCTCTATTGGACATTGGTGAGGCCTCATCTGGAGTACTGTGTCCAGTTTTGGGCCCCACACTATAAGAAGTATGTGGGAAAACTGGAGAGTGTCCAGCGGAGAGCAACAAAAATGATTAGGGGGCTGGAACACATGACTTATGAGGAGAAGCTGAGGGAACTGGGATTGTTTAGTCTGCGGAAGAGAAGAATGAGGGGGGATTTGATAGCTGCTTTCAACTACCTGAAAGGAGATTCCAAAGAGGATGGATCTAGACTGTTCTCAGTGGTACCAGATGACAGAACAAGGAATAATGGTCTCAAGTTGCAGTGGGGGAGGTTTAGGTTGGATATTAAGAGAAACTTTTTCACTAGGAGGGTGGTGAAGCACTGGAATGGGTTACCTAGGGAGGTGGTGGAATCTCCTTCATTAGAGGTTTTTAAGGTCAGGCTTGACAAAGCCCTGGCTGGGATAATTTAGTTGGGGATTGGTCCTGCTTTGAGCAGGGGGTTGGACTAGATGACCTCCTGAGGTCCCTTCCAACCCTGATATTCCATGATTCTATGATTGTGGTAGGTGCTGTACAAACACTCAACAATCCTGTCCTACCACATCGGGCTGCTATGAGGCAAACTTCTTCCCACAGTGGGATCGTCAATGTATACCTGAGGGCAGAACGTGACTCAGTATTTATGCTGTGAGGTCTTTGGAAACAAAAGTGCAAAATATTATTAGATGACAAGAAATGGTAAAGGTTTTAGAGGGATCGGGTGGGATTATTAACACAAGCTGCTGTTTTCAATTTAATAGGATGGAAATGTTTAAATTTTTTTTAATGAGACATGTGACTGTATTTGCACTTATGACAAAGTGCCCTGAGCTATCAGCAAGCCAGAAAGTTGGACTGTAGCTGGCAGTCTTTCTTAAATATAACCATTTACAAGTACTTAAAGTTACAAGTGAGCAGAGTGTATTACGGAGACTGCACACTATTTTATACATATATTTGTATGAATTTAGTGCTTATGGCCCTGATTCAGGACAACGTCTGTACTCCGGACAGCACTTAAGCACGTTGAAGTACTATGGACTCAGGCATCTTCTTAAAGTTAAACATGTGCGTTCCTGAATTGGGGCCTAGAACAGTGAGGGGTTAATGTCATTTATTAATATCAGTAACCACAGACATGCAGCGTGAGGGCAAGTGTACAGGATTCCTATCTGTACTCTGACAATTCCAGTTGTAGTATTCCTGAAATTTTCACTCTCTCTCTTGCAGTACATAATCCACTGCCATTAGTAGTATTTTAGCAAATCCACATTTTTGGGTCCCTTTACAGAACTTTGCTACTCTCTCTCTTGGAATCTACTTCTAAAGATGGTAGGAATAGGCATTTCCATTTCTTGGGAAACTCAGACATTTCAAAAAATAAAATAATGTTCTGAATCAGCATAACAAAAATTGAAATTTTGATATTTCCTGCAAAACAAAATTTTAGATTTTTTTGTTTGCTTTGGGACCATTGAAAATTTCTCATTTCAGTTTAGACTTTTCAGTTTTAAATATTATATATATATATATATTTATATATAAGTGTCAACATTAAATGCCGTTTTGAAATAAAAAATCAAAACATTCCATTCTGAAAAATATCAAAATGGAACATTTGGACATGATCAAAATGCTTCATTATGATTGTCTTTCAGAACTAATTGAATTAAAATCTTTGTGTTCCCAATGAAAGTTTCATTTTAATGAAATGGCATTTCCTGACAGAAAAACATTCTATCAGAAAGTTTTTGATCAGTTCAACCTGCCATCTGCCTGGCTTTTTCTCAGAACTGACTGTAAAATATTCCTAGTTATGTGCATTTTGTGTGTGGAAAAATATGAACTACGAAATATGAAAATCATTTTAATTTCTGATCTAATGCCAGGATTTGAACCCAGGTGAAAGGCTGGAGCACTAATGCAGTGTGCCATCTGGACCCCACCTGCACATAGCTAATGAAAATACCTCCTTAGTCAATTACGCCTATGTTAATAAAGGGCTTAGGTCAACAGTTTCCATTACCATTGATTTTTTTCAGCCTAACAAATTTCTTTTTGCTTGAGAATCATCTCCAGCTAACATGGAGGAGTCAGCAGAGGCCAAATTCTGCATTGACTTGCCCCCTCTTTGACCCCATTAGCATGGCTGGGGTTACGTTAGGTGTAAATCAGAATATGGCCAAAGATTTAAAAACCTTTGAATTTATTGAATTTTTTGACCAATTGTGAATCTTTGGAAAGATGGATTTTCTTCTCTTTCGTGTTTTTTTTTTTAAAGCCAGGATCTTAAATGTACACAGTGTTAACTGAAACTTTATATGAATGAATGGTTGGCCAATAAAGTGTTGATTCAATAGCGACAAACAGAAAACCAGATGTTGTTCACCTCATCAATGGCTTCAGTCAGGACCCATATGGAAATCAGTGTTTTTAATACCCCAAAGAGTCAAATGTGAAAACTTGTAGGAAAACATTTGACATTTGATCTTTTCTCATAATTTACATCTAGGAAAAACTATCTCCTTTCCTCAATAAAAGATCCAGAGGAGATCCATATTTTATTGTAGCAGATCCTAATGCCTCTGTTTAAACAAACCTTACATTTAGAGTGCTGCTTCTTCCTGGAGTTTACTATAATTCTAAGTAGTCTCAGCTACTTCCTATTAATATTAGTGAGGTATCAAAGATTGAACACAGTATATGGTATTCATCTACTAGTGAATGTGAATATTCCTACTAGAAAATGCCATGAATTGATAATTATTAAAAAAGATGTATTAAATTAACCACTACTTGCACATTGCAGTTTACACGAGTAATTCTTCACATGGAAAAATATATATAGTTTAATTTATGTACTTAAAACATAAAATTTTGCAAAATATACAGCAATAAGGAGCTGAAGATCGAAAGGCAGGTTCCCAGAAGGTAAGCAAAGAAGAATGGCGCTCCTGTAAGCATTCAACCTTTGTTTTAGGCTTTAGAGTAACACATGTAGCTCAGAATATTATATAGGAAGATACAAACCAAATTCAGCCCGTCCTTAATATATACTTAAACTGAGAGCAACGAAGGATTCCCATCCCAGTCAGAGGCTGAAAGTTGGTTGTAAGTAAAGCAAATCTAGGAAATGATGAAAAGCCAAGAAAATGAAATGACCTCCTTGTTTTTGATGTAGCGGTTTTGAAAGTAAACTAATGATTCTGTAAAAATGAATGTGAACTTTGTAAAAGGATGATGGAACTAAAAATAAATTGTCCAAAAAATAGATGCTGCAAAACTGTCAAAAATTGAGGATGCTTATATGTACCCTGATTCAGCAAGGTTCAGTATTCAATACAGAAGTCCACTGAGGTCATTAGGATACTGACATGTTTGAGGTAGGTATGTGCTTAGGTACCTTGGTGAAGTAGGGCCACGGTAAACAGATATTTTTGGTTTTATGGCAAAAATTTCACCCACTCCCTAAAATCAACTATTTTCCTCTCCCTACTGCCTACCCTGATGATTTGATTGTGCACATGCTTATCAAAGCTGAAAACACAACCAGAATTCAAATATGAAGTTCCAGTATGTCACCATTGTTTTATTATCAATAATAAAGAGCTGCATTTTGCTGTTCTTATTCACATTGAGTGGCACCTTACCACAGCAAGTAGACCCATCGAAATCAAAGTGATTGTTTGAGAAATAAGTATTCAATAGAAGTAAGTGTGGCAGAATCTGTCCCTTAGATAATACATGCTGCTGTCTTTAGATTAAAGACAACAAGATCATCACTTCGAGCACTGTAAACGGCACAGATATTCTTTTGTCATTAGTATTTGCACTATGATGGGTATAGGTAGGGAAGTGGGGATAAACCACAATACACAATGGAAGAGAAACACTGCAATTGGGACAGTAGGTTTTTGTGGTCGATTTTAAACAATGAGCATATTGCTATTTTTTTTTTTTTTTACATGGGGTGACTAAAACTGTACACAGTATTCCAATGAAGGCACCATCAATTAATATAATGATGTTATAATATTAGCAGCAATGTTTTTTATCTCAGCTCAGCATTGTTTTCTGTTTTGAAAATTATTGTCCTTGTGCAGATAGTTCAGCTGACCTGTTTGCGGTGATGCATAATTCTTTTTCTTGATTGGGTTCAGTCAATTTAGATCCCATAAATGTGTATCAGCAGTTCACATACAGAGATGGGCATATTACAGGTGTAAATGGGCTTGAGTAGAAAGCTAATATTTTATTCTGAATAGTATGGATAAGCTAAAATGTTGATCAAATGGTTGGATGAGACCCTCCCATATATGAGACGTGATAAGGTTACTGCAACCCTTAATTATCATGTGTAAAGCACTTTGACATTCTCAAATGGAAAAGTTAGAAAACCTCAAGGTCTGGTTGCTTATGATCATTGTTTATTACGTTCACAGTTTCAGAAGATGCATGGTGTTTTATATGTAAATGGTAAGATGTTCAGAGGGGTATATGTTATAAAGTTGGGCAAGAGACCAAACAGAACAAAAGACATGGAATGTGTGGGAAGGACAATGGTTAGAAACAGGAAGAAGATACTAGTTGAAGATGGAATTTTCCCATGAAAAAGATAAATGTTTGACTTCTTTGAAGATTTCTTGTCTGGTTTCGTTTACTGAAGTGACATTTATATGTATATTTTTAATAAAGGAACAAAATAATGTACAAGTGGTGGAATTAGAGTTGATAGGCTTTGCAGAAATTGTTATTGTTAAGTAAAAATTTGAATGAGGCGATGGTAGACTTTTGAGGTCTTCTTCATTGTTGTCCCATGTCCATATCATCAGCCACGATGCCCACATGGGCTGAAAACACTTTTATTTTAATAACTATGATTTTTGTAACAGAATAGATCTAATGACTGAAATAGAGAATTTGGCAGATAGCAGGAAGTATACAATGCCTGCACTGCCTGCAGGTTTGAGGTTTGGAGATCACTGCATCTCCATGGGTGGTTCAGCACATCTGGATTATTATAGTCTATAGAGACTCCCAATTCTTTTCTCCCAGATTCTTACATTACAAATATATTATTTCTAAGTCAGAATAAAGTTCTCAGGCAGTTCAATTCCCATTTCATAAGATATTTTGGGAAAGTTGTTAAATTAACCAACACAGGCAAAAACATTATATTCATCTCCAAGACAAAATGAAAACAAAAGCTCTGGGTTAAATCTAACCTGAGTATTTCACCATAAACTTCAGTTAAATCACAGAGGGGATGAATGTAGGCCTGTTTTTAGAAAACATCCCTTCACAATTAATATTAGTAATTGAAAATGTTGGAAATACAGATATTACATTAGTGAAGATATAATTTTGCAGTGACAAAGCCATCTGATGATCAGAAAACCTACAAGATCTGAAAATTCAGTTTGGTGAGCTCATCTAGGCTTTTCTTCACCTTTTTGACTGATATGAATAAACATGTATAACACTATGAAGGTGTCTGCTTCCCACAGGCACCACCTAGTGGTCAGACAAGGGAGTCTGCTTCCCACAGGCACTCTTCTATCTTGGCATCCTCCATTCAAAGTTATTCCTGCCCTGCGGTGGTCTGTCACCTTCGGTGACTCAGCCCTCCAGCTGAGCTGCAAGTTGTGTCTGTGTAATAAAAAAGCTGTGGCATGGCCATCTTAGAGACCAAGACCTGAGTCAGTGGTCTCTAAGACCTCACAATGTTGGTGACTCTCAGAGCCAGAGCTCCAGCCTGAGCCTAATTATCTACACTGCAATTTTTAGACCTGCAGTCTAAGCCCCGCAAACCTCAGTCAGCTGACCCAGGTTCTGAGACTCAGTGACCTGGGTTTTTTTTATTGCAGTGTAGACATACCCTAACAGGTAGTACATAAAGAAACGGTGTCCATAAACAGTCTAACAAAGGCTAGTTCCACTGTCTGACAAAGGCCTGCAGGCCTCACCAGGCCAAAGTCCCAGAGTCAGGACTCTCCAGGATATAAGGTCTTTCTAATCCTGAGCCTCTGGCATCAGGAATAGGCTTTTTACCTCCAGCCCCATTAGGCTGTGGTATGGGACAGGCACACCCTCTCTCCACCAAGTTCTCATCCAAGGCTCAAAGCTAGGCAGCTAAGTCCTGCACCCTGGAGTCCTATGCAGCTGCCTCCCTAAATCACTTCATACCAGCTTCCCCACGCAAGAGGGAAAAACAAAGTTATGAAAACAAAATAAATAAAAAAATAAGTCTCCAACCTTGCAAATGTCCAGAATCCCTTTCCCTCAGCAGGTCTGGTGGACCATCAGTAGTCAGGGCCCCAGCAGCTGGGACTCTCATAATGCTCCTTTTGCAGAGCTTCAGCACATAAGTCTACTCACCAGCACTAGCTGCCTGCAAGTGAGCTACTCTGCTCCCCGTTTCAGCTTCTCCTCCCATCTGTGCATGCATTGCAGGTGTGCCTGGGCCCAGAACGGCTCCTTAATCCTTTCCTCTCCAGTGCAGGGTTTGTACACCCCATTACAAACATAAATATTCTGAGGGCTGTTCTGGCATAGTATTTGGTAGGGGAAGGCTAACAGGCCAGATAATGGAAGGACACAATCTCCCAACAACCTTTGCCCGTTATTTGAACCGAACTCAAATTCAACTGCACCTGAGGTTCCAATGTATTCTAAGAGGTTCCCTCCTGATTCCCCCAATCCTTATTTCTTGCTGAGGCCATAACTAGACTGACAAAAACACGAGAGAGGATATTCTTGTGGCAATTTCAGCTAGGACTGGAAGTGGAAGTTCCAAAATGTCATGAGATAGATTGTTCTCCAATGCCATAATATATGTGACATTTCTGCAGCATCAAATTTGTAGCCCAGGTTTGCAGGCTCAAGATAAGCTTTGGAGAATCATCTGAACTTTTAGATTCCTTTATGTTGTGAATCCAATTTCTGGGGCTTGGTTCTTTTCTAACACAGATGTGACACCATTGATTTCAACAGAATTGCTCCTGCATTACATTGGTATAATAGAGAGGCGAATCAGGATCTCCACACTTCTGAAGTATCCTTCACTAGCATCAGCAGTGATGCAAATGTTTTACAAGATCACAAAATTTCTGTGTTACACCCTGCATGCTGTATTTCTAGTGTCTCTGAGAAAGCTATTACTTCTTTTCACTTTCTATCAGATCTACTCCAAACTAGCTCATCAATCATATGTATTTACAGGCTGCATAATATCAGCATTACACAGTAATTAAATATCTTGGATTTTTGATGGAAAGGAACATCCTTGGCTTGTGTAATGGCGCTATTAAGATCAAAAGTGACAGCATTGTTCACTGTGTATACCTCCATCTAGCATTATATAAACATTGGTCATGCGCTGCTAATATGTCTCTACTGATCCACCACTGATAAGATGAATAAGATTGTGTAAATATCACTCACAGAATATGCACATTCTGTGTTGGATATTGTTGGTGGGCTTATTTTTCTCCCAAACAGACGTATGCATTTTACCATTCTTCTACTCCAGTAAAATAACTTGCTGAGATAAAGGAATTTGGAATTGTTCTCCTTAATCCTGTCTTCTTCATAACACTGTATTACCAAGCTCTTAAAGCCAGTGGGAGTGCTCAATACCCTTCCCCATCTGCTCCCTATTTAGCAATTTTTAAAGCCATGAGTTATAGTTGCAGTAAGATTTTACTGGAAGGGTTTCCTTCATTTGTGGCTCAGAATCTATTCCCAGGCAAACACTTCTTGGGAAATATACAGTTGACTCAACATTAATTGATTTAACTTGATTTTTTGTGTATGGTATTTGCCTTACCAACATACTTGATGTCTGTTAAGACAAAAGGAAAATAAAGCATGGAAAAGGCAGAGTATTAAAACATTCTTTCATTTTTTCAAAGAAAAAATTCTTTTATTGATTTTTTTCTTGAGACTTTTCATGTTATTTTCCCTATTTTCCAAACAGATTCCCTTGTACCACCTGCAGATTTCTGTCAACTACAGTGAAAGGTTTCCTTGTTCTTTCATGTATAAATTTATCCAGTGTGGTGTGATTCAGAGTCAGCCTCAAATTAAAATCAGAATATTGTAGACTTTATACTCCTGATCATGCTTCTACTGAAGCCAATGGCTGAGCTCCTGTTGATTTCAATGGTACAGGAACAAGCGCTCCATCTAGAAAATGATAAACTGTAGATGCTTCAACTATAGATATGATAGTTGTAGTCATCCTGGAAAATGTCTTTTCAGTTTTCATGCCAAGAACTCTTTTGAAGACAACTCATTTCAAGTGGTGGAATTAGAGTGCCTATCATTGTCCCTGCAGCTACACCTTCTTCTCACTCACCATAAATCAGAGGTCTCACTCTTCTCAGCCTCTGAAAACAAATCCTAGAGAATTTCATAGACCAGGTTTCTATTGATCCAAAGCCCTTTACCTGTTTACTAGATTCTGCTTGTCCCACCTATTTCAAAACAAATGCCAATGTAAAGTAAAACATGTGCAGCCACACATTAAAAGTGGGGATTCCCTGTTTTATTGGAAGGGAATTCTGAATTAACCTACATCTCTAAGTCTCTTATTGTCATACAACTTGCAGTGCACGTCTATCTGTTTTTGGGTAAATATGACAAGCTCACATTATTTATCTATCAGTAATATATCCTTCTGAGAGTGTATTTGTGTTTTATATTATTGTTTTATCATTAGTACTAGAGCTATTTGGATATTTAGGTAAAAGAAAACCTAAGGAACACAAAGAAGGGTCACTTACATGTATTTAAATTTTAAACAATCCTGTTCGAGGCCCAGTACTTTAGTTAGTAAATAATAATAGTACAATAAAGTTGTGAAGGTGCCCTCATTAGAAATATATGATGAACTTTTTGGTCTTATTTTTACTTCCCATCGCTCTCTAGTCCTTTTGTTCCAACCTCCATCTCAACATCACGTGCGCTTCTAGGTGCTTCAGTGCCCCTTTGGAGTTAAATATTTCACAGATTTAAGAGTCTTTTGTGAAACAAGATTTTTTTTTAATCCATATACTTCCATTTTACTCTCCGTTTCCCTAATTTTTCAGACAAAAATGCCCTTTTATATCTGTTTGTTCTTTTTAAATGTAAGGGTTCTTCTTGGATTTGATTAAATCTCCAAGGTAACTTTATAAACCTCACATGGATCACTTTGAAGTCTCCTCTCAACCAGCGAGAATATGTTCATCTTTTTCAATCTTTCTCAGAATACATGTTTTAGGCACTTCATTCCATTTTGGATTCAGTAGAACATACTTATTGAACAGCAATAATACTGTTTGCAAGGTATAGTGCCTAGTATTGGATAGAGTACTTCGGGCAAGGACTAACCAGTTATTTCTCAGTAATAACCCTGCCTTAGTTGACTTCAATTGCATTTTTTTCCCGAGACATGCAACAGTGCCTTGTTTCCTCTTTTCATGGCACAATCTTTTTTTTTCTGAATTGTGTTTTAAAGTGGAGCTAAGAATCTTTTTTAATAAAAAAAACCCTCCAAAACATCAAATCCCACAAATAAAACAATTGAACAAAACCAAATAAATATGGCTGTTTATGATACCAAACCTGTTTAAAAAATATGGGCCTGACTTTTATTTATTTGTTTTCTAATTTGATTTAGTGCTGTATTTTTAACAGTGAAGGCAATTAGCCTTTGAAACAGCTTAGTAAGGGAAGTGGTAAAATTCATCTTCACTTGGAATATTTAAACTGAGACCAGATCTCTTTCTTGGAACTACGTTATACAACAATTACCAAACAATAATCTTCTGTAGGCCCCTGTACCCACAATCCCTCTTAATCATGACACTGATTTCATGCTGATCTGGTTAGTTATTTGCCTACACCATTTCTCATCAGCATCCCCAAATTTCAATTCTAAAGATAATCTTTGGATCAGGACCATGGCTGGGGTAAACTGACCTAGCTCCAGTCTAGTCAAGGGATCTACACCAATTTACACCAGCTGAGGATCTGGCCTAAAGTCTTATAATAAAAAGGTGTTATGCCACATGCCTAGCAATAAAACATGAAGAAAGGAAATACAGAATGGACAGTGGATTGTTGATATACTGTGTAATCAGAATGTTCATCAAAGTTTTCCTGGAGCCACTATGTATTAAAAGGCTAAATCCTACCAGGTAGTGAGTATATTAACGCCTTAGAACCACTAAGAAAAATATCTTACCTCCTCCTTCCTTACAGTTGGTTCCTCCCAGTAGTGGCACACTGATGGGAGGCTGTCAGAGGAATCTTCCACTGCTGTTCCTTAGTTTTTAAGATTAACAGAAGATGTTGGTCCTTGGGGCTGTCAGTCCAGAGGCTTTCACATGCATGAACATCCCTTTTAAGACACTGGAGCATAAGATTGATCCTATCAGTCCAGTGGTACAGCAGCTTCTGGAGTATCTCCTGATGTCTGTTGAGTTTAAATCTGGTTTCCAAGCATCTCACGGCCCAGAGGTATCTCTCTGGGCTCCAGTGCAGCCTAGCTCCTTAAGTAGTCCCTTCCAGGCTTCATTCTATTATGTGCATTTCCCAACTGTGTGTTTCTTTTCTATTCATATCAGCATTACTTCTTATTTCTTCTTAGCTTATTTGAGACAAATTAAAAGATAAGTTCTCACTGTGTTGTAAATTAGACAAAAAACAGTGAGGAACAATGACATAAAAGAAAAAGAGTGTGTAGAAGACGGAAATAATGAGATGTATGGCAAAGGTGACTGTGTGTCTGTGTGTGTGGTGATGCCTCTCACTAATGGCTGGCCTATAGAGGATAAGTGTCTGCTTCTTACTTTGAACTAGACAGTTATTCCTCCAGCCCAAATAGTAGGGGACTGTGTTTTTAGTGCTAAAGTCCCTGGTTTCTATGTCTGATTTACCAGTCTGTGGCTATGTGGAGTACTTGTGGGCATGGCCATGACTCCCACTATACCCAGAAGCTCTGTAGGAAAGCAAGAGCAGACTTATGAGGGGCATCTCCTTTCCTGCATACCCTTCACAGCAGTAGTAACACAGCTCTTTCAGGTGCAGTACTACAGTTTGTTGAAGGTTTTCCAATCCCATGACCAGCCATAGCCTCCATAATTTCAATCTGCTATATCCTTTTTGCCCTGCTCAAAGAGAAATTTGCCCAAAGCATTTAGGGAAGAGAGAAGAAAGAGAAAATTCCAAAAGAAAAACACTTGTTTAATTGTTTTTAGTGATTTTCTTAATTGATTTTAATTAAGCTCTCCCTTGGTGTATGCAAACTTGGAGGACTTGTGTGTAAAGAAAACTTTACTTTCCAAACAAGTTATACATCAGGCTCTCCTAATGTATGGCCCAGTTAGATATCTGTACATTGAGCTCTGGTTGTTCTACCACCAGAAAGAAAAACTCCCATTGACTTGAAATGTTTTCTATCTACATAATTTATCTGTGATTTATCTGTATTTACAGAGTGCCCGTCATAACATTTGGGATCTGCTTCTACTCATATCCTACAAGGAGAAAACAGGAACCTAAGATTCTTACCCCAGTGTTACCGGTGGATTCTTCACAGTAGATTAGCCCTATTAATTGGCATATCTTTATTTAAGGATAGTGTGACAATTGTACATTTGTAAGTACTTTACATCCAGGGAATGCACCTTTCTTGGTTAGAGTGTTGGAGCAGCAGTCAAGCAGTCTTGGTTCTGTTCTTAGTTGTGCCAGTGAAACTCTAAATCAGTAAGACTCCTAATTTCAGCATGCCTCCAAACATTTGCTCCGGCAAATACTTGTGTTTCTGTTGAGAAAGGGAGTGATTTCATGCCTGCCTGCTTGATTTGCTTTTGCAAATTCCTATTTATGTGTGCAAACATGGTGTCTGTGCACAGAGAGGGATGTGAAGACAGCACTGAAAGAACACTAAACATGTGGGAGTTAATTACCATGTAGCTCTGTCTATTGTTTGGTAAAATGGGAATAACAAAATGTAGCTATTGCTCAGGCATGCTGTATGGATTAATTAATTGTTGTATGCAGAAAGCTTTGAGGTCTGACATGGTATCCATGCACAGCATTATACAATAGCAGTACATGATTGCAAATATAAGAAGAAATGATGCAACTGATATATGTGTGTATTAAGCCATTACCTTGTAAAAAGAAACACGGTTCATAATGGGAAAAAACTACTATTTTCTCTTTCTTTTATTAACTCCTATTATATTTTCAACTGGTAGATATAATGCTAAATCCTGCAAGGTAGAGAAAGAACGGTCTTGTGATTAACGTGCCAGACTGGAAGGATGAGCCCAATTTCCAGCTCTGCCATAGACTTCCTCTGTGATATTTGCCAGCTTACTGCATCTTTCCTCTGTGCCTCAATTCTCCATCTGCAAAATGGGAATATTACTACGTCCTTCTCTCTCTCCGCCATCCCCCATCCACCCAACTGTCTTGTCTGTTTAGATTGTGAGGTCTGTAGGGATGGACTGTCACTTATTATGTGTCTGTAGTATGCCAAGCACAATGGAGTCCTGATCTTAGCTGGAGAGTCTAGGCGCTACTATAATACAAATAAATGATAATAATTAGGTGCTGAACATCCTGAAATTCCTTGTAAGTCAACAGATGACGTTCACTGGGGGTTGTGCTGTAAAGGGTTAGTAAACTGTTCTTGGATAAATGTATCTACAAGGCATATAAAAGCCATAGTATAAAATGTCTTTGGATGGTGCTTTAATCTTCTTTATCTTTTTTTTTTTTGCTTTTCATTATAAATTGAGTTCAGACAGCGGCAAAGTGCATGGCTGTGTTTTAGCTGTGCTGCAGATATCAGCATACAGCATATATTTAGCAAATCCAATAACACTTTACTGCTAATTCTTAGAACATTTAAAAATGTATAAATGTGTGAAGATGAAACCCCTCAGAGAGCCTTGTTTCTCTAGTGTAGTACAGCACAGTAGCGTCACTGACAGCAGCAAGCAGCATGCGCCTTGCAATTTGCAAATCAATTTGTCTAATGAAATCCAATCAATAAGTCATAGACTAAAACTAGTGAAGTGTTCAAGGGTGAAGAACCCAGGATCATTTTCAGTTAGTTCCTTTATAATTAGAACATTAAAATGGCCATACTGGATCAGACCAACAGTTCATCTAGCCCACTTTCCTGTTTTTCGACATGTGCCAGCAATGCCCCTCTGCCATGTACATTGGCCAAACCGGACAGTCTCTACGCAAAAGAATAAATGGACACAAATCAGACGTCAAGAATTATAGCATTCAAAAACCAGTTGGAGAACACTTCAGTCTCCCTGGCCACTCGATTACAGACCTAAAAGTTGCAATATTACAACAAAAAAAACTTCAAAAACAGACTCGAACAAGAGACTGCTGAATTGGAATTAATTTGCAAATTGGACACCATTAAATTAGGCTTGAATAAAGACTGGGAGTGGATGGGCCATTACACAAAGTAAAACTATTTCCCCATGCTTATT
>NC_048301.1:34314508-34336664 GCF_013100865.1 Trachemys scripta elegans
GCTGCTCTAGATGTATGTATAAGTCACATGCTTGCAATGCAGCATTTACTGGTGTAAATATGGGAAGAAATAATGCCCAGTGGGGAGAATCCATAGTTTTCCCTTTCTGCTCCTTTTATATCTCCTGCATTCACCCCCCTCTTTTGCTTAAGAGGAAAAAACAATACATAATCAGTATGCTACATATTAGCTTAGTTTTGTGGAAGATGCTGCCCTCTAGTGGGCCTCAAGAACAAGAGAAGAACAGGAGTACTTGTGGCACCTTAGAGACTAACAAATTTATTTGTTAGTCTCTAAGGTGCCAGAAGTACTCCTGTTCTTTTTGCGGATACAGACTAACACGGCTGCTACTCTGAAACCTGTCCTCTGACAGTGGACAGTGCCAGTTGCTGCAGAGGGAATGAACAGAACAGGGCAATTATTGAGTGATCCATCCTGTGTCATCCAGTCCCTGCATCTGGCTGTCAGAGTTTTAGGGAGAATGAGAGCATGGGGTTGTGTCCCTGACCATCTTGGCAAATAGCCATTGATGGACCTATCCCCCATGAATTTATCTAATTCTTTTTTTAACCCAGTTATATTTTTGTGGCCTTCACAACATCCTCTGACAATGAGTTCCACAGGCTGATTGTGCATTGTGTGAAGAAGTACATCTTTATGTCAGTTTTAAACCTGCAGCCCATTAATTTCTTTGGGTGATCTCTGGTTCTGGTGTTATATGAAGGGGTAAATAAACATCTCCCTAATCACTGTTTCCACACCAGTCATGATTTAGAGACCTCTATCATATTCCCCCTTAATCATCTCTTTTCTAAGCTGAAGAGTCCCAGTCTTTTAACTCTCTCCCCCTTTGGAAGTAATTCCATACCCCTCATCAGCCCTTCTCTGTAATTTTTTCAATTCTAATATATCTTTTTTGAGATGGGGAAACCAGAACTCAAGAAGTGGGCGTTCCATGGATTTATATAGTGACATTATATTTTCTATATTAAATATTAAAAATATCTTTTCAGAAGATATTTCTCTTGTAAACTTCAGTTAAGGTTGAAATGACTGCAGAAATGTCTGAGGGGCTTGGTGTCCTCAATTCAGTGGAGCTGAAGGAGCTCAACAGTACTTCACAGAGTCAGCCTAGCACAGTGAAGGGGAATCATGCCTAAACTTGCTTGTTTTGAATGTGTGATAGGATGTAGATTCATAGAATAGGAATTAGAACTAAGTCACTTCATGTGATAATTTCTGTTACTTAACAACCCAGTTCAGCAAAGCACTTCAGCATGTGCTTAAATTTAGGCACATGCTTATATTCCTTTGAGTTAAATGGGAGCTAAGTATCTGCATAATATTAAACAAGAGATTATGGGTTTTGTTGAATAGGGATGGGTTGCTGAACTGGGGCCTAATTGCTTTGATCTTCAGAATACTTAGTAACATGGAGAGAAGGAATCATTACTCTACCCATCTTGTAATACTCCACTATTTGCTTTTCATTCACACGCTCCTGGAAGGGTACAAACTTTTTAGTTCTGCTGCTAAGGAAAAAAAATAGCTCTGGTTCTAGTGGAAAGAAAATCACAATGAAAGATAATGGAAAAATAGTAAAATGTAGGAGCTACCAGCAATACTGGTGGTATATGACTTTCAAAGATTGACTGTTCAGTTCAATTAGTCCTTAATTGAGAGTTTTCTATTTTCTCAATCTCTTTTTTTCCTCCTCCATGTTCTTGCCTTCTCCCTTCCTCATTCTAACTCAACATAGTCCCTGTCTTGGCCCCAGCATTATTCTTTCCTTCCCCTCTAACCTGGCTCCCTTGACTTGATAAGCAACCTTGCTCCTCTCCATCCTCTCTTCTTTACTCTCCATTTCCAAGTGCTATCAGAGCTTTGGTTAATTCCCACAATTGGCACCCAGTTACTTCCATTTTCTGACTTAATTATTTTCTCTTCTCCTCCACCTCCTTGTGATCTAAAGTCTGCTCTGATCTGAACAGTTCTCCCCTTGCACTGTGATGGGGTCTCAGTGGATCATGCAGTATTTACTTTAAATTCAACATTTTACCCAAGATGCAATATGTGGCTCAGGACCTGGAGCACCCAAAAATTGAAAACAGCACCTGGGAGAGATCTGTGGGAGCAGTGCTATACTTGGCATAGCTCATAGGCAGCATAGGAGACATAAGAGTGGCATTAAGCTCTAATCCAGAGGTTGCTGGACAGAAAGCCTGTGCTGAGGTGCAACTTAGAGCATCCAGGACTGCTTCAAGTTGAGTGGGAGATAACAACCCCCAAGGGGCCATTATGGCAGCCAGGAATCAGCTGGATGTGACAAGCACCTAGCCATACCAGCTGCCTTATGATGCCAGAGTGGTCTAGGACAGCTCAACCTTGCCTGTTTTGACTGATGCATTTAGATTATCTTCAACCGGTTCACCCTGAACTTTAAACTTCAAACATCTAAACAGCCTCTACAATCATAACTTTTGCTTGACATATCATTCTTAACTACCAGAGAAAACAAGTTTGTGAGCACTACAGCAATACATCTCCGCTGCAGTTACGACCAAGAAGAGTGGATCATATATGATACACATATTAGCATCAGTAGTTGCTTTCAACTTGTGTTTAGCACTAGAGGAAATTATTTGCTCCACTGGCAAATTCAGGTAAGCAGAATGTCTTCATTGCAACTCTTCAGCATCTTTTGCTCTGGGGTGTGCCTAAGAGGCACAATCTAACCCCATCTAAAGACCTCAGGGTCTGGCTTATTTTTGTGGGCTTAGAAACTAGCTAGTAAAGTTGGATTGATTAGCAAAAATTCTCCGGCTTTAGTACATCCCAAGCAGGAAACTATTTACCTAAAAATAATTGTTATTCATAATGCATCAGATACAAAATACCTGTGGATTCTGCACATTTCTTTTTTACCATCCACTTAATTTTCAGAGCAAAATTAGCTTCTGGTTCATCAGATGTCATCCATCTGCCATCATTTTGCAAATATGCCTCATTTTATGAGTTTTCCCATCATTTTTTTAAATGATTTTCACAGGTGAAATGTGATTTCATTACCCCACTACTCACCTTTTCCCCTGAAAACTCAATCAAAAAGCTAGAAGTCACCCATCTCATTTTAGGTAAAAAGTTTTTTTTTTTCATATTTCTTAATTCATGTTTTATTACTGTGTTAATAAATACATATGTCTAGGTAGGAAAAGGCACCAGTAGATGGCTCCATAATTCCTGAATTATAAGCAAGGAAACAAGTGAGACTTTGATAGTTTTGACTTGTGGCAAACAGCCTTGATTTGATTGTACCAATGACAGGAATAAACTTCATGCCGCCTTGCTGAAATGGGACACTTCAATTTGTTATATCATATAGTTTCAAAATGGTCAATTTGTCCTCGACCCACATTGACCTTGATGACTTCCTGGCAAACAGAGAAGGAGTCAGCTGTGTGAGTTCTCGTGTCCCACAGAGACAATAGCTACGCATGGAATCTCAAGCAGAACTGCACAAAAATCCATGGGAGAGGGAGCATGACTCCTCCCTGCCATGTCATACTGAAGAAACTTCATTGCAGAGATAAACATGAAAATCTAATGGCTGCTACAGATGTCAGAAGTACAGTAGCATGGGTAAAATGAGTAAGTCTTACCATGGAAGTGCATAGCATTGAACAAATGCTTGCACTGACATTAACAAAGAAACAACATTCCGATAAAGTTGTTTTTGTTTAGCTCTTTTTTAAAAATCTGGATGAGAATATGTAGATAAAAGCAGAAAGAAAATGTATCATAAAATAATGGCAAGTATAGTTGTTTGCTGCTACCTGCAACTTTAACACAGTATTAAGAATTTCCCATTAACCCTGCCAATGGAACCTAACCTCAGTTATAGTGTGATTTACAAATGTATAGCTCCTATCTTTGGTATCTGCCAAGGAACAGACAGCCAGTTCAGGGGTGTGTTTGCAAAGGAGACTTTAAGCCACTCTTGCAATCCCCTCCAATCCAGGGTCAGTTGGACAATGGCCTAGTTCTCTGGTGCAAATCAGAGCAGTCTTAAGGGGCCATCGTGGCAGCTAAGATCTAAATAAGAACATAGAACATAAGATTGGCCATACTGGGTCAGACCAATGGTCATATATAGCCCAGAATGCTACCGTCCAACAGTGGTGCTTCAGAGAGAATGAGCAGAACAGGCAATCATTGAGTGATCCATCCCTTGTGGTCCCCTCCCATCTTCTGGCAAAGAGAGGCTACGGACCCTCCGAGCATACTGTTGCATCCCTGCCCGTCCTGGTTAATAGCCATTGATGGATCTATCCTCCAGGAAATTATCTAGCTCTTTTTTTAATCCTTTTGATCTCCAGTGCACAGTGATGACTCAAAAATGCACCCTATGCCTGCCACAGGGAATGTTAGTGCAGCTACGGGTGATCCTCCTATAGCCAGTTACCTCAGCTTTAAGTCACTTTTCAGGGGAGAGACCCTTACACCCTTTGGAGTCCATGAAGTTTCTCCAAATCCATACTTGTGTACTTAGATCAGAATCTATCCTATTATGTCTAGGGGACCAATACAAGGAGAGAAAGAATAAAGAGAAATGTACATAGGAGACAAACCTACTGTTTTCTCTGGCATATCCTAGGTATATTTCATGTAGCAGCAGCACACTGATTTTTACACACTTTTCTTTTTAATGCTACATGTATTTGATGTGTTTTAAGCTTTTTAAAAATCCATCTGATTAATGTAAATGACCATGATTTAGGAGAATGGTGTTCTCTAAATTAATAATTTGCACATAAACAAAATCATCAACCATTAAGGGTGTTTTTATTACCCTGGTTTATGACAACAAACTCCCATCTAAATTTGTTCTTAGTTTCCTTCTCTCTCTCCCATCCTCTCTCCCCAAATTATTCTGAAGATGGGAAAGTAAAATTGGACATAGAATCATAGAATACCAGGGTTGGAAGGGACCTCAGGAGATCATCTAGTCCAACCCCCTGCTCAAAGCAGGACCAGTCCCCAGACAGATTTTTGCCCCGATCCCTCAATGGCCTCCTCAAGAATTGAACTCACAACCCTGGGTTTAGCAGGCCAATGGTTAAACCACTGATACTGTTATTCTTTATTCCACTGCAGAAGAGCTGCACCTTCATATGGCACAATCACCACTTTTCTACAGTTGTTGAAAATTTCTATGACATTTTCACTTACTTAGAAAAAGCTAAAGTGTCTCACAAAATATAGTGTTAATAGTAGAATTAAAAGAGAAAACAAGATCTTTAAAATAATCTGAACAACAACTTTTGAAATAAAGTTTAAACACTAGCTCTACATGCTTAGATAACCAGCACATATGCATGATGGTTAAATCTACAAGATGAATGGCAGACCCATGTGGCATGTTACAGTTATCCACATTTCATTGCCTCATCTGCACTCTGCCCACTAATCCATTTTTACTGGGACTACTTCTGAAATTCCCAACTTCTAAGCAGCTTTGCATTGTCACTATTCAAAATAAACAAGGCTGGGATAGTCAATTATTTTTTTTATTAGGGTCGAAATTTCTTGGTCAAGGTAAAGTCAAGGTCCAGACTCCAGAGAAACATTTTTCACATTGCAAGTGCCCCTGTTCATCAATCACATACAATGCTGTGCATTAGTAATATACCCCATTGCTTATATTTTTGGTGCATTAAATGAAAAACAAAATCAAACTGTTTAAATTAAATATACTGTTTGAGCCTTTGGATATTGTGGCAAAATAGAACAGTTGTAGCGTCGGTCAACCCTTCTTTAAATGAACAGTTTTTGGGATCGACTTTCCTTTTTTTTTTTTGCTGCCATGTTTAAACACAGTGCTATTAAAGGCTGAAATCGCAGGAGGCGGGACTACAGCTTTCAACAGTGTAAATGAGCCTCTGAGCCTACAGAGGAAAATATCATTTTTTAAAAAGGAACATACTCTCATTATTTTATTGGCAATAACTGATGATAGCTCAAGTTAAGCAAATAAGGAATTAAAGAGAACCAGCTAATCATTAATTCACAGTATAATGTGTTGGAGATCACATTGTGAGAGAATGAGAAGGTAAAATAAAAAAACCCTAAAAATAATGATAATAATAAGTAAATTAAAAGATTTTGCAGTCAGTTCAAAAGCATCTGGCATCTGGATTTGGCCAGTGGTCTGTTTATTGAGTACCCCTGAACTAGGTAATCCTGAACGAGAAATGCTTCTTTTTCCCATTTCCAAAGTATAAATGGATCTTCACCCCCAAAGAAACTGGTGCAGGTAAGGGGCAAATTTAAAAGTCAGCAAACATGCAGCTTGAGACCCAATGGTCACATCACCTTACGCTTTTTTAAAGATAAAAAGTAATATATGTATATATACACACACACATAAACTAAAATCACAGGCCTAAACAAAAGTGAAATCTCACCCAAATTTTGTTGGCTTGTATATTTCCAATAATTGGAACCTCACACCCCAGCCACACTTTTCTTTAGCAATTAGTTCTATAATGCTATCCAGCTTCAACCTTGCTGTCTCGTCTTTCTCAGCTGCACGGAGAGCAAGGTCACTCTGTCTGGTAAAACATCCTCAAGAGAACTTGACACTATGAAATTCAAGTAGCTCTGGACTCCAAGTGACAAAATGAATACCTCTGTGACCTTTGTAAAATAATTCATCTTGAAAGACATAATCTCATGAATCAAGTCTAAAGAAAAATATGATTATTTCCCAGAGTTTAAAAATTTCCTCCTTTGACTCTTCTAAACTTATATTTTGAAGTCCCCTGGGATGGAGGAAACCAAACAGAATGGCTACCTCTTGAAATCCCTCACATCAAGATTTTAGTTCCCTGATTTGTCTCAGTCCTGGAAATATTTCCTTTGATGGTTATCCTTTACTTCTAACACAGAATTGTGTGCAAATTCATCATCCATGTGGTATACACATTTCTTCCTGTGACTTGGATAGTTTGCATTTTCAAAACCCATTGCTTCTCACCTGTTCTGAGGTTCTTTTACAATTTCCTCATACTTTTCTTCAGATCTCAGTTTTCTGAGCTCATTCATTGTGCTGTCAAATGTCCAGACGACTTGGAACAGGTCAATTTTCTTTGCCTGAAGGATTCCAGAGGCTGCAACCATGACAACTAATATCCTATGCCACCATAACAGATTGAGGTAGAACATCCAAGCCATCAAAGACAGGTTGCTGTTTGCTCGATGTATGTCCTCATTACTCCCGCATTCAGCAACAGTTTCATCTTCTAGGCGTTCAATTATATTCTGAAAATTTACTATTATTGCCTCAGTGGCTTTCATTCAAGCTACCCTTCTAGTGCTACAGTATGCTTTAGATGTAACGGTCTTTTTCATTCTTCAGAAGCCTGTTCATTGCCAGCTGCTGCATCAATGCTATTCACTTTTTCAGGCGCCTGAAGTGCATTATCAAGTTTCTCTTGTCTTTGCAAAACTGTACTCTTTTGAGCAAGAGTTTGAAGATCAAGATTATTTTTTGACTTAATCATTAGTTTTTTTCCATCAAGGATAGAGTCTGAGAAATATTCATATATTTCCTGCAAAGTTGTGAAGAAACCCTTCAGGTCTGGATAGGCCTTATCTTCAGCAGCATGCACCAAAACTAGGTAAATTTGATGAGCTGGACAATGGATGTATGGTGCATACACTTTGTCTCCCTTGTCTGAAAGATATTCACTCATTTTTGCTTGTGATCCTCCATAAACTCTGGCCATAGCACTGGTCCCATCATATCCCTGTACAAACATGTGTTTGGGTCTAATCCATGCTTGCAGAATAAAATTCTAGTTAACTATCACACAAGGATGCCGCATCTGCCTTACTTACTGCCACAAAGCTTACAAAATGTTCTTTTATGACCGCTTTTCCTTTTATATGATCAGTATTATGAAAGCGAAGTGAAATGGCTATTTGATCAACATGGCTAATATATATGGTTGTGTCTGCAATGACAGTAAAAAACTTAAGCTTCTTTGCAGCTATTAACTATGCACCTCTTGGTTTCTGAGGCTAAAAGAGTTATAAGTTCATCAGTAATTGTCTTACTCAAGTATTTGATTCTCTTGATGTCACTGATATGTTGGGCAAAGTTGTAGTATTGCTGGCAAATAGCTTAATGATGTTTAAGTACATACCACAATTGTTGTTCTCCAGCACTTCACTGTTGCCATAGAAGGGAGACCCAAACTAGCTAAAGTTTTGACTGTGTCAAGCAATATTTTGAGTACTACTTGCCATTTTCTAATATTTTCAGATGCTTTTTTATCAAAACATGCAATGATACTATGACCCTTCATGAACTGAAGACTGGCAACATGTGCTTGCACATGTTGTCTGCTCCTCCCATGAACAGACATTGAATTTAGCATATTCTTTCAATCACTGTTAATCACATTGATTTTTGAGTTTCTGTATCCCCAAAAAACCAACAAATGGAACAATATGCATTATTTAGCTACTTGGCATGCAAATCTTCCTGCGGTGAATTTTCATTCTGTAAAATGAAGATGAAAAATGGCAGCTTGTAGGGGGAGAAAATTGCCCATATGGCATATCGCTTTCAATCTGCTGGCAAGGACCAATCTGCACAAGCATATGCAATTGCTCAGGTGATAGAAATTGACTCTTAGAAGCAACTTTTATCAGCTGGCAATGTCAAACCTATTTCAGCAGGAAGACTGCTTTGTCCTTCCTCATTGTTGACCTGCTCATCTACAGGGCCTTTGGTTTTGTTCCTTTCAAATTAATCTACAGGTGTTTTTTGTTTGTTTGTTTTAAGATCATCTATGGCAACCTTTGGCATGCGGCCCAGTCAGGGAAATCTGCTGGCTGGCCAGGACAGTTTGTTTACCTGCAGCATCTGCAGGTTTGGCTGATCGCAGCTCCCACTGGCTGCGGCTCACTGTTCCAGGCCAATGGGGGCTGTGGGAATTGGCAGGCAGCACATCCCTCAGCCCACGCCGCTTCCTGCATCCCCCATTGGCCTAGAACGGTGAACTGTGGCCAGTGGGAGCTGCGATTGACCGAACCTGCATTTGCTGCAGGTAAACAAACCGTCCTGGTCCGCCCGGTGATTTCCCTGACGGGCCGTGTGCCAAAGGTTGCCAATCCCTGATCTATGGGGTATTTGGCTTTGTTGGTTTGTAGCTCATCTAAAAGGTCTTCGGTTGTGTTAGTTTCAAGCAAAGTTTCTCTGGAAATATAGTAGAACCTAAGAGTTATGAACACCTCAGGATTGGAGGTTGTTCGTAATTCTGAAATGTTCATAACTCTGAACAAAACATTGTGGTTGTTCTTTCAAAAATTTACAAGTGAACATTGACTTAATACAGCTTTGAAAGTTTCCTATGCAAAAGAAAAATGCTGCTTTCCCTTTATTTTTTTTAGTAATTTACATTTAACACAGTACTGTAATCTATTTCCTCTTTTTTTTGGTCTCTGCTGCTGCCTGATTGCATAGTTCTGGTTCCAAATGAAGTGTGAGGTTGACTGGTCAGTTCGTAATTCTGGTGTTCGTAACTTTGAGGTTCTGCTGTATCATCAACCTGATATAACAAGTGCCACTTGAGTGGTACTGCAAAAATCATTTCCCTGACTTAAACCTTGATACAATGTTTGTTTTCTAAAATCAGACTTGTATTGATGGTTTTCATTTTCAGATATCTTCCAGTATGAGAATAACTAAGTTGAAAGTATAGGCCTAAATAAAGTGTATTTTGTGCTGCTTAATTTATCCTTCAGTTGTGGAGGTAATTCTTAAAAATATGTTGATTTTTCTTGTGCAGAATCTAGCAGACGTAGGCAGAATGAGAGTAGGCAGGCTGGGGAGAGTGTTGTGAGGCTGGGAGAGCCCAGAGCAGGCAGACGCATACCTCTCAGTGTCCCACAGCAAGAGGAGGATATGACGTCCGTAGAAACAAACTACATTTCCCAACAGCAGCCGCTGTGGTACTGGAGCATGCCCTGTAGCTCTGACTCCTGCAGATGGAGTAGGAAACTTTTACTACCACCAGTCACTGCTGGGTATGCTCAAATGATGTGGGACTTTGCAAAGGCATTTCAGAACAGGTGGGCATGGATCTCCTGGGATCCCTATAAAAATGGGAGCTGATGGCCATGAACTAATGGCCAGGGGCAGTGTTAAACATATGCAACCCATACAATTGCATCAACACTAAGGCAATGAGAGGGTCCCTTGTTATGATGCCTGACTCAGTTACTGGTGAGGGTGGGGCCCCAGAATTGAACAGGGGTGGGCAGGTGCCAGCAGGGCCGGCTCTAGGCACCAGCAAAACAAGCTGGTGCTTGGGGCGGCACATTTTTAGGGGCGGCATGGCTGGCGCCCCTAAAAATGTGCCCTGGCCACCCTAGCTCACCTCCACTGCTGCTGCCACAGCGCGCGAAACAGCTGATTCGCACGCCGCTACTCGCCCGCCCTCCTGGGCTCTCAAACCTGGGAGGGAAGGGGAGATCCCGAGCGGCCGTTTCGCGCGCCGCTGCTCCCCCTCCCTCCCAGGCTTGGGCGCCTGGGAGGGAGGGGGAGAAGCAGCGCCCGCGCCGCGGCCACTCAGAGTCTCCCCCTCCCTCCCAGGCTCTCAAACAGCTGTTTCGCGCGCCGCTGCTCCCCCTCCCTCCCAGACTTGAGAGCCTGGGGGGAAGAGGCAGGGCTGGGGATTTGGGGAAGGGGCGGAGTTGAGGGTGGGGTAATTAAAGAACGGGGGTGGGGGGCGGCCAAAATTGTTTTTGCTTTGGGCGGCAAAAATCCTAGAGGTGGCCCTGGGTGCCAGTGGCAGAAGAATAGCTGATGCTGCTTCTCAGGGGCCTATGCACTTGGCGAGTCCCTGCAGGCTCAGTGCTGCTCAGCTGCACAGAATATGCCTGGTGCAGGCTGCTGCTCCCATTGCTTGCGGCCTGCTGGAACAACTAGGAAGAGCAACATGCTGGTCCCCACTGCCTGCATTTAAATGTGCCTGGGGAGAGGACTTCCGAAATGGTGGCTTTGCCACGAATAGCAGAGCCTCCATTTTGAACAGAGATCCCCTCCTCTTCTCTCATTGCCCAAGCATTTCAAATGTGGACATCCAGAACCAGCCCGCTTGTGTTCCTAGAGACTCTGTTTCTAGCACTGGTGGCAGCAAGAAGAGTGGTTCACAGCTCTGGCTCCCATAACAATAATTCTGGCTCTGGCAAGAGCAGTGGTGAGGGCTCAAGCGGCAGTAGCACTGATGCAGGGCCAAGGCCAGAGGGAGCACACAGCTCAGCGTGGAGCGGGAGTGGGGGAAACAGGCAGGGGTACAAAGGCAGGGATGAGTTGCAGGGGCGAAGTGAGTGGGACATGTGATGGCATGTAGGGGCCTACAATAAAATCATGCACCAAGGCCCATCTTTTTGTTCTTCTGCCACTGGTGGATGGGAGAAAGAGACAGGAGGAGGGGGAGAGGTTTGGACCAGATGGGGCGAGGTCAACATTTGCTGATCTTCATGACTGTTAAATCTGCCACTGCTGCAGGTGCAGGATGGACAATATTCAGTGACAGGTTTGAACTCTGGCATCTTGGAACCCTGCATGATTAGAAATGGGAGTTGTTTCATTGGAAAGTACAAGTTCTAGCTTCCCAACAGGACCCGTAGTGTTTGATCCCAAGAGATCAGACTTAACAATTATGATATTGTTGTGTATGGAAAAATCATGTTGAGGTTTTTAATATTTTAGTGGCTCTACATTTCTTCATTCTCTGACATCCTTGCAGCTGGACTCATAGGCCCATATCTTCCCACCCATGCACCCAGATACTCTGTTCTAACCACTAGCCCAAATTCCCATTACAGTGGGTGGTGTAATTTGATTATTCCAAGATAAACTTAATCATTTTACAGATGAGTTAAGTGACACAAGCTAACATTGTAACTTTCCCATATTTTTCAGTTAAATGCTTGACAATATTATTTCTGCTTCTCAGCATCTTAAAAATTAAGAACAGATTTTTGCCAAGGTAGCGAGTGATCACTCCTAATGTCAGTTGCACATATGATTTCTATAATAAACTGCTGAAAAATTCACAGCACATCTCTTCCTCCACATTTATTCCTTTTGAATTTCCAGCCACGAAAGAAAAACAAAACACAATTGAAACAAACAAACAAACAAACAAGTCTATCTGTGGTCTCTGTCCAAATGATCTGAAAGTACTTAGGGACCTAAGTCAGAAGCATGGTAGGCACCATTCCATGAATTAGAAAACAATTCCAAATAAAAAAACCTGCTCTATTACAACATGAGTATTTACCGTTGGTGGGTTTTCTTGTTGTTGAAGAAAAGACATTTTAAAAATGTATAACTGCTTCTCAATGGTGTCAGGTGATAGCTGTGCCCCTGCCCTATACTTCTAGCAAGTAAAATTGGGAGCACAAAGAACGAAAAGCAGATGGCCATGAATAATTGTGAGCCCACCTCTCCTGAATATCAGCCCTAATGGAGATCAAGTGTATGTAGTAGAACAGAAACTTCAGAGTCTTTCTGTCTGCACCACATGGAAGTCACTTCCCTCCTCTACCCCACATTCAACACTGTCAACAGTAGCCACATGCATGCCATGGTTAGTGGTGTTGCTGTCACACAAAGATCTCAAAATGATTTAGTACATATTGCAGAAAATACATAGCTAGATGTTTCTGTAAATATGGGGGCATTGGGGAGTCCTTGATTGAAAAGGTGATTTATGTTTTTTTAAAATAAAGCCATATAATATATATATACAGTATAATAAAGGTTTTGGTCATTTACCTGAAAGTGTGTCTATTTCTCAGTGGCATGTACATATACTCTGTACTATTTAAAGGCAAGTTCTTGCAGTATACATGTCTTAAGACCATTTTTGACAGCAATATTAAGTCAGAATGCAACTTTTCCCCTTATTAATTCTCTTTAAGGAATACTCGTATTTGTGTAAATAAAAAATATGCTTCTCTGGAGAATGGATTGTACAACTGACAGAAGGAAGAAAACCACAGACTCCACAAGTCCTGGTAAGAATGAATGGCTAACGACAATCTATCCTTTTATGAGACAGAAGGAATTATGTAATGCACTCAGACCACTCCAACAGGCAAAATTCTATTGATTTCAGGAAGCTGAGAGAATTGAACACAAATAAAGATATGTTATTATCATGCAGTGGCCTCAAAAGACATGGGTTTAAATCAGGCCTCCAATCTGCTCAGCTGAGGGATGCATTGGCAGCTTACCAGGAGCCAGTCCTATTGTGAGTTCTTGGAAACTGCCATTCCTCTGAGTAAGGGAAAATTGTAAATGTAATAGTAAGGACAGAATACAACATCATTTGTGAGTTACTTTTCTTAAGTATAACCTTATTTCTTCAAATGCAAAAGTTTCAAAGAGAACAAACCAGCCATTTGCTATTAAAAGGGATCTGGAGGAAAAGTGAGATATGAGAAAATGCTTTTTCAATGTCCCATTTTTAATTAATTTGAACTCATAAACTAAGTGACAAATATAGTTGAAAATGCTCAGAGGATTTGCTTTTTCCTCGTAGATGAGGTGCTGTAAATGTAGCAAGAAGAGATTTATTATTCATACAAAACAAAGAGGCTGAATCCTTGTTTTAAGTAAACAACTGAATCCAACCTTAATTATTAATTAAGAAAGCTGCCAAACCCAAGCTTAATTACAGAGCTGCTGCCTGCTGCATGCCCACAATCAAGTGCCTGTTCTTGAGTAAACAAGGTTACTAACTATAGGGCATTGGGATAATAAATTCTTCCAGACTTTTGCTAGAAGACTTGCACAGAGAATACCCTGCAGTGTGCCAAATGAAGATCTTATTAAGGAGCTATTTCTGATGGACGTAACTTGATAAAGAGGTTGAGCTGTAAATACAATGGTGAGTCTGTATGACGGTAAAGAATATGCCCATCTGGAAATGGCCACCTTGAGTACTGCAGTGTAATACACCATTATATTGAAAGAGATAAGTAATGTTTCTTGGTATCAATTAAGTTATTTGAATTGGTTGGAAGTAATTGCATTGTCCACAACTGGTACAAAACCCACAGAAACCACTGCAGGGCTTTCTTATGGTTGCTTCTTATGGTTTACCAAAGTGATATTCAATAACAGGCCACAGTTCGCTACAGTAAAATGCCAGCAGCTTACAAAGTTCATCGGGATGAAATATACACAGAGCTGACTATCTTACCTTACATAGAACTGCTGAAAGATTAGGGCTGGCATTGGAAAAAGCATTCACAAAACAAATGCTAACTTAAGTGCTGAGCACGAAGAAATTAAATTATCCTTATTGCACTATCTGGCAAACACTTTCCTCATGTATCAATGCATTCCACATACTATTTCTGGGGGTCCGAATGCTGAATAGTTTTGGAAGCCACTGTAAAGAAACATTGGCTTTCCTTAAACCTGATTTGCTTTCTCCCTTTCAAATATTTTTGAAAAGGGAAAGAACAAGTCAAACATAGCAAAGCCGGTGGTAAACTTCAGAAATAAAATAAAAAATCAGTGACAGAATAATTATTACAGGGGAGAAGAGGAAAACAGCAATCTGCAATCACTGTGAAAGCCTAGATCCTTTGGTACATATGATTCTGGCTGGATCTAGGACACACAAAATATGCAACCACATCTATTGTGCTCACAGGAGAGAAAAATAAAAAAAACTAGTGAAAGACTGAAAATAAATTGAAATTGTTTTCCTCCCTTAGGACTGTGGGATTTCCAGTTTTACTTACCATTGTACCAGCTGATGCCAACCCAACAACAACAGGAATGACTAGCCAATCTGTAGCTTCCAGTGTACCTTTCAAAGAGGCAGTGGTACTTAGGAAAAACCTTGAGAAATAGCCTACTGTGCAGGATGCACCAAAAATTGAAAGAGAAAATGAGTCTGCAAAGACTGAAAGATACTATCCAGTGAGACCAAGTAAACCTCCATTGACCCAAGTCTCCATTTGGGAAATCATGTGAGAACAGTGGGGTAAGGAATCAAATACCTTAGAAGCATTTAGAGATGTGGGGTGCAGATCTGCGGCTCATGTAAATTGTCATAACTCCATTGAAGTCAATGGTAGTTTTGCCATTGCCTTCAGTGAAGCCAAGATTTCACCCATGCAGACCTTCGGGGGTGGGGAGGATTGCAATCCCAGAAATTACATGCAGATGTGCTATTTCTGTTAATTTATTCATTTCTTATTCGTTTTAACATTTGGTTGAGATTGTAATCCAGACTGCTACTATAATGTGTGGTGCTGACTACATTGGTATAGTGAATGTAATAATGGTGTGAAGTATATTTGAGTGCTTTATTTCCCTCTTGTATGCTTTGAGCACCATGTCTGTTACTTGAGAGTATACTCAGCTGCACTACAATATATAAAAATAGTTTTGCAATAAAAATCTGTGAATTTAGATGAGATAGCTGCTATCAATTTGGACTGTAAAAATCAACTATAAAGATCAGATAAAAAAACCTGATCATTTCAATTTTCAAACTGCCACAGCTTCCAAACAGTTTGCTGACTTCTTTCTCTCTGTAATTTACATGCCTTCTTCTAAAATTGGAGACAACATAAATGAAGCACTATTTTAAAAAAGAATAGCTATTAACATGTTTAGGCTGGTGTAGAGCCACTACAAGCAGTGGCAGAATGGTACCTAGTTTGATGGCACTTCAGAGTCGGGGATGCACATGGTCAAAATATTATTAATATTTATTTGTATTGCTATAGCTCAGATCGACCAAGACAGCATTGGTGCCTCATTGGGTTAGGCCACATACAAACACACAAAAAGACACAGGATGACATTTTCAAAGCTGACTTAGGAGTGTAAGTCCTATTTTAAAAAGTAATTTAGAAGCCTAAGTCCCAAGAGAGCCTATGTCCTAAGGCCTAGATCCTCAAAGGTATTTAGGCACCTAATTCTCACTGACATCACGTGGAGTTAGGCACCTAAATACCTTTGAGACTCTTGTTAAATGTGCCTACATCACTTTTGAAAACAGGATTTAGGGTCCCAAGTCACTTAGGCATTTATGAAAATTTTGCCTATAGTCCTCTACTTTGAAAAAATTTACTATCTAATTTCAAACAAGAAGCAACAAGTGAGCATAACAAGCAGAAGGGTGGAAGGGACAGAGAGGATGAGGATAGCACACAATGTTACATAATTACATATGTTACTACTGTGCTTAAACTGAAGGCCTTTGAGGTACATCTGTACAGGGACTAAACAAAAATAAAACTTGTGGCTGGCCCAGGTCAGCTGACTCAGGCCCAGGGCTGAAAAATGGCTGTGCAGACATTTGGGCTCAGGCTAGAACCTGCAAGGGTGGAGGGTCCCAGAACTTGGAGTCCAGCCTGAGCCCGAGCATCTGCACAGCAATTTTTAGTTCCCCAGCCTGAGTCAGCTGACCTGGGCCAGCTGCAGGTCTTTCATCCCGGTGTAGACATACCCTTACTGTCAGTTCTGCTGTGACTGACTTGCATACTCATCATGTGTGCTGATGATCATTACAAGCAGGTACTAATGGGACATGGCTTGAAATTATTAACCCAGCAAGAGAATGGATATGTGTCCTAGACCCACTGCAAACAAAGATCTGACCACACCCTTTGTAGATGGGACCAAGTACAAATTCTCTAAATTGTTTGTGGTAACAGATGTCTGTACGGTCAGTGACAGGCAATGGAAATCAGCACATTGAATTAGTGTGCTTGGTGAATATAAGAAATGATGTATAATGATGGGACTGGCACTAGAGCTGCGGGGAGAGAGAGAGATAATTCTGTTCTCTTGAGGATTTTTCTATTTTGAAATTTCATTTCATTCTGATTTGAGACAAAACCTACAAATTCTGAAATTCTCTGTAAAAGGAAATGGAGCCACCCGGAGCTGCAGACCTTGGAAGCCCTGGGGTTGCAAACTCTGAGACCACCCAGCAGGTGGGTGGCTGAGGGGCCATGTGAGCAAGCTGGCAAGAAATCTGGCAGATTGCTGATGGAGCCCAGCTTGGTTGCCAGCAGAATTTAGTCAAAATCAAAGTGTTTCAGTGAAACATTTTGATTTCAACAAACTGGCAAATTTTGAGGAAAAAATATTGTGTCCGAATGTTCTGACCTGCTCTATTTTGGACGTTTAACTGAAGTCTTTCCCAAACCTCCCTGACCAGAGTTCTTGAACTGAAGTGATGCACTGCATTACACATACAAAGATAGGGGACTACAGGCTGTGTAAACTGCACTACACATGTCCATATAATTCTGTGACAAGTAGTTGTTGACAGCGCTACATAAAATGAAAACCAGTCAGTTCAATCCATGCACTTGGCAGGTACATGAAAGTGAGTGTTGTACTGCTGCATGTGAGATGCAGACACCAGAAGTTCCCTGAACCCTCTAACCAGAACCCTGGCACAAATACAATTAAAATGAGCTAGACAAGGATCTGACCATAGTCTTCACAACTAGGACCGCACACATTCATGCACACAAAATTACTTGGTGTGAATGTGTCAAGAAAAACAGGATTGTAAAGTCTTCCAGACAGCCAATACATCTGGCTTATATCTTTCTCTCTCCCTGAGTCAGGAAGGAAAATGGCTATTGTAAAATCTGGGGTCCATGTGTGTAGCCAAATAAATACAATGTTCTTTCAAGATTTTAAATGTTCTAAAATTCATAGGCCTGTTTATCTCCTGCTTTCAACCTCTTCCTAAAACACTACTTCTCCCTGAAAGAATAAAAGACCCATTGATTTCTCCAGTCACTCCTGACAGCTCCACTCACAGAATAAAGGCAAATACCATGTGGATTCAGATGCCAAAACAAAGCAGATAGCAAATCACAAATACTCTCACTGACCAGTTCATGAACAATTCCTGGGTTAAATGTGTTGGTACATATGACTTGTCCAACAATTGCAAAATGCAAATAATTTCATGGAATTCACATTTGTCTGTGTGAATAAACTGTGAATAGGGAACAGGGTTAAATACACAGATAAATTACTTATTGCTTCTCAGTCAGCCAGCTCTCTCTGTGGTCACACACACTTCCTTTCTTAAACCATTGGTCCCTTATACACTAATATTTTTGGTTTCTTTTAAAAGTATATTATTGGGTACAGGGAATTAAAATTTACATTAATCCTTTACATTGTGCTTACAAAATGTAAATGTGAACATTTTTGTATGTGCAAATGTGTTTTGTGTGGGCCCAAATTTCAAAGCTACAATTTTCAAGTGGTTTTGTGGCCCCAAATTTCAAAGGTGCAGTTTTCAAGATTGTTTTGGAAACCTGGCCCATTTAGTCCAATAAAACATTAAATCTCACCCCTTGCTTCCCAGTTTCTTTCTGTTCAATAATTCTCCCTGCTTGGTTATAATTATGCCTGTTATAACCCTTCGTCCTACTGCTTCTACAGATGCCACTTCCATGATATATCCACTGTACATAGTTTGCTTGCAGCTAATTGCACATTGTGTGATTCATTTGGAAATACATTTTACATGAATGACACTAAACAAAAAATAAATTGTATTGTTTTCTTTTTGTGTTTCAAAATATAAGAGCATTTTCGCTGTCAACAATGTTTTGTGCATTTAGGAAAATGTGTTTTGATCACTGCTCTGAATGAGAGATGGAAACATGTTATTATCCGAAGTTTTGCATACTTAGTTTAAGTATGTACATTTTTAAAAACACCAGTGCTTAAGTATATAATACTGCTGTTTTTTCCAGTTTTGTTTGAGCTCTGCTTTTCATCTAGTCTGAACATCATAATTAACTTTAGCAGGTACATTAGAGCGGCCTCATAGTATACTAAGCAAAGATCATATTTAAACATCATTTTAGCAAAGTAAACCCAGAAAATTATGTTCATCTTATTTAAATGGTTGTAACTTTTAGTATATTTTACAATTCTTTCTGCCTCTGCACAGATGGGATTTTTCAAATAAAAAACAGATGAAAGCAAACAGCAATCTAACAATCAAAAACTCAAGGTAGAAACAAGCATCCCCAGCTCAGAGTTGTAATTAGATCTGTTCTTGTCATGAAAGTATGTTTCCAATAACTTTGCTGTTACCCTCTTTGGAGTTTGAAAACTCCAAATCAGAAGCAGGGCCTTTCTTTCTTTCTTTCTTTCTTTCTTTCTTATGAAATTGTAAAGGAGAGACACGGACATTTAAAACCCTAAATTGTGAATTTGAGATAGGATCCTGTGGCAATCAGCCTGTTTAACAGTACTCAGATTTACTGTATGTTTTATAAATCTCATTAACACATCATTAAATAATTATCTACATCTGTATCAGTCAATTTTCTGTATATAATTCTACCACTGGTCATCAAAGTTTGTTGTCATTGTATTCAACCTTTCTGAAATGTCTGTCTTCCTCTCTCTGGCTTCTGTAGCTGGTTGACTCATTAATCACCTGTTTTGTAAATTATCATTTTCATCCAAATTAGAAGATTGGAAGACAAAAATTAGGTTGCATCTTATCCTCTTGTCTGCCATTAAAAAGGTCATAGTGATCTAAAGGAAAACAGATAGAATCTCTCTGAGAAAACGGAGAAATGGAGAAAAATAGAGATTATGTGATTGTGAGCAAACAGGCAAGAAATTCCATTGAAAAGATTTTTCTTCATTTGAATATGTTACTACTGTTCTGAAGTCTAAGGGCTAGATCCTCAGTCCAAACTAAGGCCCCCTTTGTGCTACTCCAGCTGCGCAAAGGGGAGTCAAAGCTGCTTTGAAAACAGCTGAGGGCACCTCTCTCACAGGGAATTCCTCTATAGCATAAAGCCAGTGTCTGCTTGACTCTATGCCACCTGATATCCAACTCCTTACAGGAGGTATGTTGGGGATGGGCAGAGACCAGAAGGGAGTGAAAGGGAGAATGGCTGAAAGGCAAGCTGTCCTCTGGGGATCTGGGATTATTGTAGCTAATGTAAATAAGAAAGCTGTCCGGTGTGGCCACTTTAGAACCCAACCAGTCCCAGGATCAAGGGAGTCTTGGACCATGCTTTGCCAGGAGAGTTTAGTAGAGGTGAGCATTGAGCTCTAAGAACATAGTGTGATTTAATCTCCAATCTCTATCTTGAAACCTGACCTGTTTTTCTCCACCCAAGCTCCATGCATGTATTCTCATAGAATTTGTATATGGGATTTCTTCACACAAAGACTCATGATCCAGCACTGCATTTCTCTCACAGCAGAGCACTACAGGTGAATTGGAGAGACCAGCTCCTGGCAATTCAGCATATTACAGATTAATGCTGAGATTAAATGGGGAATGGTAAAGTAAAGAGGAAAACGGGAAATACATGGATGAGTTATTCAGACTGTTCCTGGTTTTGTAAATGTGGTATGCTGAACCAGCAAGACTTCCATTGCTGGGAAGGAATGGGGGACTGTTTCTAGGCCTTTTGGTCTCTTTTTAAATGTCAGAGAAGTGGTTACCATGTTAATTTGAGGGGGGAGGGAGAAATGCATGTGTGTGTATGAGAGAGAGAAAATACGTGATGGAGTAGTACTTTGTTTCTCTCCACATGTAAAGGCCATCTTCCTTAGTTAACAGGAGTTCCCCTGAGAGACCGAGGGTGGGGAGAGGGGGAGGAGAAACACATTTAAAACCCACTAAAAGTGACCTAACATAGTTATTGATTAAAGAAAAATGTCTGTGCTTAAAATTCTGATCATTCATCACTTTTGTGGCATGTGAATCCCGCTAAAAATCTGGGAATCTTCCCCTTTCCAATGGGATGAAACCACAGATTCTAACCCTGGTGGGTCACGAGATAACTGGTCCCTAGTCCAGGACTAAATATTGCTCTTCCTGGGCTTTAGCTCTGAGGGGGGGACAACAAAACAAAAATAATTTCTCTGGCATGTTGATTTTAAAATAAAAATGGCAGCTGTTGGAATCTATTCAGAAGGTTGGAATGTGAGAGTAAGTCCTGGGGAGACGGAGTAGTTAAAGTGCAAGCGGTCAGATAAATGCATAATGAAATTCATCGCCTAGATAGCACTGCCACATATATGGTGTATATATATACACATACAGGTACATATCTGGATACATTGCCATGGATACAGGCGTCACACAGGTATTTATCAAAAGCTTGCTGCCTGCCTGTGCCTACAAGGCTCAGCAACACATACCTTTTCTTTTAAACTTGTATAACACTCTTACAACCAGAATGCCATCATCAAATGTCTAATGGACTAAATCAAGTAAGCAGGCCATACTCTCTAAATGGAATCAATGCCATTGACTCCTCTTTCAATACATATATATTTTCAGCCTTCATCAGCTTGTATATCATGTCTGAGATGTCAAGAACAGTGCCAATGCAAGAAATAGAAATCAGGATCATGGCTGAGCTGAAAAATAATCAGGAACGTCTCACTAAACAGAATTGTTTTTGCAGAGAAATAATGTCTTATTACTGACCAGGCATGACATTCTGTTTCAGTCCGTGGCAAACCTCCCATTGATTTCGATAGGGTCAGGATTTCACCCCAGGTGGAAAAAATCTGGGACATGTTTAAAATCAAAGTTAAAGCTGATTCTTCTCCATTCTATGCAGTCTTTCCCCCTGAAAGACGCAAATGTTGATGACGAGAATCAGTGTAAAGCCAACTGGCTCTATCCTTAAACTCACTTATTCCATAAAGGGTAAAGTTTGTCTTTGGATCGCACAGGGATAACCAGCCTGTTCACTTTTACTCAAAAAGAAGAACAGGAGTACTTGTGGCACCTTAGAGACTAACAAATTTATTAGAGCATAAGCTTTCGTGGACTACAGCCCACTTCTTCGGATGCATCCGAAGAAGTGGGCTGTAGTCCACGAAAGCTTATGCTCTAATAAATTTGTTAGTCTCTAAGGTGCCACAAGTACTCCTGTTCTTCTTTTTGAGTAAAAGTGAACAGGCTGGTTATCCCTGTGCGATCCAAAGACAAACTTTACCCTTTATGGAATAAGTGAGTTTAAGGATAGAGCCAGTTGGCTTTACACTGATTCTCGTCATCAACATTTGCGTCTT
>NC_048301.1:34351463-34597902 GCF_013100865.1 Trachemys scripta elegans
GGGGGGCCCCGAGCCGAGCCGCGCCACAGGGGGCCCCGAGCCCAGCCGCGCCGCCGTGGGGGCCCCGAGCCCAGCCGCAGGGGGGGCCGGGGGGAACCCGAGCCGAGCCGCAGGGGGCCCCGAGCCGAGCCGCGGGAGGGGGATGGGGGGGCCCGAGCCGCGGGGACCGGGCCCGAGCCGGGCCGTGCTGGGGCCTGCGGGAACAGGCTGCGCCTCCCCGGAGCCCTTCTCCCGCCCCCACCCCAGCTTACCTCATGCTGCCGGCCGGCCCGCCCCTGCTGCTTAGTCTCAGACTTCCCGCGAATCTCTGATTCGCGGGAAGCAGGGGAGGGGGCGGGGCGTGCAGGGCTGGGGAGGAGGGGGAAGTGGGCGGGGTGAACAGCTGCAGCGCGGGGCCCTCTTGGCGCGGGGCCCAATTCAGCCGAATCGGCTGAATCGGCCTAAAGCCGGCCCTGCTCCCACTGGCCGAGGTTCGCTGCTCCAGGCCAATGGGAGCTGCGATCGGCCAGACCTGCAGACGGGGCAGGTAAACAAACCGGCCCGGCCTGCCAGGGGCTTGCCCTACATAAGCGGCGTCCCAAGTTTGGGAAACACTGTTCTAAGGGATTATTTAAGGAGAAGTGGCCTGTTAACACCCCTGTAGTCATAGGACAAAAGGAGGGTTAGTAGGTTACAGATTGTTGTAATAAACCATAAATCCAGACCGTGATTTTTATTGTCCAGCACAGTTATGAGCTTAAGTTAATGGGCCACTTCACCTTAAATGGTCCCTTAGTTTTGCATAAGTAGTTAGCACATATACTATCTGCTCAATCTTGTATTTAGCTGTGACACTCTGAATACCTTGCCCAGACCCGAAGAAGTGCTCTGTGTAGCTCAAAAGCTTGTCTCTCTCACCAACAGAAGTTAGTCCACCTTGTCTCTCTAATATCCAACATAGCTACAACAATACTGCGTGCAAGAACAGTGACGAAGAGAATAATGAACTAATAAGGAGAAATGTGTTTATTTCCTAGGCTTATAATACCCAAGCATCTGAGAGCTGGGTTACCATGTTTTCAGGGTTATTTCCCCACTTAAAGGGCTGCAGAATAATGCAAGCAAGTGACAATCTGACAACTTCTACAGTCTACCGTGTACCTTTTTTGTGGTGCACATGTTCATTCTGTTGAATAAGGTGACTATTAAGAAATTGGATGATCCTCAGCAAGTTGGAATAGTTCCCTTAGGCTTGGAACCAAAGCTCTATGCATAAAGTAAAAGGCTTCAGCGGTCAATTGCATGGTGTCTGCAGTGCAGAGTAAATGTAACCCTTAAGAAATTCTGGCTTTTCTTCATTTCCATTCCCATTATCTTTAGCTTACATTGTTAATCCGGATTTAGGATCACCTCCTCCAGAAAACTGTACCATTATGATAGGTATCAGTTGCCTCTGTGAAATGGGTTGCTAATGGGTAGGTGTCCCCATCTCATCCAGGCAGTGCTGATTACAAAAATTTGCCATACTCACATGGTGTCATCATTTACTACTTTTGTTCCAAATGTATTGAGTCCAATGTCAACTTTAGACATTTGCATTTTCATTCCTGGAAGACAGTGAGGTCTCAGATAACTCAGGTTTTCATAACATATTGGTTCTCACTGTTACGTTGATTTCCTTTGTTATTCTAGATCAATGCACTTGCTCAGCCACTCAATGCAAATTCAAACCCCAACTTGTCACACTCCTCGGTGTAGAGAATTGAGGAGCTTAATATGTTTTAGTTATAACCTTATCCACACTAATATTTTTATTCTCACATTCCATAGAGATGTAGGATGGGACTCATTTTGTGTTTTTGGTGAGGAAAGGGGCAAACCAAATTTTCATCAAGCCAAATTGTGATAGCTCTTCAGTCACATCTTTTCAGCCTCCCTGTATCTTTTCTATTGATACATTCAGCAGGTATATCCAAATGTAATTTAATAAGTCCCTTTTCCATGTTTAGTTCTCTTGCCCTCACAGTCCTGTGCAGTGATGACTATCATTCTGGCAGAGGAGGACTAGACCAGATCATCTCATACACTATTCACATCTTCGACGTTGCTCAGAGAGGGTTGCTGTTTAATCATATGAACTGGTTTCTCAATCCAAGATTTCCCTATGATTCTCCCAGCACCAGGTCCAAAGAGTCAAGCTCAAAATAAGCCTTTTTTATTCTCTTTTCACAGTCACCTGCCCTGAACTCGAAAGGTGACTTTCTTTTTCTTTAAAATTTGGCAAGAAAGACAGCACTGATATGATCCAGATGGAGATATAGGACAATGGTTCCTTCCAGCTTTGCTACAGCCTCATCAGCTCCTTCCTTTAAGATCTGGAGGGTATGGCTCAGGGGAATGGTTGTAGGATGAGGAGCTTTTCATCTTTAAGTTGCTGGTTGAAGTCCAGCATATTGCTTGCTAACAGCAGCAAGGAAAAATCATTACCATTTTGAAAGCTGTTCAGTGGCCTATGTAAAATGGGTTCCTAGGGTGAAGGTATTCACATCACAGAAACCTCTGCTGTAATTAGTAGTCTTATTGAAAATCTCAGCAGAGAGGCCAAGTGCTGAATGCACCTGAAAATAAAACTACTTTCTCACCCTTAGAATTAGTATGTCCATGGTCAGATTTGAAACACATTGGAAAGACAGTGCAGCAAAGTTTGTACTGCCAGTGCCCAAGCTGTTCCTGTTCTATGGATAGAGAATGTCAGTTTCTGAAACAGTCTGACTGCTTTCCTCTGCACTATATCCAGTGGTGCAAGCAGAATCATTTTCCTTACCGGTAAAGGGGGGCCACCAGCTGAGAGTGGGCACATGACTTCCCCACGGGATCCTGCATGTGACTCCTGCCCACCCCGCACCCGATGCTGTCCCTGTCCCCTCCCCATGATCCATCCCATGTTCTGGGGGGGGGGGGAAGACGGCTCTGTTCTCCTCCTGCTGTGGCAGAGACTTTGGAACCGCAGCGTGAAAAGGAGCAGAACGTGGGGCCGCTGGGCAGCCCCACACTGGCAGTTCCTCTAGCGCTGCACTACCACCCCAGCCCAATCCCCTCCCCTTTCATGAAGCTGCATCTCCTCCGTCTGGACAGCAGCAGCCCTGCTGGAGAACAGGGCTGACGGGGCAGGGCTGGGGGCGGTACAGCCGCTGGAGGAGCTGCTGGTGTTCCCTCCCAGTGGGGAAAGGCGCAGAACCCTCAGCCCCGCCCCCCCAGCCCTGTCCTCCGGCAGGGCTGCTGCTGTACAGATGGAGTAGATGCAGCTCTATGGAAGGGCAAGGGGTGGGGCTGGGGGCAGTAGAGCTGTGTCAGAGGAGCTGCCAGCATGGAGCCGCCGGCTCCTCCTGTGTTTTTCCGGTACTCCGTACGGACTATAAATATTTTGCTGGTACGGCGTACCATACCACTGGACTGGCACCGCTGACTATATCCATAATTATTCTACTTAGAAACACCCATTAGCACTGAACTAAAGGCCTCAACATGCTCAAGATTTCATATTTTTCCTTTTAAGGAAGAATTTCTGTTGAACGTGGTTGAATAGTCCACATTTTATCATTAACATTAAAAGAAACGAGTCCTGTGAGCAAGCCCTCCCATTTTTTACCCTTTTCCCTTGTTGACCTTCTCATTTACTATGTGTTCCCCAGATCTTAGGCAGGAAATGTCCAGAATTCAAGTGGCTTTTGGATGGAAATGCTATTGTCCAGAACTCAAGATAATTTTGGGAAAAAACTCTCCATCCCACTCTCAGCATCATTACAAGTATTTCTAAAAATGAACTGAAGTATGACAGGTTTACCATGGTATGAAGATTTGTTTTATCATAGGTTGACTAATTTGTCATGCTGACAATGAGGTTTTGCCCACACACACGTATAGAAAAACATCCCTCTTTTTGTCTAGATTCAAAATAATGGGTGCCCTTTCTCTTGTCTTTTAGACTGCCTAAAGGGTGCCCTGTTTATTTGAATCCACTGCCCTTGGCTGAGAGTGCATGTTATTTCACATATGCATGGTGTACTATAATGACATAAAGACGTGTTCTGAAGCTCAGTTATTCATGGTTTACTTTAATAGCCAAAACCCTTTGACTGTCCTCAGTTGCTGTGGGACTAGCCTAGACTCATAGACTCTAAGGTCAGAAGAGACCATCATGATCATCTAATCTGACTTCCGGCAAACTGCAGGCCACAGAACCTCACCCACTCACACCTGTAATAGACCCATAACCTCTGGCTGAGTTACTGAAGTCCTCAAATCATGGTTTAAAGATTTCAAGTTATAGAGATTCACCATTTACACTATTTTAAACCTTCAAGTGACCTGTGGCCCATGCTGCAGAGAAAGGCAAATACTCCCAGGGTCTCTGCCATTCTGACCCAGGGGAAAATTCCTTCCCAACCCCAAATATGGTGATCTGTTAGACTCTGAGCATGTGGCAAGACTCACCAGGCAGACAGCTGGGAAAGAAGTCTACAAGTCTATGGTACATTCATATTTATCTCCCTATAGCACTCGAGACTTGATCTCCAATCCAGCAAAGTACTTATGCACACACTTAACTTTAAGCATGGAAGTAGTCCCATTGACTTAAATCAAGCCCTAAAGTGAACTGGGGTTTGATACTTATTTTCACAGTATGTCATATGCTCCTAAAGTTTCCCAGGAACGATATTGTTACACCAAGGCTTCTTCAATCTTGAAAAAGAAAACACTACCCAAAATCCATCAAGTCCATTAAGCTTTTCAGCTAAAATGGACATTGAAAATTCGGTGTTCATTCATTATTGTGATGTACTGCATTGCACTCATTTTCAGTTTAGACTGTAAATTCTTTGGTGCAGGGACATGTTATTTGGTTGGGATTGGTTTAGCTATTGTCTAACGCAGGTATGTTCAGACTGGGGCTTAAGAGCTGCAAGTGGCTCTTTAACATGTCTTCTGCGGCTCTTTGCAGCACATGATATTTAAACACTGTGTGATTTAATTATTAACCAATCAGGATGCTTTTACTATGTTATTAACCAATTGAAGTCAATAAAATAATCATACTTGGTCAGTCATTTTGCTGTGAGACTATATAGAGAGATATAGATATAGCTCTATATAGTAAATGAAACAATGAATTCACACTGTCCTGGCTCTTTTGGGTAATGTTGATCACTGATTTGGCTCCTGATCTATTTAGGTCTGAGTATCACTAGTCTAACACCATGTGCATTAAAGACAGTTCATAAATGATAATGAAAATAAGCAAAATCTCACATTGCTCAGAGAAAGATTCTCTTTTATGCTGCACCTTGCATTTTCATGACAAATTGGGGGGAGATTTGTGACTAATTGTCTTGATTATAACGCTAGCTGCAACTTTCTGGTCTCTAAGAGCACCACCTCAGGTCTTAAGCCTTTACCTGTCTTGGAATTGAATCTTGCAATTCTCCCACTATTAGATGGGGACCCCAATATACTATCATGTGCATACCAACCGCTTATTACCCGGTAGGTGTGACTGAGTTTCAAGCATCTATGTTTCCTCCCTTAGGAAACCCGAGACCAATGATATTGACCAATAGCTTTCTTAAAACCAAAACATTGTTGTTAAGTAGTTGAAACAAAGCACTGGAGTAAAAAGGATTGTAAAACAACAAACAGATTACCTATATATTTAATCTTGTCTATGTTTACACTTCACTACAGGCTAAGTTAGATAGTTCTTTTCCTGTAACTTCAGGAAAAAGCCTAACTCACATTCTCTTTAAAAAGCAAAATCATCATATGACCCCTCTTAGTCACAACAGGCAGTGTGGCCTCTTGGTTGTCTTCTTCTGGCTCCAGCCTTCTTTACTAGAAGGGTCTGTTTGACATAGAAGAGAGGCCCTCACATTCCAGAAGGAATCCATGGTAATATTGCTCTATCATTCTATTTGTTTCAGGCCCAGTTGTGAATTCTCCTGGTGTCTCAAGTCTTGTCTACACTTGAAAGGTAAGTGGGATTAAGATAGGATGTGAATTTAAAACCCAATGGCTATTCCTGAATAACTCTATGTTGTACAAACTCATTCCAGAATAAGAGTTTCTTGTTCTTGTTTAGCTTAATACAGAATGGATAACTATTCCTGAATAACTCCATGTGTAGACAAGCCCTGTTTTGTTCTGCTCAGCTAGCACATCCAACAGGGCCTAAAAAGGGATGCCTCCATGATGACTGCTCCATTGTTTTGAGTGGTTAGACCAATTTGGTTTTACTAGATTACAATCATTGATCATGTCTCCCCTGTAGACAAAGGTGTTGAACCTGCCTGAATATAGCATCACCTCAGCCCTCTTAGTTAATCTAACATACAACTTTAGAGGTCAAACACATAAATCACATTTTGGGTACTACTGAAATATGCAATTAATACAGATGCTTACGGTCATATTTCATCAGACAAATAAATATCTATTACTTAGGGTCAAGTAGCATAGAACCTTGGGTCTCCTACTCTATCCTCTTGGGTGGGGTTGTTTCTGTGTTTTTAAAGGAGTTGACTCCTCTCTTAGGCTTCATCTTTGAGAAGGGCTCCACAGCCAGAAAAAATAGAATGAAACTTTCATTTGTGGCTCTCAAGCTATTTTATGTACTCATTAAATAAGCTTGGTGTGATTATATTCTAGGCACTGTGATCGATAGTGAGACTTTACCATTAGGTAAGATGAGGCACAGAGAGGTTAAGTTAGGCCTGGTCTACACTACGGGTTTAGGTCGACTTTAGCAGCGTTAAATCGAATTAAGCCTGGACACGTCCACACGACAAAGCCCTTTCTTTCGACTTAAAGGGTCCTTTAAACCAGTTTCTTTACACCACCTCCGACGAGGGGATTAGCGATAAAACTGGCCTTTGCGGGTCGGAATTGGGGTAGTGTGGACGGAATTCAACGTTATTGGCCTCCGGGAGCTATCCCACAGTGCTTCATTGTGACCGCTCTGGACAGCACTCTCAGCTCAGATGCACTGACCAGGTAGACAGGAAAAGACCCACGAACGTTTGAATTTCATTTCCTGTTTGCTCAGCGTGGAGAGCACAGGTGACCACGCAGAGCTCATCAGCACAGGTAACCGTGATGGAGTCCCAGGATTGCAAAAGAGCTCCAGCATGGACCGAACGGGAGGTACGGGATCTGCTCGCCATATGGGGAGATGAATCAGTGCTAGCTGAACTCCGTAGCAGTAAAAGAAATGGCAAAGTATTAGAAAAGATCTCCAAGGCCATGAAGGACCGAGGCCATAACAGGGACACACAGCAGTGCCGCGTGAAAATTAAGGAGCTACGGCAAGCTTACCACAAAGCCAGAGAAGCAAACGGAAGGTCCGGGGCAGAGCCGCAAACTTGCCGCTTCTACGCGGAGCTGCATGCCATTCTAGGGGGTGCAGCCACCACTACCCCAACCGTGTGCTATGACTCCGTCAATGGAGAAACACACAGGGAAGACGGTTCGGGGAACGAGGAAGATGAGGATGGAGGTACTGTAGGTAGCTCACAGCAGCAAGGAAGCGGAGAAACCGGTTTCCCCAACAGCCAGGATATGTTTGTTACCCTGGACCTGGAACCAGTAACCCCCGAACTCACCCAAGACCCTCAGGGCACACAGGAGACCTCTGGTGAGTGTACCTTTGTAAATATTTGTAAACATTACACATGGTTTAAAAGCAAGCGTGTTTAATGATTAATTTGCCCTGGCAATCGCGGCCAGTACATCTACTGGAAAAGTCTGTTAACTTGTATGGGGATGGAGTGGAAATCCTCCAGGGACATCTCCAGAAAGCTCTCCTTTATGTACTCCCAAAGCCTTTGCAAAAGGTTTCTGGGGAGGGCTGCCTTATCCCGTCCGCCATGGTAGGACACTTTACCACGCCAGGCCAGTAGCACGTAGTCTGGAATCATTGCATAACAAAGCATGGCAGCGTATGGTCCCGGTGTTTGCTGGCATGCAGACAATATCCATTCCTTATCTCTCTTTGTTATCCTCAGGAGAGTGATATCATTCACGGTCACCTGGTTGAAATGGGGTGATTTTATTAAGGGGACATTCAGAGGCGCCCGGTCCTGCTCTTCTGAACAGAAATGTTCCCCGCTGTTAACCACGCGGTGGGGGGAGGGGTGAAGTGATCATCCCAGAGAATTGTGTGTGTGTGTGTGTGGGGGGGGTGGTTTACTTGGGTTTGTGCCGCATGTTAACCGGGAAACCGCAGCCCCTCCTTTTACATTGAAAACCCATTTTAAATGGACAACCCAATTCATCCTTGATATAGGAAATGCGCTGCTGTTTGAAACCTTTCCCGCATGTTAAGAAGGTTAAAAAAGCCAAAACACTGTGGCCTACCATGGCTGCCTGCAAGCCGAAATATGCGACCTTGTAATGAAAGAGTGTACCCATTGTTCTCTAAAATGTGTCTTTTTTAACCACCTCTCCCTTCTCCTCCACCAGCTGCAAATGTTTCTCCTTCGCAGAGGCTAGTGAACATTAGAAAGAGAAAACGTAGGATGAGGGACGATATGTTCACGGAGCTGCAGATGTCCTCCCACGCTGATAGAGCACAGCAGAATGCGTGGAGGCAGTCAATGTTGGACATGAGAAAAGCACAATATGAACGAGAGGAGAGGTGGCGGGCTGAATGGCGGGATGAAAAGAGCAAGTGGCGGGCTGAAGACGATAGGTGGCGTCAGCTTGCAGACAGACGGCAAGAGTCAATGCTCCGTCTGCTGGAGCATCAAACTGATATGCTCGAGCGTATGGTTGAGCTGCAGGAAAGGCAGCAGGAGCAGAGACCGCCGCTACAGCCCCTGTTTAACCAACAGCCCTCCTCCCCAAGTTCCATAGCCTCCTCACCCAGACGCCCAAGAACACGATGGGGGGGCCTCCGTCCACCCAGTCACTCCACCCCAGATGATCGCCCAAGCATCAGAAGGCTGGCCTTCAATAAGACTTAAAGTTTTAAAATGCAGTGTGTCCTTTTCCATCTCTCCTCCCCCACCCATCCCAGGCTACCTTGGCAATTATCCCCCTACTTCTGTGAGGAACTAATAAAGAATGCATGAATGTGAAAAAACAATGACTTTATTGCCTCTGCAAGTGGTGCTCGAATTGAGGAGGGGAGGGTGGGGTGGGGTGGTTGGTTTACAGGGAAATAGAGTGAACCGGGTCGGGGGAGGGGGGGGCTTGGAGGGTTCATCAAGGAGAAACAAACAGAAGTTTCACACAGTAGCCTGGCCAGTCACAAAACTCGTTTTCAAAGCTTCTCTGATGCGCACCGCGCCCTGCTGTGCTCCTCTAACCGCCCTGGTGTCTGGCTGTGCGTAATCAGCGGCCAGGCGAGTTGCCTCAACCTCCCACCCCGCCATAAAGGTCTCCCCCTTACTCTCACAGATATTGTGGAGCGCACAGCAAGCAGCAATAACAATGGGGATATTCTTTTCGCTGAGGTCTGAGCGAGTCAGTAAGCTGCGCCAGCGCGCTTTTAAACGTCCAAATGCACATTCCACCACCATTCGGCACTTGCTCAGCCTGTAGTTGAACAGGTCCTGACTCCTGTCCAGGCTGCCTGTGTACGGCTTCATGAGCCATGGCATTAAGGGGTAGGCTGGGTCCCCAAGGATCACGATAGGCATTTCAACATCCCCAACGGTTACTTTCTGGTCCGGGAAGAAAGTCCCTTCCTCCAGCTTTCGAAACAGACCAGAGTTCCTGAAGACGCGAGCATCATGTACCTTTCCCGGGCATCCCACGTTGATGTTGTTGAAACGTCCCTTGTGATCCACCAGGGCTTGCAGCAGCATTGAAAAGTACCCCTTGCGGTTTATGTAGTCAGTGGCTTGGTGCGCCGGTGACAAGATAGGGATATGGGTTCCGTCTATGGCCCCGCCACAGTTTGGGAATCCCATTTCAGCAAAACCATCCACTATTGACTGCATGTTGCCCAGAGTCACTACCCTTGCTATCACCAGGTCTTTCATTGCCCTGGCAAATTGGATCACAGCAGCCCCCACCGTAGATTTGCCCACTCCAAATTGATTCCCGACTGACCGGTAGCTGTCTGGCGTTGCAAGCTTCCACAGGGCTATCGCCACTCGCTTCTCAACTGTGAGGGCTGCTCTCATCTTGGTATCCTGGCGTTTCAGGGCAGGGGAAAGCAAGTCACAAAGTTCCATGAAAGTGGCCTTACGCATGCGAAAGTTTCGCAGCCACTGGGAATCGTCCCATACCTGCAGCACAATGCGGTCCCACCAGTCTGTGCTTGTTTCCCAGGCCCAGAATCGGCGTTCCACGGCATGAACCTGCCCTAGTGACATCATGATTTCCACATTGCTGGGGCCTGTGCCTTGTGAGAGGTCTATGTCCATGTCAATTTCCTCATCACTCTCTTTGCCGCGCTGCAATCGCCTCCTTGGCTGGTCCGGGTTTCGCCTTGGCATGTCCTGGCTCTGCATATACTCCAGGACAATGCGCGTGGTGTTCATAGTGCTCATAATTGCCGCGGTGATCTGAGCGGGCTCCATGATCCCAGTGCTAGCTATGGCGCCTGGTCAGAAAAAAGGCGCGAAACTAGTATCTGATGGACCAGGAGAAGGAGGGAGGGCGGGAGGGAGGGAGGGCTGAGTGACGACATGGCGTACAGGTACAGGAACAGGGAATTAAAATCAAGAAAGGTGGCTGTGCATCAGGGAGAAACACAAACAACTGTCACACAGAATGGTCCCCCCAAAGATTAAACTGAAAACCCTGGGCTTAGCAGGCCGTTGATTTCACGGAGGAAGGGGAAGCAAATGAATACAGAACGAATCTATTTTTTACATCTTAAGCTGACAGCCGACGGTGCAGCATGAGTGATAGCCTCTGCAGTACGATGATGACGGTTACCAATCGTAATATACCATCGTCTACCAAAAGGCAAGGGGCTGCTGCTGTGTAGCAATGCAGCTCCACGTCTGCCAGCCCCACGTCCGCCAGCACCCAGATCGCCCTCGGCCTCTTCTGGGTGCTTAGCAGACAATACTGGGCAATTGGCAGAAAATAGTATACTACGACTGGTAGCCATCATCACCGAGACAGTAGCATGGATGCCCAGGTGCCCATGATTGACAGCCACTGCAGTACGACGACGACGGATACCAGTCATAATATACCATCTCCTACCAAAGGGCAAGGGGCTGGTGCAATGCAGCCCTACGGCTGCCAGCCCCACGGCTATTACTCATGCTACACCGTCTACCGCCAAAAGGCAGTTAGCAGCTGCTGCTGTGTAGCAATGCAGTCCCACGTCTGCCGGCACCCAGAGGACATATGGTGACGGTGAGCTCAGCTGAGCTGAGCGGGCTCCATGCTTGCCATAGTATGTTGTCTGCACAGGTAACCCAGGTAAAAAGGCGCGAATCTATTGTCTGCTGTTGCTGTGACGGGGGGGAGGGGCCTGACGACATGTACCCAGAACCTCCCGTGACACTGTTTTGCATCATCCGGGCATTGGGATCTCAACCCAGAATTCCAAGGGGCGGCGGAGACTGCGGGAACTGTGGGATAGCTACCCATAGTGCAATGCTCCGGAAGTCGACGCTAGCCTCGTACTGTGGACGCGGTCTGCCGACTAGAGCACTTAGAGCATTTTATGTGGGGACACACACAATCGGCTGTATACAACCGATTTCTATAAAACCGTCTTCTATAAATTCGAACTAATTTCGTAGTGTAGACATACCCTCACTGTCCTCTGCCAACATATATCTGAATGTTGTTCACGTATTGAAGTAAACAAGTGTGCAAGGAGTCCTGGCACTCCTAGTTCCATGTTCTAACAACTAAAATAAAATTCCTTTCTAAAGAGAGAGAGAGAGGCTCAAGAGGCCCAAGAGTTTTTGGATGACAATTATAAAACATACTGTGATGCTCTGTACCTCAGCGGATCACCCTGCACCCCCATGTTCATCCTCATATTATAATTGTGTGGTATCCAATGCAAAGTTTGTCAGGCCGGGTGTCTTCGGAAGGCTCATGATGCACTAAGCATTGTTGTTATAGTAATGTTATAGGTTGTAATTTCACGTATGTAGTTATGAAGCTGAAAATGTGTCCTCATGACTTAAAACAAGCCCAGGCAAAACTCTCCAGGAGCAGAGGTGCAGTTCACACCTCATCAAGGCATGTATGGGACAAACCCAGCCCAGGCTCACAGAAACAAAGGACACTGGCCAAGGCAGCAACAAAGGATCTGCAGGACTCTCAAGTGAGTCACCCCCTTTCCCTTACTCAGTTTGGGACTACAATGAGGTAATGTTAACGTGACTCTGAAGTGAGGGGACAAAAGCCAAGAGGGAAGAAAAAACATGATAAAAGGGAGAGACATTTGCCATGCTTCTCTCTCTTCCACCTCCATTTACAGACACCACCACCAAGTGACTGAAGTGTGATCAAAGAGGGGAGCATGGCTGAAAGGCAACCAGCCAGCCTGTGGTGAGAAGCATCTAAGTTAGTAAGGGCACTGGAAATGTTAAGATCAATTTAGAATGTGTTTTGCTTTTATTTCATGTGACCAAATCTGACTTCTTATGCTTTGATTTATAATCACTTAAAATCTCTCTTTTGTAGTTAATAAATTTGTTTATTTATTCTACCTGAAGCAGTGCATTTGGTTTGAAGTGTGTCTGAGATTCCCCTTGGGATAACAATCCTGGTTCATATCAATTTCTCTGTTAAATTGACGAACTCATATAAGCTTGCAGCGTTCAGTGGGCATAACTGGACACTGCAAGACAGAGGCTCCTAGGGTTGTGTCTGGGACTGGAGATATTGGCTAGTGTTGTTCAGTTGCACAATTCAAGCAGCGGCTGGCCAAAAGTGCTCACTCGTGTAGCTGGGAACAGCTTACATGCTAGATGCACTGCATGAACAGCCGGGGAGTGGGGGTTCTCACAGCAGACTAGGATAAGGCTGGCTCCCAGAGTCGTGGATTTGAGTGACCTAGCAGATCACCGGTCCGGATAACACCAGGGGAACGTCACACATACCCCACCCACATTGCAAGAGACAAAGAAGAAATGGGAGTTATATGTACTGTTGTGACTGAGTCCTGAGTGCTATGAACAATTTGTCTACAATTGGTTGTCATGAAAGTCTGGACTCTCATCCATGAGCTACCCCTCAGGGACCTCTTTCCCTTTGCAGGGGAGTCTAACAAAAAAGAGATAATCAACAAGGAGGATTCAGGAGGCAATTCTATTTCTCTGTCCAGGCTTTGGCACTGCAAGAGCTGCTGTAGGTTGTAGGATCAGTTTCAAGTGATCACACATTTCTCCCCCACTCTGTGCCTGACCTGCCAGATCCAAAGCTTTTGAGATGCCTGTTCCAGGGAATAAAATAGCAGCTTGCAACCCACTGTATAACTGCAAAGTGGATACAGCATCCCAAATCCAGAAAATCCCCTTTGGCGCTCTTGTTGAAGGTGAAAAAAATAAAAGAAAAATTATGACTGGAGAAAAGGAAGTGCCAGAAACAGGATATTAGTTGCTAAGTATCTCGGACTGTAACTGGACCTTTCAAGTCAGTTTCCAATCCCACTTGAGATGTCCTTTTTATCTTGAATTTATATGGAACAGAGAGAAAGACAGATGTTACAACAGCCAACGACTAAATAAATAGCTTCTTTATCACAGGAAGCGCTAGTGTCATGTTAAGGAACTTCTCAAAAATCCATCCTCCCCACTTGGCACTTGCTCAGAAAAGCAAACCAATATAAAAACACCCCGACCCTGGCAGGCTCTACAAAACAAAAACAGACATTTTTACATAGGAAGCATAAAAGAGGGAGAAATATAAAACAAAATAGCCCACATTCACGTCTACCTTCATATAAAGAGAGTTCACAGGGTTTCCATCTGACTTGCTTTCTTGTTGGAGGACTCTCTAATTCTTACAGTCTGACAACTAATGTCAGTTTGTGTCAAGTTAACCTATCATTATACAAAGCAATACAATCAGAATAGAAAAAAAACAATTATGTAGCAAATAACGTAGTCTCACTGTGACAAGACAAAAACTCACACAGCTACCAAGATTCACTTTCCCCCTAGTAACAGAGGTCCTGTGGCACCTTTAAGACTAACGGATGTATTGGAGCATAAGCTTTCGTGGGTGAATGCCCACTTCGTCGGATGCATGTAATGGATTACATGCATCTGACGAAGTGGGCATTCACCCACAAAAACTTATGCTCCAATACGTCCATTAGTCTTAAAGGTGCCACAGGACCTCTGTTGCTTTTTACAGATCCAGACTAACACGGCTACCCCTCTGATACTCTTTCCCCCTAGTGTTTTCCAGAAGTGGCCAGTCAGAAAAGAGCGAGAAGGCATTTCAGACTCTCTTCATTACTTCTGAAGGGACCCAGAATGCTAATTTAAAATTAACTAAAGGCTAGTCTACACTGGCAGTACTTTAACATGGTTTGTGTGGTCTCCCAGCGCTCTAAAAAACCTAACTCAATGAGAGGTGTAGCAACCAGTGCTGGGAGCATGGCTCCCAGCGCTGGTGCACTGTCTACACTGGTGCTTTACAGCGCTGAAACTTGCTGCACTCAGGCCGGTATTTTTTCACACCCCTGAGCGAGAAAGTTGCAGCGCTGTAAATTGCCAGTGTAGACAAGCCCTAAGTAAACTGGTTTGTAAAATAAATAAATAATAATAATAACTAGCCTCCGAACTTTTGCCCAAATCCTTTACTGAACCTGAAGAGAAACTTTTTTTTACAGTTTTGAAAACTGCTAGCATAACTTTCACTACTCATTTCACACACGGCTAAATAGGCAATGAGTAGTTCTATCCAGGACTGGAAGTCCGGTAATATCTTGAGCCTGTGATTTTCAAAGTCTAAGATTTCCACTGAATTTCAGTGGGACCTAGGCATCTAACTCCACTAGACTCTTTTGAAAATCCCAGCCAAAAGGATCTTTTGGATACGCTTACAAAGCTTTTGAGTGTGTAGTGAACTGATCCTCCAACCATTCTGAGGAACTCTCAGTATTTACATTAAATTCTCTATGCACTAAAATGTAGTACAGTCTGATTTACTGGAATGAAAATGCAGAAATTTGATCAAATATTTGTGCTAAACATTTGGCAGCACATCTAACCTTTTGGGTTCCAGTTATGAGAGTAACTAGTATATTACTGAGAATTCTGTTATCATTCTCTTTATTCCCAGGAAGGTTTTGTTCTTATATTTCAGACAGATCTGTAGAATAATCTCTTCACCTTAAAACTGTGTTAAATTTGGTGGACTTTAGTTCCAGGGATCCATGGGCATCCCCCTTCTGTTTTATTTCGAATTCTGGGTCTTTTAAAAAAAGTTTCACACATCAGTCTCCGGCACTTTCCTACTAACTATATCACGGATCTTTCTATGTTGTATATTTGCTTTTTCTGATGGGCCTTGCCACAAGACAGCAAAATATTTTGACTCTAAAACCCTGCGTTAGCATCAGACGCCAATAACTGAATGGATCTCAGGCATATCCTTCACCCTAGATTGGTCTCTTGGTTTCCAGGAGTACAGCCAATGAACCCATTTCCATTGCTCACTCCTTTTTCCAACCCCCCACAGAACTTCCCGTGGCAAAAGGAAGGAGCTTCCATCAAGTCATTATGGAATTGCAAGCCCCAGAACCTTGGTGACCAGGAATGCTACTATTAGATCACTTATTCCATCAATCACAATGGAGGGGAATTACAGTGCCATGAAGCACTCTAAGAAACCATAATGGTAACACTTATTTCCATGAGACTTACTGTAACAACTGGGCCCAATCCTGATCTCATTAACTCCAATGAAAGCAGGCCCTATGGATTATCTTGAGACATGGGTTCCTATAATTTCTTAATCATATCCAAGTATATTCCATAAATGATTTGTTAAGGAATGGAATCTGACTGACTTTTAAATATCTGGATATCTGTTCCCCACTCTCTTGGGTAACATGCTTGTATCTGATTATGCAGATTTAATAGGCAACATAGAGACTTGTTATAGTTAGATCCTTTTATCTCCCTGCAAGGTACACAGTATTCTCACTTCTTTTTTTAGATCCTCTGAAGATTGAACATTCTCTTTGCATGAATTATAAAATAAATTGACATGGCAGCAGTAAGCAAATGACTTGTTGCTCTATTGCTCTACCCCTGAATGTATGCCAGAGTGCTTTAGTGGCATCCTTCTGGTCAGAGCTGAACTGTTGCTTGTTTTGTTTTCTTTATTGCTGAGGATACAGAGATCTATTAAGAGTCATTGGATGGCTTGTTTGATTTTTTTCCCCTTTCTATTCCGATGTTTTATTTAAATTAAACTATTTTCCCATTTAGAAATATTGTTTTTAGTTTAATTACTGTGCAGCACACTAAAAAAGGAAATCAGATTAGGCTAAGTATCAGGACAACTTTTTGACAGTAATATATTGTTGCTCCCCTTTAACCTTAGGGGGTAGTCAGGATTTGGGGTCTGACAGGTTGTTTGGGTTAGGAGGAGACATTGATGAAGGAGTCAGATATTTCTTTGATGGAATCTATATAAGTTCTTATACCACACTCATCACTATAGTATCTGAGCACTTTTGAGCAGTATTTTAAGCAACATGGCTAACATATGTCATATGCTGTTTGTTCTCTCTTGTTTGTGCTCTCATCCTCTTGTGTGTGCAGTAGAGTTTTTTTGTTTCTGTCTCTTTTTTTAATATACACAACATTGCTATGTATTTATATCACAAAAGACAATATCAGAGACATGATTAAGTTTGCGAAGGTCCTTAGTTCCTCAGGGAGTTCATTCCACAACCTTGGACCAGCCACTGAGAAAGATCTGTGTCCTGAACAGATGAGCATTACCCATCTTATAGAGAGCTCCATTGATCCAGAGGACACTCACATAGTTGCCAATTATGATCTTTCATTGTGGTACTCCAGGTGGTTATTTAGACACAAAATGCCTTGAAGATAAGAACTGAGACCTTCAATTTTATTTGAAATTCTATGGGAAGCCAGTGTAGAGAGCAGAGGACAGGTTTAATGTACTTGTGGTAGCCTGTATTGCGCAGAAGAAATACTGCAGCATTTTGTTTGAAGGCTTCATGCCCAAGTATATCACATTGCTGTAATCCAACTGAGAGGTGATGAAGACATGAGTAACGGAGTCTAGGTCATTTTCTGCTAGGATGGGACAGAGTCACCTAGCCAATGAAGATGACAGACAGCATTAATTATTGATGTTGCTGTATGAGAAGTTAGTGTCAGCAAAGAATCCAACAGTTCTCCTAAATTAAGGACTCAATTGACCAGTTGTGGGAGTGTGCCTGCAACCAAAGGAGACTGCACCGTGGCTGCAGAGTCTTCAAAATTCCTTCCTCTGCCCAACAGCATTACCTCTGTCTTGCTCGTGTTCATCTTCAGCCAGCTGTTAGTTTTCTCTTGTCTTTCTCTCAGGATCACACTACAAGAACTTCACTGATTTTCCTTGGCTTTCTCCTCCTTTCTCTGTCTATTTCTGTGGTGCTTCTGCTGTTTCTGCCCCTACACACACAACACACACACAAAACTTCACCTTCTGTCCACTTAGTTCAGTTTCTGACCGTCCTTGCATATGGCCTGTGTTTTGGAATGTGACTCCTATTGGGTCAGCTATCTTATTCTTACACTTATCCTGACTGATAAGAAGCGATCATGATCACCAGCTTTAATGAGATCTTACACAACCTCTAGAATAACAATAAATTAGACAAAGACAAAATCTTTCAAGGGAAATGTGGAAACCCCACTATGATATTTAAAAGTATGGTGGACAAAGCCCTGGGAAAAGGAGATGCAAGGAACAATGCTGCACTGATAAGGGGATATACTAGTTACATTGCTCCTTTGTTGTGCATAGATTCTTTGCAGACATGTAAGAAGATGGGCCAGTGACCCAAAGGGCATGTCTACACTAAAAAAGAGGTCAAGGATAAGTCAAGCTAACCCAGACCTAGCCATAATATTTTCTCTTGTGTAGTTGTGGGTTAACCACTAGAGCTAGATGTTGACCACTGCATTGAGATAAAAAGGTGTTAATCAGAGTTTACAGCATGGAAAAGGCCATGGTTATTTAACCCAACCTCAACCTCTTTTCTAATGTAGACAAGCCCACCAAGTTTAAGACTAAAGCTGTATATGTGGTGGGTAGAGAGTGAAGGTTGTTGGCCTATGACTCTGTCTCAGGTATTATTTTAGCTTGATATAAGTAGAATGACACTACTAGGGTATAAGATTGATACGGATATTGCTTAGTAGGATAAAACATGTAAAAAGAGGCAAGTAGGAGAGCACAAGTAATCAGAATATTAGGCTTTGCTATGATTAAAGGCCTGTTTTATTAGTATAAATCCTTATAAAAGTAGTCATGCTAAAGGCTGGATTTTAGCTAAATGATTGAAGGCCCAATAAGATAATCTCACGTCATAAATTCTGCACTGTCACTTTGAAAGACACACAAGTAACCACAACGGGTATAGTACACTGCAGAATTCTCCAATAAATGTGTTTGTGGGGGCTTTAGCAATCTGGTTGCTAGGCAGTAATTAGGCAGTTAGCCTGAAATAACGTATAGGGATTATTAAGAAATAAGTGACGTAGGTTATTAATATTGATACTTTATAGGTGAGATCATGGTGACCTGGAATGCCATGTAAGGATAGTACGCAAATATTAATCATGTTATGGACATGGAAACTGGTCAAATTTGATAAGTTACATAAAAATGGAGTATAAAAGATCCAGCCCATTTCCCTATTTTTTAGGTGCTCTCAGGTTCTTGAACTGGTGTCAAGGGGCCTTCTGAGGCGCTCTGCTAAAGTCGTATTCATCTCTATTTCTTCTAAATGTTTTAACTATGCTGTTATACCTTATTAGCTTAATGCAGTTGCTATGTATGAGGCTTTCTGCTGTTTGGTTATATTAATGAATGGAATCGCATGATTGTTATGTAAAGATATAATCAGGTATATATCTGTGGCTCACAAATCACTTCAAACCTATAGCAAGAGACATTTTGTAATAGAAACTTCTGTTAAGCTCACTTTGGGAAAGAACCTATGAAAATTGCTAAATAGCATAAGTATGTGGTCATTCATAAACATCATAGGTGTGGAAAGTTCACGGTTTTATTATTTACAAAGCTACAAGGGAAAAATACTTTTTTAAATATTTCAATGAATTTGATTCAGCTGTTTTCACTATCCAGGAATATTCTGTAGTCAGTGACTTTACTGGCAGGAATGTTTATGGAAACAGCAATTTTAAAGCAAATGTTTAAGAGTATTGATTTGAATGCCAATGTTAGGTTGGTAGATGTATTCACAGTAGGTTCATGAACTTAAGAGTCACAGCTCACCAGTCATGGGACAGAGTTAGACCATGTGCTCTATATCTAATGAAAACTGCTCAAATTTTGAATATTTAAAATAAATTACTCAAGAATATGCTGTACAGCAAGAATCATACAGGGAAATTATACAGTAAATGATTTGGGCCGTAACCAAATCAAATCAAGAAAATAGCATTCGTAAACAGAACAAAATAGATAAAATTTGTGGAATTATTCATTCTAACTCTACAAATGACAGAAGGGGGCAAGGAGGGTGTTTTTGATCCTTCTCTATTTTCATATTTCCCTATTTAAACCTTCCCTATTTCCTTTGGATTTTCTGTTTTTAACATTTCTTTGCTGTGTAGTTTTGGTGTTTTAATCCTTTCCTATTTTTAAAACTTCGTTGTAATTCACATGCCCCTATATATATATTTCTTCCTCTTTAGTTGATGTACTTACTCTGGGTCGGAATGCTTAGAAAATAAATAGTCAGGGCACTCAGCACTGGTGTAACTCTGCACCTTTTGAAGTCAGTTTCATCGTTGACTTCAGTGGGGGCAGGATTAAGCCAATAGTCAACACTTTTGAAAAGTCTAATCTTATTATTGTTGGCATTACTCTTGTATTAACAGAAACATAATTTTGTATTCTGCATGTAGCTTCTGTGCTGAATGTTATGGTACCCCTCTTTACAAATTCAGATCATCTAGTATGCGCTGGCCAGCAGAGGGGAAAATGAAAGAACTATCACTTGAACTGTACCTCCCTTTTCAAGCATTCTTCCTGGATATCAAGTGGCTCACAAGCTTTGGAAAGTTTGGAATTGGAGACACCTGAATGTTGCATGAAATATTTTAGAGCTCTTTTCTTTCTATCCTATGATAAGAAGCGCTGCATTTACATGGAGAGAATGGTTTATTTACTGGAAAATCAAATGATTAAGTGCCAATCCACTTAGAAAAATACATAACTTATTACAATACTGCGGATGCTTAAAATACAGCTTATTAGAGTGAACACATTTAAGAGGAAAACATTTAACTGGCTACATGGTAGGAGAAAAGTTAACTTAGCAGGTTTTGATTTGCTAATTTTGTAGCCTGCTGCAATTCTAATTACAAAGATGACTTGAAAAGTAGTGTTTAGTTTTTTATGTCTGTTTCCCGGGGGTAAATGTTAATTAAAATGCAGGCCCTTTCCTGAATAGAGTCGACTTCCTGCTGCATCAGTTTCATGGTTTAAGATAGGTATAAAGATGCTCAGTACAATATATCCACATATTTCAGGCTCACAGTGCAGCATTTAAAATCTCATTGGATAATAAAAGGGCCTATTTTTAATGGCACTAATCAAATTACACTGTCTGCAGGGTACACACCACAGTAATTTCTTTTCCTCCTTGTTTGATGTATATAACTGAGTGCAGTAAATGCTATAAGAGTTAAAAATATACTATTACCCATGCCCGTGGTAAACATATTTTCTTTTGCTGTAGCACTCTGGTGTCAAAGATAACTACATATTAATATAGATCCCTTAGCAGAATAATGGTTTCTGTATTTATACTGAATTTTGGAAAACAAAGCCATTACCTTGATTTTGGTAGGACAATATAGGGGACAGCTGTGAAGGATCTTCATGGAGATTTCCCTCTCCCATGCTTTCTCTGTTGGGTATTTTATCACTGGAAGGCTTGATAAGGCCCAGCATGTTAGCATTTTATTGTAATGTAATTTTCAAATGTTATTTTGCTTTGGAAAACTTTGTTGTTTAGAGCAAATAAAAAAGAATTTTAAAAAGAGCATTGGCTCTCCAGTATCTGTGCAGAAGCTGGAAATCTGAATGTAAAACTAAAACTAAGGCTAGGAAAACTAACCCAGTGACATTAAGTGAAAAGAGGAACCTTTGTCCAAAAGCTGAAGTGGACTTCAGCTTGATTTGAAGTTTGAAAATGTTTGGATAACGTTAAACCACAAACTAGAAAGATGCGTATTTATTTAAATTGCCTCTGCTCTTGTGCTGCTTTGACCTGTAAGTGAAACAGCATTGAAAACAAGGGTCATATTCTACCTTCAGATACAAATATTCTATACCCATTTACTTCAACAAGAACCGCAATTATATATCTGAGGGCAGAATTGCTTCCATCATGTTGCCAGCTCAGCTGAAACCCTGAAATAATAGAATCTCAAGAGAGACCTTTTTTCTTTTTCGATTTCCAGCTAGACTTCAACCAAAGTAATTCAGATAACATTAGATGAGCTCCAGGACAAATGGCCAAACTTCTCATAATTTATTTTATTTTAAAATATATAAATGAACAATTGACTATAGGAGCATGTACAACATTAATATTCAGGAAGAATACACTGACTTTTGTCTACATCAATAGACAATTGAATTGGAAGTAAATATATTATAGATGTGGCTGCCAGCCCACCTTTAATTAAGGTTGCCTAACACTTTCCATTATAAGTTGCTTCTTTCAGTTGCTTACAACTTTGCCAAATTTGGGGGCTGTAATTTTCCATGGCAGGTGTCTGCCTCAGACTGAAACATTTTTGAAAGTTGCAGCTGAAACAATTTAGCCATGTATGCAAATGAGATTAGGGAAAAATACACTGTATTGCCAATGTTCAAATAGTCTTATAAACATTTCATTGAGAAACTCTAGCATCTCCATACTATGAAGCAGCAACTTGAAATTTGGCAGAAGGATCATCCAGATGTCAGGGATGTGCCTTTTGACCTCTGTGAAAAACGCACCCAAGTTTGGCCAACTTCTATGCTTCTGAAAACTCCAATTTCCACGTGCTCAGTAGAGGTTTGTTAGAGTCTGAAAGCATTATTCTCTGAAGAGTCCATCTGTACTGAGCATGCTCCACCCCCACACACTTCCTACGTGCCATCTGAATACAGGCACTCCTTTCCTGCAGAGTGGCTGAGTATGTTCCCTCCCCAGACTTCAGAGGCTGAGCAGCAATTTTCCTGAAATTGCTTCTCCTTGATGCTTGGGGCTGCTGTCATTCCGGGCACCAAAACTGAGAGCAGGGAGAGTGTCCGTTCTCTGCACTTACTGAACCTACTGCTGATGCAGAGGAGAAGTAGGCAGGGGCCTGACTTCTTGAATGCAGAGATGTGAGGATGGGGAAGAGGAGGATAGAGACAGGCTGGGATGTGCTGACTGGGGTACATAGACAGGTCTAGGCTTGGGTGTGCCGACTGGGTTTGATGGGAGAAGTGGGGGACAAGCACAACCTGTGGGAGGAGAAGAGTTGAGAGAGAGAAAGAGGGACAGACTGGGGGAGACATAGTAAGGGATGGAGCAAAAGGGGACACACTGGGGAAGAAGGAAAAGAAGAGTCTGTAACAAGAACAATCCCCTCCACACCCTGTATAGAATTCAAGAGTCCTGAGTCTCAACATTGCTTTTCATAACAGCAAATAGATGTGAAATCCACTTATAAAGGGCATATCTGCATCCCCCTATGGTGGCTGCTCCATATTGAGGATAACAGCTTACTACTGCTACCATTTACCCCATTGATTCAAGTAGTACATATCTGGGCTGTGGATCTAGAAGTTCCAACACTGCTGATGACCCATGCAGGCCAATTAAGCAGGGATCCTGTGGAAAAAAAACCCTGTACATGATTATGTAATTAAAGATTGTGTCATAATGCGTACACACAAGGAGTGTGAATTAAAGTTGGCAAACTTGCGTTTGAGTGTTTGACTTTGCAACCTAAATAATGTACTTTTAGCACAGTCATTTTGAAGGTAACAACATAAAATTTCCAGGCATTGGGAACAGCACTGCCATCTCTTTCAGGCCAACAGAAAAGGACACCTTCTCAAATGGGCACACTGGGTCAGCAGATGGGAATGTAACAGATTGTAACAGAAGTGGGTGCCTCCAAGCTAAGGGGGTATCTATAACAAGGAGGTGACAGCATAAGTATAAGCCCATCATCTGCCTCATTGATCATGACAGCGATGAACAGATTTTAGTCCCAGCAATGAGATCGAAACTGGTCGACTGCATTGGGGAAAAAAAAATATTTAAATGACTTCAGAAGGCATTTTACTCTTGATTCTGTTACAATTTCAGGAAACCACTTCTTTTTAATTTCCCGAATGAATGAATTCTCCTGATGATGGGCTGAGACTAGGCAACTGAAAGAATTGTACTTTGCAGTGAAACCATTTCCCTAAACCATTTATAATTACAAAAGAAAATATCTGCCAAAAGGCTGACAATTTCACCGTGAAAAAAAGCTACTTTAGTCCCCTCATATTTCTAGCTGGATGCTGCTTCAAAAGCATGTCCTTGATTTTTAAGGGCACTGTTCAAAATCAAAGCAAACCTTTAGGCTCATTAAAAAGAGGCTCATTTTAATTTCAAGAGGCAAAATTTCTGCCACATTATTCCCTGGGAGTTCATATTCATGCACTTTGGCATTTCTTTCAATCTATGGCCAGTAACCCACCACTATTCTGTCAATTTAAATTATGTGAGCATACTCAGAAAAAGTCGTGATGCTGCTATCTACCTGTGGTACAGCTAGGTAGCAAACCTTTTCCATCCCAAGAAAATATTTGAAATTTCAAAATACTTTCCCATCCAGAAAAGAGACTGAAAAAAAAATCAAACTCTTGAAAATGTTCTTAAACCAATGAACTAAACCCAACCCAAAATAAAACAAACAAAAAACCCACCCGGTTTGGGTCAATAGAAATGTTTTCTTTCAATAATTTCCAAATAAGTCAGTATGTCAATTTCAACTATTTAATGTATTTTACTATAATTAGCTTAAAATTTCTAAACAAAAAAAAAATAATATTGTGAGCCAGAAAACTGCTCAAAACAGGATTTTCAAAGTTGAGAATTCATCAAAACCAACTGTAATGGTACATTAGCCCTTTAAGACTAGAGGAAGCCAGAAGACCCAGTTCTAGGAATGTTGGAATAAACAAAAGCAATGTAAATGACCTTTTAGCAGAAAGACAGAAAGTGGGCCTGGGAATCAGTAGTGGATGGGAAGAATCAGGACACTGTGCCTTTAAGGGCAGGACCATGTAGTGTAGGGTGGGGCAGGGCTTTCCTCTCTCCCAACCAATCTGAAAAAGGGCAATATATATGCTGGTTAATCCCTCAAAACAGAGAGTGCACTGACAGGGAGAAGGAAGCCAGAGTGCTGAGCTCTGGCTAGGAAGGACAGGATTGGTGTTTCTGTGAAGAACAGTCTAGGGAAAAATAAGAGCTGGGTGCAGCAGAAGAGCCAGAGAGGAGTATGGAATTTTGTGATGCTGTAATGGACTTTATGAACTGCTTTCAGCTATTAGCCTAGCCCAGGCAGGGGTTAGTGGTAGTCCTGAGAAAGGCTGTGATGAGTTCATAAGGGGACCAGAAGAGGGAGAACAGAGTGAGAGTTCTGCAGAGACCTCAGGCATGAGGGGGTGCTCAGTAAACAGAACCCTGTTATACTGACTGTTTCTCATGAACAGTTTCAATTTTGATAAATCAACATTTTTTCAATGGGAAAATGCCTTGTCAAAAAATTTCCGTCTGATTCTGACCTTCAGTAGAAGGAAGGGCTCTTAGGGCATCAATCCTTCAAATCATTTTTAAAGAGTGTTCTTCTCTGGAGAGTGGCTGCAAAAAATGGCATTATGAACAATGTATGTTTATTGTCTCTCAGAGACTTTTATGTCAAATATGCTGCAAGGAAAAAGATGGTTTTCTAAAGATGGCCGCTGTGAAAACTCAGTTTGTGAAAGACAAGCTGTGCTCTTTCTGGATTGTGAATCTTAATAAGCCTCACTTACATTGTTGCATTCCTGTTCTCTGCAATCTGGTTGTAATAGTGCAGCTGAGGACACAGTTTGGTCCGGAGATTGGAACTTAGTTAATAATTCTGTTGATGATATGAAAACTAGATAAGAATCCAACTTGCTCTCTCGTAGCTCTGCTGGCTCTACAGTGTGGATGTGACTAAAACTAGCAAAATCTTATTTTTGTCATTAAAGTTAGCATTGCCCCCAACCACTGATTACAGGTTTAGTATACTGTGCCCATCCTTCTGTAGCAACACCTACTGGTGACAGGGAGGTGCTCTGAGCTGAAAATCCTCCTGTGAGGCTGCTTCTCCATTCAGCTTAAGGTCTCTGTGAATCCCTACAATGCTTAGGAATGTGGGATCATGCTGGAACCCCTGAAGACTATAAGGAAGTGGTGTCCACAGATCACAATACCTGGTGATGATCCAGCTAATCAGCTACTTGTTTTCCTTGTCTTATATGAGATTTCATGAAGCGACTCATCTGTTGGTTACAGCCACCTCATATTCAGAGGGAATCTTAATGTGGTTAATTGGCATCTCATTTGGAAAAATTGGGCATTTTTAAACTTCCACATCTCTACCCCACACAACAAGACAGACAAATGACCATCAAGAAACAGCTACATGGTTTATGCTTCTGAGTAGAGGTGGTGTACCTGGTCAACTCAGCATCAGCTGCCACACTGCCTCAGGTCAGATGTCACTCACTGAGTAAGAGGCACTCATTCCATATTCCATGCAACCTCTTTCTTCTGAATCTATGGATGGCTGGGCTGGGCTGGGAATCATAGAAGATTGTAAAAGTGCTACAGAGGAGGGCAGCTGCAGCTCAAAAGCCAATGAGCAACCCTCTCAAAGAACTCAATAAGGTCAGCTGAAAGCACTCAACGGCTGAATGTAAAAATTATATTAGTAAGGAGAGAGAGGGCCATCTGCACAGAACGCATTCACTTGACATTTATACCATGCAAAGTAATTGAAACCACACTTGGGCAGTTTAGGTAACTCCATGCATACTAATAATTCAGCAGGAGGTAAGAGCACTAATTTGGAAAGGAACATTACTGAACTCTTCAATTTTTTTCCCTCTAAGGATGTTTTTCCCCTTTAGAAAGCATCAAATAGAATGGGGATAAAGAACAGTAATCAATGCATTAGAAATACTTAGCTAAGAGACTGGGAGGGGCGGGGGGATGATTTTTGCCAGAGACACTTAGCTTAAAGAGTTTAGATCCACAATTTAGGTTTTGTAGAAAACAAACAACAAATCCAGAACATTGAATCTGAATACTTCCACGGCCCCCAAATTGGATCCCTATACCTGAATTCACACTTACAGTTTTGGTTATGGACATGGGCCTATTTTCCAGATATGATTTAGATGTATCCCAAACTGGTGAAAATATGAAAACACCAGATCTTGTGAGATTTCCACTCTGTAAATACGTCAGCAATATTAGATATTTGTGGCAGAGTTCTATCGCTTTAGCGCCCCCCCCCCCAAATCAAGTGAGCTTTTGGTGCCATCCAATTCAAATTTAGTCAATCAGATCTGACCTTGAATTCTGGCCTTTGCTTATTTATAGTTTTTTATATGTCACTTATCGCCATAGTAGTAGAGTGCCTCACACAATGTAACAAATTGGCACCCTATGGAGAAGTATCATTATCACCATCTTACAGATGAGGAAACCGAAGCACAGCGACATGAAGAAGAGTGCTTAGTACAATCAGCACAGAACTCGGATCTCTGGCTAAATGCCTTGATCAAAAGACCTGGTCTGGTTTAACCTTAACCCAAATTTCAAAGGTGAACCTAAATCTGCAAATTAGCAGAGGAGATGGCATGTGGCTGTAGATTTTTAAAATCTCATATACATAAACAAATGCAGGCAAATTCTGGAGTGAGAAGAGGAAATGTTTCCTAATAACATCATAGAAAATTATTTCTTTTAGTTACTATTACTGCCTTTCATCTTTCTCATTTATTTACAATTGTGTTTTCCTGTACCATTTCTATACATTTCTTTTTTCTCTCTTCTTGTCTTCCCATAAAGCTGAGCTTTGATCATTGCCGATAAAATACAAAGTGTTCTTTACTGTTGTCAATGGCTTTATAGTCTTCCAGTTTTCATTTTTAAATGCCTGGATGTCAATGGAATCTAGGTGTATGTCATAACTATAAAGGGAAGGGTAACAGCTCTCCTGTGTACAGTACTATAAAATCCCTCCTGGCCAGGAGACTCCAAAATCTTTTTACCTGTAAAGGGTTAAGAAACTCAGGTAACCTGGCTGACACCTGACCCAAAGCACCAATAAGGGGACAAGATACTTTCAAATCTTGGGGGGGAGGGGAGGAAGGCTTTTGTTTGTGCTCTTTGTTTGGGAAGTTGTTCGCTTTTGGAACTGAGAGGGACCAGACATCAATCCAGGTTCTCCAAATCTTTCTGAACAAGTCTCTCATATTTCAAACTTGTAAGTAAGCAGCCAGGCAAGGCGTGTTAGTTTCTTTGTTTTCTCAACTTGTAAATGTACCTTTTACTAGAGTGTTTATCTCTGTTTGCTGTACTTTGAACGTAAGGCTAGAGGGGGGTCCTCTGAGCTCTTTAAGTTTAATTACCCTGTAAAGTTATTTTTCCATTCTGATTTTACAGAGAGGATTTTTACCTTTTTCTTTAATTAAAAGCCTTCTTTTTAAGACCCTGATTGATTTCTCCTTGTTTTTAGATCCAAGGGGGTTAAATCTTGATCCACCAGGAGTTGGTGGGAGAAAGGAGGGAGATGGTTAATTTCTCCTTGTTTTAAGATCCAAGGGGTTTGGATCTGTATTCACCAGGGAATTGGTGAAGGTCTCTCAAGGCTACCCAGGGAAGGGAATTAGCTTTGGGATGGTGGCAGCGAACCAGATCTAAGCTGGTAGTTAAGCTTAGAAGTTTTCATGCAGGCCCCCACATTTGTACCCTAAAGTTCAGAGTGGGGAAGCAGCCTTGACAGCGTATGTTCTACAGGCTTTTAGGAATAAAGTAAAAAACAACAAAAACAATGACTCTTTAAGAATTCATCTGCTCCTGCTGCATATTTCCCAACTCAATTTGTAAACCTCTCTTTGTGACATCATGCTTATTGCCATACCAACCAACTGTGATGCTGCAAATAAATAAGTAATAACAATTGCCTGAGGAAGCTTAGAATAGGCTCTAGCTTGAAAGAAGCCATTTCCTCTAAACTAGAGGCAGTTTAAAGGACTACCGCATCCTTTGTGATCTCTTGGGCTGCAGTACCAGCAGCCTCTTCAGTCCGACAAGCATTGATGTGAGAGGTAAAACCAGAGAGGTTTCCATTGATTTTTAGACTCAAGGGTGGGGGAGGAAGAAATGTATCTAACCTTTTAAAGTGCTGTATGTTTGTGATTATCTGTGTTATTTAAAACCATAAATCATCACAGAAATTCACATCATTAGTGGTTTGTCTACCACCATTTAATTATACAAGCACCAGATATGCATCAATTTTATCATGTTGTGTAAATCTTTATGTGTATAGTGTAAAACACTTTAAAGGATTTATACTTTTTTAACAATATGCAAATGGATGCATTTAGTTTGCTTTACAGCATACATAAAAATAAAAATCCCAATGGGTAGTTAGGCAGCACTAAATAGAAGTATTCCAAGAGTTTGCTGTTGGCCACTGAAAACCAATGAGTCTGGGAATGTAGGACTTGACAAAATGGAACATAGCCATTAATGGATACCCTGTCTCCAGCAACAGATAATGATGGATGCTTTGGAGGAAAGCATAAGCTGTGCCCCTTATTTTCCCCATAATGTGCCTCATTTTACAATTAAATATCATAAGGCCTTTTTTACTCCCTAACCACAGCAATTAGCTTATTCCCTGAAGCATAGCGATTGACAACCCCTGTTATTTTTAGATATGCGTGAAAACCTGTCTTTTTTTCTAACATCCCCTTTTCATGAATGGTTTGAAAATACCTGCATCTAAACCAACCCTAAAGGTTAAAAGACCAAAATTGTTTTTCATCTTTAGGGTCAGAGCTTCGTTAGCTTTCCCCGAAGTCAAGCTAATTGAGAGCACAGCAGACTGATCACTCGCACTCTGCTGAATGACTGACTAGTCTCCTAGGTGCTAAGGTAATACAAATAAATTATACTAAATAGAGGGAGCTCTGCTAGCTGTGGTTGGATCAGCCACTGAGTTTCTATATTACTTTGGGCAAGTCCTTTAGTCTCTCTTTATACCAATTTCCCCATCTGTACAATTGAAATGACACTTCCATACCTCATAGGGATGTGGTGAGGGTAAATTCACTATGCCTGGACTCTCTAACTCCAGACTAAATAAGGAGTAACTGCACTGAAGTAATCAGAATTATCCTGAGGTAAAACTCAAGTGAGTGACATCAGAATCAGGGTTACTGGGGATCAATTCTGAAAGGTGATAGGAGCACTCAATCTAGCGAAGCACCTAAGCATGTGAGTAGTCCCATGTACTTCACTGCTCAAAGTTATGCATGTGCTAAAGTGCCTTGCCGGATTGGGTCCAGAGTTAGTAAATGGAGACCCTGAGATGGAAAGCACTACAGAAATGCAAAGGATCTTTACTATTATTAAAGAAGAACTCCTAAATTTTAATGCACTTTGCCTTGTTTACCTTAGTCAAATAGAGTTTTAAAATCGGAATAGTAGACTGAAAAGCACTGTTTTAGATATTAATTGAACATATCATTTAATGACACACTTTACATAGGTAGTTATTTTTATTATAATAAAAGAATCCCTTGATAATTCTATTTGCTTTCTTCCTTCAATGCACCCAGTAACTACTACACTTTAGAAGTTATTTGCAGTATATTGATAACACTTACACCCAGCATTATACATTTCATTACTGTTGATTTTATATTATATAGCTTAGCTCCACATGGCTCAGGTTTGCTTTTCAGTCTCTGTATCTAAATCTTACCGATCACTCATGTCCTCTTTTTATTGTGTGTGAATGTGTACAGATAGATAGAATGTCATTCCAGTCCCTATGGTTTCCTTCCTAGCTTTACACAAATTCCTTCTATGACACATGAAGCCCATCGTGTTTTCCCTCTTTTTTAGCAGAACTGGCAGGAGCTAAATTCAGAAATGTTAATAGGCCAATATGTTCATCAAGTTGTGGGCAGTAATAAGCTTTACTCACAGGGTGGAATTTACACATTATGTGCCCCTCCTCTCCCGCCCCACCTACATCTGACCTTCATGTTGCACACAATTTTAGAGAGAGGAAAGGTGCTCCTAGAACACGGGTGCCCCTAGTCACATGCCTACTGTGCCTAATTGGAAATCCGGCCCTGTTCACTCATCTATTGCTCTTACTAGAACAAGAGTGTCACTGAGCTTGTAGGCCACCATTGAACACAGACACGTTGCTGGGTACTATGTGTAATATTTTACATTTATCTAGCACATTTAATCTTGAAGGCTCTCAAAGTGCTTCACAAGCTATATACATATGAAAGAATATAGTTGAAATGCAGCCACTTGAAAGATAGATGGTGGCAAACAAGCATTACACTTGGGAGCCACTAGATAACAGAGGTACAAACTGTACATTTCCATACCCTTGACAGAAGCTACATGAAAAAAATAAATCAGTGTTCCAATGTCGGGAATAAATATTTCTTTTTATATTGTTTTTATAACATCCAGATGAATTTATTAAATCTCATCCAATAATATTTTGGCCTTTTTTTTCTTTTTAAAGCACATTCAAATTCCTGTCCTCCCCTGTACTGTCCCCTCACCCCGAAATACAGTGATTTAGAACTCAATCCTCTTCCCCTTGAAATCATGCAAATTTTGCCCTTGAAAGTATGGTCTGTCTCCTAAATAAGGTTCATTTATACAAAGTAAAGTGCAGGCAGAGGTACAGTATATTCATACCACAGATAATTTGTAATGAAGGAGAAAAACATCAGTCCTGAGGCTTTGAAAAATAAGATGCCTTTTACTCTGCAGTCTATCCATATGTTTTTCAGAGCCTTAGGCTGTCTCCTTTTATGTCTGACATGGACATCATCACTCAGCGGTGCACTGTATAATAGTGTTATAAAGATTTTGGATATTTGTCATCAGAAATTCTTTCATGGCTGAGTCATGAGCTTATAGGGTTTTTTTAAAAGGGATTAATTAAACTCAGTGATTTTGAAATTGAATGGATCTCTTTGATCCTCTCATGGATCAGTAAATGGTTAAAAGATAGGAAACAAAAGATAGGAAATAAAATGGGAGGTAGCTTTACTACAGTGATGGGACAACCCCTTGTCTGCAGTATTGTTTTAAGTGTAGATTTAGCCTCACTCAAGATAGTTAATTCCAAAGATGACTGTGAAGAGTTACAAAGGGATGTTACAAAACTGCATGATTGGGTGTCAAAATGGGAGGTGAAATTCAATATTAAATGCAAAATAATGCACATTGGAAAACATAATCCCAACTATTCACATAAAATGATGGGATCTAAATTAGCTGTTACCACTCAAGAAAGAGATTTTGGAGTTCTTGCGGAAAGTTCTCTGAAAACATCTGCTCAATGTGCAGTAGCGGTCCAAAATGCTAACAGAATGTTAAGAACCATTAGGAAAGGGATAAATAATAAGCTAGAAAATATCATAATGTCACTATATACATCCATGGTACGCCCACAACTTGAATACTAAGTGCAGTTCTGGTCTCCCCATCTCAAAGAAAGATATATTAGAATTGGAAAAAGTACAGAGAAGGACAACAAAAATTATTAGGGATATGAAACAGCTTCAATAGGAGGAGAAGTTTAAAAGACAGACTGTTCAGCTTCAAAAACAGACTACTAAAGGGGAATATGATAGATGTCTATAAAATCATGACTGGTGTGGAGAAAGTGATTAGGGAAGTGTTCATTTACCCCTTCAAATAACACAAGAACCTGGTATCACACAATGAAATTAATAGGCAGCAGGTTTAAAACGAAGGTAAGGAAGTACTTCCTCGTATAATGCACAGTCAACCTGTGGAACTCATTGTCGGGGGATGTTGTGAAGGCCAAGACTATAACAGGGTTCAAAAAAGAATTAGATTAATTCATGGAGGATAGGTCCATCAATGGATATTAGCCAAGATGGTCAGGGACACAACCAGATGCTCAGGATGTCCCTAAATCTCTGACTGCCAGAAAATGGGACTGAATTATAGGGGATCAGTCACTTGATAATTGCTGTGTTCTATACATTAGCTCTGAAGCATCTGTTGGTGGCCACTATGAGAAGACAGGATACTGTACTAGATGGACCATATCACCATTCTTATGATCTCTGTAAAATAACAGGAGCTCTGACTTCTCGTATGAGGCTAAATTCAGATATAGCAGTGAATCCTATGGAAATCTCTGGGCCAACCCATAAACAAATTAAACAGTGTGGGGTTTGGAGATGAATTAGGTAGCTCCGCAACTATAACAATTCTATATAAGCGTTTATTTTTTTCACAAATAAAGTTTCATTGATGCAGAAATATTATAATACAAATAAACACCTTTATTTCCAGAGCAACTTTATCCAGGTTCTGAAATATAAAGAAAAATGTGGGAGTTGGAGGGATCTCCACAGAAGCAGTTAATTCCCATGGGGATCCAAATTACTTCATTCAACTCGCACATGGCCAATTCACAGGCCCCAATCACTTCCTGGTCAATCTCAAGAGGAAAAGCCTCCTCTAGTTTCAACCTCCAGGGCAACAACTTTTTTGGAAAAACCCATTAGAAATGCCCGTTAAGTGAACCCTTAGAATGAAGTATTTGTATAAATGCAGACAGAGCTCAAACAACTTACAGCTGGACTAACCCTCCTACTACTCTACCCCAATTAGCTCTAATAAGATCCTTTATTCAAATAGACCCAGCTGTTCCCTCTGTTCCTTTAACTCATAGATTGCTATTCAGCCAAACAGTGATGCATGTTGCAAATCAAGTGAATTGCTGAAAAAATGTGAACAATAAATTAGTGTAACTATTAACAATAATATTTTTAAATTAAAACGTGATGCTGATTTAAAAGCCTATCCATCATAAGAACACTCCCAATACTGATAACCCTGTCTACTCCTACCAACCAAAAACAACAAATAAAAACTCCACCCCAAGCATAGTTTTGACCCCCAAAAAAGTGAGAAGTGCTAGAGACTCCATGATGTCAACTATGGACTTTGCTACTTTACATGGAAGTTGCTCAGATACAGTGATAACGCACAGCAGTATATACCCTAAGATAGATAGATAGTCTTATTCAATCAATATTCTATGTTAATAATGAAGCCACACACACAGAGACAAGCTGCATTCTTATTAAATATACAAATTAATTTTAATGCTTAACTATTTCCGTGGGAGTAAAAAGAAGAATTTGGACTCACATGATAATCCTGGTTATTGATGGTTCTGGGGTTAAGAAGAAAAAAAAATGATTGAGAAATTTGTTGATCTGCTTCTTGTAGATTAGGGTATTGAAATGTATGCTGCAATAGAGAGAAAGATGGCAGTTACAGATGCTTGAATAAAGACCTATTACCTTCTGGAAAGCACAACCAGAGGTGAAAGAGAAAGGGCACTGCAGATCTTTCATTCATACTGGCAGTCATTGTGTGCATGTACACAAGGGGGTGGGGTATTAAAGTAGATTCAGGCATTTCACCAAAACCAGTCCCTCAGAGTTTGTTTCATCCAAGATACTGAATACAGTAACTCACTCATATTCAATATGGAAAAATCAAGATCTGAACTAGATATTCTTCTATTTGGGCTCTCCTTTATTCCCTTCCTCAGGATGTATGTGATGAAATTCATGCGATGGCAGATCCCCACATAGACCCTGCACAAGAGTGAAATTCACCTCTATGCAGAGGGTCAGCACAAGGCCTATGTATTACATATCTCCCACTTAAATCCTCTTTGGAAAGCATAAGTAGGGCATAAGATTTGCCTAGTGGCTTGCATAAGCCCTTTGCTCCAGGATGAAATTCCCTAAAAGCATATTCAGAACTTGTTTTTCTGAAGGAAAATATTGTAGCCCCCTCTTTAGAAGTGTTTATTTACAGATTAATACAAAATATGTTTCAATTGTAAACAAACGGAAAGTTCAATACTAGTGCCCACCTGCATACTGTGCCGGAAGGATTCACATCTGCTAATTCCAAGCTTATATGGGAAATGAGCAGCATGCAAAACATGACATCAACAACCTGCTATCATTTAAAAAAAAAGAACAAACCCTTTTTTTGTAAAATGTGTTCTTTGGCAGGATGAATCTCACAGAATGTGGCATCACAAACTAGGATATGCTCAGTGATGAAGCTGAACTGGAAAGGCTAACCAAGAAGAGATACCACAGGACAGGGTTCATATGAACTTTTGGACATTTTCATGCACAATGAATTGGGGTTAGAGCCTACCCCTGTTGAAATCAATGGGAGTTATGCCATTGACTTTAAAGGGATGAGAATACAGCCATTAATCTTTAATACTTATAAATAAAGGCTAGGCAAAGCCAGAATTGGTTTTGCAAAATCTTTTGTGTCAGGTTTTGGCTTTATAAACTCAAGACGAGGGGTGATTTGGATTAGAGTCTCTACCTAACTCAAAACTTCACAGTCTAGGTGTCCCAATAAATTATTCAAGTTTAGGCCCTGAGACCTATAATTTTGTTTCCTGCTGGTACAAAATATAGGTAACTTTCTCTGTTTTTCTTTCTGCTTTCAATATAGATTAATGGTTAAATCTATTACCACCAGATCCTTTTCTCGACTTCTGTTTAGCTACCATGGAGCAACATTTTGACCCCTCGTCTTACTCACACTGACAAATAGTTATTCATGTGAGTAGTCCCACTGAAGTCAATAGGACTATTTATGTGAGTAGCTGCTCTCCAACATGAATAAAGGGTTCACAATCTGGGCGAGTTAATGGAGAATCATGTAGGGTTTGGGTACCTTTATTCACACTGAATAGCTTTTAACTCCATGAGTAGTCCTTTTGATTCAATACCATTTTCAAGATAAGGTGCTATTCAACATAAACATATCAGAATCTATCCTTGCTGTGGTTTTGTATCCTTGTCTATAAAATGGTTATCCTACTTCCTACCTGGAGAGGCGTCATTCATGAATGAGAGCACCATGGATGAAGAGGCCCATCTGAAACTGGGTAGACAGACTCGCGTTAGCTTGTGGACATTACATCTCAGGCTCTCAAACCTACCTGACCCCGGGGGTATGAGCTTGAGTATCTAGCCTGAGTCTCCACTACAGCTTCAACATCCTAACTGCTATTTTAAGTGTCCTAGCTCAAGCCCCTCTAGTATGAATCTGTGTAGCCAGCTTGGAAGACCTGAGAGACTGATGCTGTAGAAAAACAAAGTAGTATTGATCATAAATTCAGAGTAAACCATTTAATAGAAGAACAGCTTCTGCCACATGTAAAAAAAATTAAATCACCCTTGCCCCCAGTAAAAACATGTAGTCCAAATAAAAAGGGAAACAATCCCTCTATGTATGTACAGTAATTTTAGGAGTTTATTTTCAATGTGATCTCCAAAAGCTCCTCATTCTGTTACATGGAGCATAACTGTACACAATTCAACATGTTTTGGAATTTGAGAATCTATTAGATTCCAAAGATTATGGGTGAAATCCTGGCCCCATTCAAGTCAATTATAAAACTCCCTGTGGCTTGAGTGGGGCCAGGCCCTGGCCCTCTAAATTTAGCCTTCAAGGTTTTCTCATCCACTCTCTACAGCAGCACTGTATATGGGCTGGCTGATGTGTGCTGTTTGTGTACCACTGCCTCCTACCAAATGAAATGTTGGACTTACAGGATTGCTACTCTCTATTAGCTGCCATACAAAGAAAATCATAGCCCTAATATTATTGCTGCTAAACAAGATGTCCTTTTAGCTTCAGCGGTAGGGTCCTTTGTTTTCAGAGCAGAAAGTATGGATTTTTTTTATTGGTGTCAATTATTACATTTGTGTGGCCACAGATCATTAACCAGGGTCCATACCCACTATCGAATATATATGTGTGTGTTGCGCGGGGCAAACTGGGGTAGCTGAGACTGGACTAAGTCCTCTTGTCTGAGCTGAACAGTCAAAATACAGTGGGCCCTGGGATATTTCAAGGAACAGTAAAAGTCAATAAAAAAAAAGCAATGTCTACAAGCAGACACTGGATCCTTCTCCATATGTGCAGGAAAAGTCAAGCTAGTAAAAGAACAGCTGCATCTCAGATTAGTTCATATTAGAACATTTGTTTTCCTTACATGAAATATCTGATTCATTTTAGGTCAGACGAGAAGAACTGTTGTAATCTAAATCTTTTTTTCTTTTTAATAACTGAAAAGGCTATAAAGTGTTTGTGAACTATGACATTTTCAATTTTCTAGTCCTGGCACACACCGTCAAGGATGACACGTCACACCCTGAAAAATTCAGCTGTTTTGTTCTTGCTTCCAAAAAAACCCCTTCTGTTTATTAGTAATCTTTTTGTAAAAAATAAAAAAAATTAAAATAAAAATAAGGTTTTAAAAGTGCTTCAGGCAGAATGCTGCAAGATTGTCTGATGCTGAAATGCATGCTGACCAGTCTATGAAGGTCTATACTATGTAGTTCTGCTTCTTTGCTACTGAATCCCTGAATAGGGGTCAGATGCTATATTATTAAAGGATTTATTTTCTATAATAGTTTAGGGGCCATAAAGATACCAAATGTGCCAAGAAATACTCTTCAATCCAAAATTATGTTATTTATAATTATGTCTTCAATTTTTGTAGGGCTTTTAATGAAAGACCCCAAATTACTATAGAAGCTATATCTAGAGGAATCATTGAGGATATGTCTACACAGCAAAGAAAAACCCACAGCTGGCTGGCACCGGATGCCTCTGGCTCACAGGACTAAGAGTGCAGAGCTGTTTCATTGCTGTGTAGACTTCCAGGCTCAAGCTGGAGCCCAGGTTCTAGAACCCTGTGGGATGGGAAGATCCCAGAGCTCAGGCTCCAGCCTGAACCTGGAAGTTTACACAGCAATGAAACATCCCTGCAACCCCAGCCCAAGTCGGCTGGCAGAGGTCAGCCATGGGTTTTTCTTTGCTGTGTAGACATACGCTGAGCCAACAGTCAGTGAAACACATCAACCAGCACAACAGCAAAGCTAACCAATGGTCCAAGAAGAAGAATTTATCGGACAGAAAATTCAGGGTGAACTTAGGTAAATTAGCTTAGATAAGTGGATAATTAACTATAGAGGAATTTGGCTAGGATACCACAGTGCTATTCTTAACTCTTGTCAATAGTGCTGTAGTGATTTCAAGTGATTGAAATGTCACTTTAATGTTTTGCCCCAAAGGTGGAACCTACAATAAACAAAGCAACTCTCCAAATCAAGGGGAAGAGTGCCTCCTGCTGTTCTAGATTAAACCAATGTCCATCCAAAGTAATGCCATTGACTCCCTTGGACTTTATTCTGGATTTCCACTAATGTAAGTGACAGGTTTCAGAGTAGCAGCCGTGTTAGTCTGTATCCGCAAAAAGAAGAACAGGAGTACATCCGAAGAAGTGGGCTGTAGTCCACGAAAGCTTATGCTCTAATAAATTTGTTAGTCTCTAAGGTGCCACAAGTACTCCTGTTCTTCTTTTTACTAATGTAAGTGAGATCAGAATCTGCCCCAATGATTTTCCATTAATCTGTCATGCAGCATCCTGGCTTCCCTTGGAGGTTTGTCATCCAAGTGCTAACCAGGTTCAACTTTGTGCAAGGACCATCTCCATTTAGTGCCATGTACAAGCACTAAGAACACTGCAGATGATTTATAAAGAAACATATACACGTATATAACATTAGAAACAAACATTACAACAAAAAACAGGATTATTTTTAGATTAGGAAAGCTCATATTGATCCCCTCAATGGAAAGAAACATTTTTTAAATGTTTTATCAATTCTAAATAGGAGGTCAGTTATATAATAATATCTGTTTAAGGTTAATGAAAAATAGGAGAGTGAATGGTTCAGAGAATAGGAAGCAATTCACCTCAAAAGGTAGATCACCAATTCAAACCAAAGGCCAATAGTGGCTGAAATAACCTGTTTGTTATTTAATGTTATTTCTGAAATGTGTTAATAGCCACAGTCTTATTCAAAGTGGACATCACAAACCCAATCATTCACGACTGGCACCAGTATTAGTAACCCTTGTTGATAGTCTCAGAAGACTAGGAATGAATGGGAATGGAGACTGAAAGATGGTCCTTCCATGTCAGAGTTAAGGCACTTTGGAAGAATGGGAAACTTGCATTGTCATGTCTAGCAATTAAGAGAGGACCGCTCTCGAGGACTGTGATTCATAGCACCTGTCACACTATTAAAATGGAAAAATTGCCCTTCCCTCTCCGTCAGCTCCACATAAAAAAGTTTAGTGGGTCCCATAAGTATGCCCAAAGGCAACATCAGAAGCCACTTTTTTAAAAAGGAATCACGGTGCAGACTATTCACTGGAGACACTATGGATCAGATTAAGCAGTCCTGAAACAGCAAAGATAATCATATTGATTTGGAAGGAATGTCTGGTTAATTTTTCACAAGACGTAGATTCCTCAAAAATCAATAACTTTCTGCTGTAGCTTTATTCTTTGGAATAAACTGTGTGTGTCTAAGAAACTTGATTCCTAAGCTCAATTAGAGTCATAAAACATTCACAGACATAGACAGCAGAAAAGAAATGCAAGCTTTTCCAGGCAGCAGTGAGCATTTAACCCCAAGGTAGGACAAAGAGAATTATTCTCCCTTGATATATTGTTGTCCTTGGACAGATATGATTTTTTTTCTTTAGTGCTATAATTTTCATTGTTTTTGTTGGCAATGCACACAGTCATCTACTCAGATATTCTTTTTAAAGTTTGTCTTCCTCCATGAATAGAACATCTATTACATAGTATACATTTAACGCAAAAAAGATAGAGAAAAAGTCTTACAAATTGTACAAACACCGATGTGAGGTAGGAGTCTATACACGGCATTTCAGCTACATTACATTGGCAACAATTATTTGAAGAAAAAGATGGTAGTTTTTGAAAGACACCAGAAAGAAAACACACACAATACACAGGGAGGAAATTATACCAAAGAAGGTTATTTTACTGTATGCCTAATTCTACCTTGAGCAGGAGCGCTGCCAGCTTTTTTGCCATCCTAGGCAGCGGAAGGTCCCGCCCCCGAAATGCCACCCCCGACAGAGGGGGTGGAAGGTCCCGCCCCTGAAATACTGTTGACGACCGGGGCGGTCGAAGATCCGGCTGCTGCGGTCACTGCCCCCAAATGTTAGTGTCCTAGGCAACCGCCTAGGTCGCCTAATGGGTTGCGCCAGCCCTGACCTTGAGTTACATTTAGTGCAACCTGACTCCAGTGTGGTTGCGCAGGGCATATGTGAAGACAGAAGAGGGCCCTGTATGCTTGACAGCCAAGCCATGTCTGAATGATATGAATGGATGTACAGTTAGTACACCTCCTATAGAAAGATGCCGACCAATTCTGTAAATTACAGAAATAATAGGACACATCTAACTTTAAACAGGTTTTTTCCATCCAGAGGCAATGAGAGTTGTGCATAGCTACCTAATATAAACCCCCTCAGCCCTCCCCACCAAACAATCAGCTCTCTGAAGAAAGCATTCGTAGCCGTGAATGGGGTGGGGTGGGCTTAGGATCCAGCCACTCATGCAGCAGCAGGATTTTGCCAGGTTTCGGAGGGCTCACACCACAGGTAGCTACAAAATGCATAGGTGTTATGCTCCTTTGGATGAATGAGAGAAATTAAGAACAAACATTTTAAACAGAAGAATTTTGCTCTTGAACAGAGAGACAAATGGCAAAAGACAGAGATTTTGGATTTAATTCTCTTTTTTTGTGATATTTCTTTTCCCTCTGTTAATCCAATATTTACTTGATAGGGGTAATTTATTATATATTTTTAAAATTCTCCATGGAGGGAGAAGCTAATTTTTATCAGCCTAATATTTATCACCGTCAGTACCTGTAGATGTCTGACCTAGGTAACACTTCAAATGCAATAACGCTGAACAAACTTCAATAGGTTAGCAGCAGCAGTCAGCAGAAACACTGATATATATATAGCTGTTTAACTGGACTGTATCTGGAACTAGCCAAAGCCCATGAGTCTGCCAAAGAGTCTTGAGATCTTGTAAGAACAGGCTTCCTGGTGAGATATCTGGTATTTCCTGAATCTGGTCATGCTAGAAAAATACAGTGTGGTTGTAGTTATGTCAGTTCCAGGATATTAGAGAGACAAGGTGGGTGAGGTAATAGTTTTTTTTGGACCAACTTCTGTTGGGGAGAGAGAGAGACAAGCTTTTGAGACACAAAGAGCTCTTCTTCAGGTCTGGGAAAGGAACTCACAGCGTCACAGCAAAATGCAAGGTGGAACAGATTGTTTACCCCACCACCTGTGGGTGAACACTTTCACAAAGAGATCACTCTGTATCTGACCTATCAGTCCTCATCCTCAAATGAAACCTGCACAACACTTTCAAAAGACAAGCCCTGGGGCTTGGCTACTACACTTGTGAGTTAGTGCGCAATAAAGGAGCCCTGGGCACCCTAGCTCACTCCCCATCCACATGGCAAGGCACGTAGAGCGCTCTGACTCCACGGTACAGCGCTGCTGGTACTCCACCTCGGCGAGAGAAATAACATTTGTTGCGCCTTGGCTACAATGCACAGGAGTCAGTGTGAATGAGGTGTTGCATTGCTGCGCTCTGATCGGCCTCTGGAAACGTCCCATAATCCCCTTAAGTCAAGTGGCCACTCTTGTCATTGTTTTGAACTCCTGTAGGAATGTGGAAATGCCCTTTCAAAGCTCCATTTCTGACAGCCGGCATGCAAGCCGTTACTGTGGAATGCTGTGTGTGTGTGAGAGAGAGAGAGGCGGGGGGAGGGGGAGGCCTGCTTCTGTCTGAACTTACAAGACAGCATGCTGACATGCTCTCAGCCCCCCAAACCCACCCTCTCTCCCCCCACATACACACAACACACTCCCTGTCACACCCTACCCCACCCATTTGAAAAGCATGTTGCAACCACTTGCATGATGGGATAGCTACCACAATTCACTGCTCTCCGTGGCCGTTGCAAGACCTGCTAATGTGACCATGCCAGTGCACTGGCAGCTGTCAGTGTGGACAGACTACAGCACTTTCCGTACTGCACTCTACAAAGGCTGGTTTAACTCAAAGCTCTCTACATCTGCAAGTGTAGCCATGCCCCAAGAGTTTAAATTCATTACTCTGCTAGACACCAATAATCAAAGATTGAACAGAGAAAATGGATTTATGGCTTTTACAACAATCTTTAATCCACTGACCCCCCTCTTTTTATCCTATGACTGCAGATGTGTTAACAAGGCACTTCACCTTGAATAGTCTCTTACAAAATGTGCTAACTATATATGCTAAACAATCTGTTCCACTTCTCATTTTGCTGTGATGCTGCGATTTCATTTCCCAGACCTGAAGAAGAGCTCTGTGTAACTCAAAAGCTTGTCTCTCTCAGGCCTGGGCTACACTAGCGGGGGGTGGGGGAGGTGGGGGTTGAACTAAGAGATGCAACTTCAACTACTCTATTAGCGTAGCTGAAGTCGAAGTATCTTAGTTCGACTTACCTGGCCATCCTCACGGCGCTGAGTCAACTGCTGCAGCTCCCCCATTGACTCCGCTTACTCCTCCTGCCGAGGTGGAGTACAGGTGTTGATTCGCGGATCAATTTATCGCGTCCAGACGAGACGCAATAAATCGATCTCCGATACATCAAACACTACCCGCCAATCTGGCAGGTAGTATAGACGTACCCTCACCAACAGAGGTTGGTCCAATAAAAGATGTTACCTTACCCACTAACAACAGTAGTTTCCAAACTTGTTCTTGCTCACCTCTGTGCACAACATAACAAATTGGCTTTGCATCCCATTTCAAGCACTAGACTATAGCCTTCTGGCACAGTTTTGCTATACAGTAGAGGAGCAAGCTTCCATTCATGTGGCTTTTTTTCCTCTTCTGTTTTTAACATTTCTGATGTTCCAAGTAAATTTTCATACTCATACCACTAAATAAGGTTACTGGATTAGTCTGTAAGGAAAACCCTTTGAATTCTCACTTGCCAACAGGAAGGAGACATAGAGCACTTCAGTGGCCTGATTTTCAAAAGTGCTGAGCACTCGAAGGCTGTCATCAAATTGACTGACTTTAGTGGGAGCCCTGGGTGCTCAGCGCTTTGAAAATCAGATCATAGCGGTCTAATATATTCCCGATGACACCACTGGCTTCACTGGACCTACACCAGGGATGAATTTAGCTCTAAAAGTCGAGCTGAGACCAGCTGTACTTTGAGTTTCAAGATGGAATGAATCCAAAGCTCAAAGGGAAACACAGTTAAAACCACAAAGTTTGCCCAGGTTTGATGTCAAGCCCGTAAGTTGCACATGGTTTTGACGTAAACCCATAAATCAGCTCAGGTTTACTCAAAACAGGGCCCAGGTTTGTGACCTCTGGTGAACCTTGGCTGAATTTTGAGCTTGGTACAAAACATAAATCCAGGTGAGCCTAAGGTTACATTATGAGCATTTTGCAAAGCTCTGTCTAGAAAAAACAGAATATAAAAAGTACATTGTATAATATTTTTTTACTATAGCTCTTCCAAATACCATTTAAAGTATCTCATTGTATGAAGATATCAAATAAAAGATATGAAAATGCATTTTTGAACAATAATTGCACACTTCTATTGTCATTGAAAAAGGCAAAGCTAATTTCTAAGCCACGCTCTTCAATAACAATAGCAACGAGAAAAACAAATGCTGAATGCATAAGCAAAATCCCAATGACTGGAAGATTAAGGCTCTCTCTGAACTTCATACAAAACTTTTCACTATTTGGATTTCAGCAGAAACATGCTCAGTGCATATCTTTGTTGTAAAGGAAAATGTTTCATTTTAACAGCCATTCCATTTTTATCAGGAGTTTGTTTTAGAGTGCATGAGAATTTAAAGTTTATAGAGAATGTTCTGTTTTTTCAATGGGGGGGGGGGGAATCAATACCTTTAATACAATCATCCAATTCTCTCTCCTCACTCAAAATACCTTTTTTAAAATGTTTCTTTTCATAAGATCATGTATATAAAAGAGAACTTGTTGGTCATAAGAGTTAAAGGATATGGAAAATACCAGCTTCTGCAGCTGACCACAAAGCTCAGCAAATATCAGTACATGCAGAACTTGAAAGTAATGCACTGTATAATAATTTTATTACTATAGCTCTTCCAAATACCATTTAAAAATGGTAGAAAAATGAAACATTTACAGCAATTATTACACACTTTCTACTGCAATATCATGCCTTCTTGGGCTTTGATCTTGGTTGCTGTTAGAAATTGAGAAGGTTCTGGCTTGCCCCATTCTTGGATGGGCATCCTCCTAGGAAAAATCTAGAGATGTTGCAGAAAGTAGTGTGGGTGATTCACTAAAAATACTCTTCCCTCTAAATTAATCTCAATCCAACGCTCCAGCACTTGGGTCACTGGGCTTCAACATTCAAACAGCTCCAACATTGAAAATAATGAGTGAAATCCTGCCCGCATTGAAGTCAATGTCCAAACTCCTATTGATTTCAGTGGGGTCAAGATTCACCCTGAATTTCTGACAATATGTAATTATTAAAGATCCTATGGCATTTGTTGCAAGGGTAGGATGATGATAATCCCAGTGTCCTGGTGCATTTTTTGTAATAGAAAAGTTGGGCTATTCAGTGGAATTTGTCACATAGGATACATCATTCCTTACAGGAGATACTAAGCTTGGGTTTATACGGGCTTAAGTCCCATGCCTGGCTGTTGGTAGCAAATATTCTAGAAGGAGTAGAAATGGAGTAGTGAACAGTGGCTACAACTTTCCCACAACAGTGGGATTTCACAGGCAGACAGTGCAGCCCAAAGATCATGTGGCACTTGCTCATGTAGGGCATAGGGAGTTGGAGGAGGCATTTATTTAGTGCATCCCTACTGCAGCCTCCACCAACAATGCCCCTGTGGAGCCCCAAGCAGAAGGGAGGTGGTGATACTATCACTTGCTCTGCCTTTAGAAGGAAACCTTTTAGGCCCTGGGTATTCTGAAAGTTGAATGCATAATTGGGCTATTTCTCTGCCATTAATAAAAAAAAATCCCAGGTGCAAAGCATATGTAGACTCAAGATAGAGAGATTCAGAGAAGAGCGGTAGGGATAAGACAATCTGAAGAATAATAGAAGTCACCCAAGACAGCAAGAGAGGCAACAGGGGAAGATAAACTTGACCTGAATATTAAGATGGAACAGAAAAAAGTGTTATAAAAAAGCCTTATGATGTATATAGTGTAATAACCAAAACCTCTTCTCTAAGAGACTTTACAATATTGCATCTGATAAATCAAGCTGTTCCTCATGTCCCTGAGCCGCAGCGTTGGCACAGCTACCATAACATTCAGTGCATCGGAGAGTGAGTCCTACAATTGTGAGAGTTTATTATTATTACTACAATACTTCTAAAATAGATCCTAATCTTATTTTTATTACACTTTTGCTTCTTAGATCAGGAGAGGTAAAAAGTAGTAATATTTGTAATTACTTCGTCATATGTACTAGGAGCATGGAGCTTCTTAGGCTATAAGCTAGCATAGACTCTTGCTGTTTTATTAACTGTGTTCAATTACACATTTATAATTGTTTATAATTGTGCTGCTGAAGATGGTGAACATGAATTAATGAAGGCAGAGATTGCGTGAAGTTCTCAACGTCCCTTTGCGAATGCACCTCAGTTCCAACCTGTCATCTTCCATTGTTTCAGTCCCAGGCCCCATATAGCCTTGACATGTACCTCATTCTTGCCCTCCAGCACCGCTTGGCATTCTAGGCCTGAGGTCTCCACACACTGCTCTGCCAGTTGTGACAAAACGGCCTATGTTGGTATGGTGGGTCCCGTGCTTTTCTTGGCGGAGGACTAAGATGCCACCGCTTGCCCCTGCTCTTGGGGTGCCGAGGGCTCTGCTAGTGGCTCAGGAAGGTGGTAGAGGAGGGAAGCAGGGAGGGGTCTGGGTTTCCTCCTCACTTTGAGCCCCAGCCCCTCTTAACCCCTGCGGGTTTCTTCCCCTCTTCCTCCTTGGGTAGGGCTACCCTCAGTCCTTGACGCTGGGGAGGGAGTCTCTCTGCCAAGCTGGGGCAGGGTCTCCCTTCCTCTGGTTCTCTGGTCTTTCAATTCTTCAGCAACACACCTCCAAACTCCAGTCCTCTCTCCTTCCTCACACACTCTGTCTGCCTGAAGCAGGCAATTTTATTAGGTTCCTGACAGGGCCTTAACTGACTACAGGTGCTCCAATTAACTGGTAGCAACCCTCCCTAGTCTACGGGGAACCAGGCCTTAATTAGCCTATGACCACTCCCACTCTCCCACTGCTCCCTGGCCCTGCTCAACACCATGGGGTTGGGCTACTTGGGACGAGAGACAGTGTTGTCGTGACAGGCTGTCCGCGTTGCCGTGTTGGCTTCCGGCTCTATGCTGCATCCAGAAGTGGAAAGGTTGTAGAGATAGGAACCACCTAGTCAATCGTGTATTCCTCTCCTTTTTTGCATGCATCCATTGGAATGGGGCGTGGTCTGTCACAAGGGTGAACCGCTGCCCAAGTAGGTAGTATCGTAAAATCTCCATGGCCCATTTAACTGCTAGGCATTCCTTTTCTACTACGCCATACCATTGTTCCCTGGGCAGGAGCTTCCAGCTGAGGTAAAGGATCGGGTGCTCCTCATCCCCCACCATCTATGAAAGAATGGCCCCGAGTCCTTCCTCCAAGGCGTCTGTTTGTAGGATGAATTCCTTCTTGAAATCTGGGGCTATGAGCACTGGATAACTGCAAAGGGTCGTCCTTAGGTCTGTGAAAGCTTCTTCTGCCACCTTGGTATACTTAACTATCTCCAGGCCCCGAGCTCTTATCAGGTCCATCAGAGGTGCTGCCCTTATGGTGAAATGAGGGATGAACCGGTGATAGTACCCCACTATCCCTAAGAATGCTCTGACTTGCTTCTTGTGGATCGGTCAGGGCCATTCCTGTATTGCCTCCACTTTGTTCCATTGGGGTTTCACCAGGCCCCTTCCAACTACATATCCAAGGTATCTGGCCTTGGCTAAACCTACTGCACATTTGGATGGGTTAGCGGTGAGGCCGGCCTGTCTAATAGCATCTTCCATTTCCCCAGGTGTGTCTCCCAGTCAGGGCTATGGATTACCACATCGTCTAAATAGGTGGCAGCATACTTGACATGGAGTCGAAGTAATCTGTCCATCCATCACTGAAAAGTCGCGGGGGGAAAGGGAGGACAGTATATTGGCCGTTGGGTGTAGAGAAAGCGGTTTTTCCCTTGGCGTTCTCAGCCAGGGGGATCTGCCAGTAGCCTTTTGTCAAATCCAAGGTGGTCAAGTATCGAGCCTTGCCTAACTGATCCACCAGCTCATCAATCCGTGGTATCGGGTAGGCATCGAATTGGGATACCTCCTTTAACTTCCGGAAGTCATTACAAAACCTCAGAGTGACATCAGGCTTGGGGAGCAAGACAATAGGGCTTGAGCACTGGCTGTGGGATTCCTTAATCACCCCAAGTTCCAGCATCTTCCTTCTGCACTAATTTCTTCTTTTTTCGCCGCTAGTATGCGATATGGTTTTATTGTCACTCTTGCTCTGGGACAGGTGATGATGTGGTGTTGGATCAGCGTTGTGTGGCCTGGTTGTGTGGAGAACACATCTTAGTTCCACTGGATCATTTTGACGACCTCTGTTCATTGTTCTGGGGCTAAATCAGGGGATATTCTTACCTGCCCCTGTGGGCCATCTGCCTCGGGTGGAGCCAGCAGGACGGCCAGGCATGTCTCCCGATCGAGCCAGGGTTTCAGTCAATTGATGTGGTAGATCTGCTCTGGCCTTCAGCAGTCTGGCTGCTTCACCTTATAATTCACCTCCCCAATGGCTTCCATGATCTCATAGGGTGCATGCCTGCTGGCCAGGAGCTTGCTTTCTGTTGTTGGTACCAACACCAACACCTGTTCTCCTGGTTGAACTTTCCGTGGTTGAACTTTCACTTCGGCTATTAGTTCTCTCATCTGGGCCACGTGTGTGAAGACCTTCTTCCCTGAGTTGGGTTGTTCCTCCCATTCCTCTTTTGTGATATCTAATATGCCATGTGGGTGGCATCTGTACAGGAGCTTGAAGGGGGAGAATCCAGTAGATGCCTGGGGAACGTCTTGTATCGCAAACATCAGGTACGGTAGGAGGGTATCCCAGTCTTTTCCTTCTTGGGCCACCACCTTTCAGGTCATGCAGTTAAATCGCTTGACCAGACCATCTGTTTGGGGATGATAGACCGAGGTCTGCAAAGCTTGGATGCGGAGAAGGCTACATAAGTCTTTCATTACTCTCGACATGAAGAGAGTCCCTTGGTCTGTCAGGATCTCTTTAGGGATGCCTACCCTAGCAAGAACCTGGACCAGTTCTTTTGCGATCACCTTGGACATGCAGTTTCTTAGAGGAATGGCTTTGGGGTACCGTGTAGCGTAGTCCAGGATGACGAGTATGCTTCTCCCCAGATTGCCCCAGGCCAATCTTTCTAGTGGTCCCACTAGATACATGGCTATCCTTTCAAAAGGACTTCAATTACAAGCAAAGGTACCAACAGGGCCCTTAACTGAGGTCGGGGGCTATGGAGCTGGCACTCTGGGCAGGAGGTGCAATAGCACTGGATTTCTCCCCATACCCCCAGCCAGTAGAACCTCCTTAGGGCTCTATCCAGGGTCTTATCTGCTCCTAAATATCCCCCAAACAGATGACTGTGAGCTAACTCTAATATGGCCCTTGTGTGCTTCTGTGGCACCAAGAGCTGTTCTACTACCTCCCCCTGTATTGGCACTACCCAATACAACAGATCCTGTTTGTTTATATTGTATGGCCCTGGGCCTTTGTTTTTTCCTTCTACTAGAAGGAAAAAACTCTACTACCGCCATTTACCTCTACTACCACCTTCCTCACGTTTGCATACAGTGGGTCATAGGCTTGGTCCTGCCCAAAATACTCGCGTGCGGGACCGATCTGGCCTGATTATATTGAATTGGTCTCCCCTGATTCTCTTGGGGTGCTTCTGCTCATCCTGGGGGCCATCTCTGGATCTCCATTTGTCTGTGCTACCTTGCGGTTTCCTTGACGGGGCCTCGTCCCAACCAGGGCAGCTCTTTGGCTCGCCACCAAAATCCTGGTTCCTAATCTTTTATCTGCCCTCCTTTCCCATCTAGACTTCTGGGACTTCTGAGGGGGTGAAAATAACTCTGGGGAAAACCCAGCAAAAATTGGGGTAGGGCCATCTATGGGCGCCTCGATCGCTGCGTGGGTTTACTGCCCTCTCCTAACTTGATCTGGGGGGAGTAGACTCTTGAACCCGGGAAGTCCCTGCCAATTAAGACCGGGTAGAGGAGCTTGGGGACCACCCCTGCAGTCACCTTGGTAGTGTTCCCCTAGATCTCAATCCGTATTGAGATTGTGGGGTAGAAATTTACTTTGCCATGGACACATGTCACTCTGGTCATCTTGTCCCAGCTCAACTGGTCTTGCCCCACTAACTTCCTTGAGACCTGTGTGACAGCACTCCCAGAGTCCATCAAAGCTACGGTCTGGATGCTGTTCATCTTTATCGCCCGGGTGTACTCATGTGAAGCCATCGCAACCCCCACCAGGCTGATTAGGCCACATTGGTCCCTGAGATCCCCAGATTGCACTGCATGGGATCCTCCATGTTGGGGCACTGGGTTGCTATATGCCTCGACTCCCCACACTCGTAGCAATATGTCATCCTGGAGGTTGCCCTCTGTCTTGGGTTCTCTGACCCGCACCCCCAACCCTCTCCCCATGGACCCCCAGGTCCCTTCAGGACCTCAGGCCGCTCCTTGGTACCGGTTCTTCCAGCTATGGCTTTCCTGGAGTTCTCAATGATCTGTGGCCTCGGGGTTGGGACTGGCTTCCTGGAACACCGTGTTTCACCTCCCGGGGTTTCGAACAGTTCACGGGCTGCCTGTTGTCACTCTACGAGAGTGACCAGTTCATCATAGGTGGAGAGGTAATTCTGGCCTACCGAGGCTCGGAGGCCCGAGGGTAGTCCCCTCGTATAGCAGTCCCGCACCAGGAGCTCCATCATTTTCTCAAGGCTAAGAGCCTCTGGGTATAACCACTTCCAGGCTAGGTGGATTAGGTCAAACAGTTGAAACCGCAGTGTCTTGTCTTCACAATACTGCCATTCATGGAACCTCTGGGCTCGCAAGGCTGTTGTTACCCCGGACTTGGCCAGGATCTCTGCCTTCAGCCAAGGTAATCTGCTGCCTCCTCTATGGTCATATCATAGTAGGCCTTCTGGGCCTCCCCATACAAAAATGGGGCGAGGATGCCTGACAACTGGTCTCGGGGCCAGGCCTCTTACAGGGCTGTCCTCTTGAAGGCCAGGAGGTACGCCTCCATGTCATCCTCCTGGGTAATTTTCTATGGACAGTAACTGGCCCTTATGGTCCATGTCCCATCATACCTGTGGCTCAGCTCTGTAAGGGCCTTCACCTGGTTCATTAGTTCCAGCAGCATGGCCCAATCTTGGGTGGCCTGGGTCATCAGCAGGTGATTGGTCTCTTGCTGCAGCCGCATGGCCTCCTGTTGGTTGGCAGTGGCTTGCACCAGTGCTTTGACCACATCATCCATCTTGGGGCAGCGTAGTCGTGACCCACCCTGGGTTATGTTCATGGTGCAGAAATCCCACTCCTGACACCACATGACAAAATGGTTGATGTTGGTATGGTGGGTCTCGTGCTTTTCTTGGCGGGGGGCTAAGATGCCATCGCTTGCCCCTGCTCTTGGGGCACCAAGGGCCCTGCTAGTGGTCTGGGAAGGTGGTAGAGAAGGGAAGCAGGGGAGGGATCTGGGTTTGCGCCTAACTCTGAGCCCAAGCCCCTCTCAACCCCTGCGGGTTTCTTCCCCTCTTCCCTCTTGGGTAGGGCTAACCTCAGTCCTTGACGCTGGGGAGGGAGTCTCTCTGCCCTTCTGGGGCAGGGTCTCCCTTCCTCTGGTTCTCTGGTCTTTCAATTCTTCAGCAACACACCACCAAACTTCAGTCCTCTCTCCTTCGTACATGCTGTCTGCCTGAAGTAGGGGGTTTTATTAGGTTCCTGACAGGGCCTTAATTGACTACAGGTGCTCCAATTAACTGTAGCAACCCTCCCTAGTCTGCGGGGAACCATGCCTTAATTAGCCTAGGGCTAATTATATCTCCCCTCGACCACTGTCCCACTGCTCCCTGACCCTCCTGTATCACACAATGTATGTCAATCCTGGCCTGTAGCAGCCACTATTATTCCTATCCTGAGCCTTTCTGGAGCAGAAAACTGCCCATCATTCTTAATTGTGTTGTGTTCTCTTTAATGCAGCTAAATATTGCCACTAGGAATCAAAATGAAATCCTTAAAATGATTTTCATTATGGGGTCTAAAGCAGGATTTGAATACTAGTCTCCAGCAGTAAATGGCTAGGGCATAACCCATTTACCACTTTAACCTTCATTTATACTGTTGATTTTTATTATTATTTTCCTCTTTCCCTTTCCTCCATTTCCCAGACTCCTAGGTATTCAACATGCTGATGTCTTGGCAATACATTTGCATTTAGAGGTACTGTATCTAGATGATAGCTCTGAAGTATTCAGCAGTACCTTTGTTTGTCAGACTGGAATGAAGCTGTTTTTTGGAGCAAACATTATACTGATATGAAATGGACTGTGTGTACACTTAGGGGTATGACAACTGTCTGCATTACAAAAACCTTGGGAAAAGGCCATGATGCTCACTAGTTCCCCATTGATTTTTTCTTAGTAGGAATTATGATCAAGAACTCACTTCAAGTCAAGTTCAATTTCACTAAGAACAAATAAAGCCTTCTCTTAGTTCAGTTACTGCACATCAATCAGGGAGATAACATTCAAAGAACTGTAACTTGTTCAGAATAATTTCTAAATCACTGTGGTTCTGAATAGCAGCTGGGTAAGATTTACTGATACACCTACAAACAAACTTTAGTGCTTGGCACACTGCTTTAAACTTAGCCCTCTGTCACTTACAGATGGAGAAGTTTAATGTTCTTTACTTCTCGTTAGTGGTACGAAAAGGACAAACATTATCTGCTTTTCTTTGCACATCCAGAATTCTTATTCATTGTATGACAGAGGAGGACATTAAATACTGAATAACGTGAAATGGAACTTCTAGTTTAGATGGGTAGATAAGAAAGGTAAATAAGAAGAAACAGTTCCAGCCTAAGCAAGGAGTTCAATGGATCTCTATTTCCTTCTTTAATACTATGCATGAACAGAAAAAATATCATCGGAGAAAGGATTTATACTAGACTTCAGAGCCTAGTATAAATCCTATCTAAAACAGTGGTCATGCACTGTTTAGATACTTCCCTGAAAAAAAGTTGCAGTGCCCATCTGGCATTACAGATGCTGCTTTCCTCCATTTCTATTTGTCTTGGAGGGAACATGCAAGGACAGAAAAATTGATTAGTTGGTTTGGGGGAACATGTAAGAAGAAAGCAAAAAAACATAGCAAGGGGATTGCAGTTTCTTTGAGTCATCCCAGGAGATACCATACAATCAATTTAGTTTTGACATTTCACCATCAAACCTTTGCAGAGGTCTGAAACAGCAAAGTCTCATTGTCAACAAAGATTGGAACTGATATAAAATATAGGTATATAGCATGTGGTTATGGTAACTGAACTCCGTAATGACTAGGCTTCATTGAGCTCAGTACAAGATTTTTTTTTTTAATGAGGGGCGGGGGAAGAAAGAAGGAGGGGTGGAATCCACAATTCCATCACTGTACTTAAATTACAAAAGACAGGTTACACATTACATTCCTGCCATGGAATTTTTATCTATGGATCAAGATAAGTTCTGATTTATGGGCAGAATAAATTTTGTCCTGATAATCATTTTACCCTGAACTGTATTGTTAGTCAGAAAATGCTCATCTCACATCCATGGGACCCTAATTGATAGTCACCAGGATGCACACACAAAACTCAATTCATTTCTTGTATTTCAGGGGAAAAGTTACTGCCAGATGAAGATGTGCCAGGGCTATTCAGTACCTCAATGGGAGGAGACAGCCTGACTCAGAGACGAAGAGACTAGTTTTCAACTTTGAGCTTCGGAGCTGAGAGAGAAACAGGACAGCTAAGGGAGTCTCTAATTAACTCCCACACCCAACAAAGGGAGTCTTGGACTCACTTGCAGGATCTAGTGCATGGCTCAGGCAGTTCCAGCCCCGCAGAGACCAACTTCCAGAGTGGCAGAGATCCAATTCATCACTGGCTACCAAAGCCAGCAAAGACCCCCACATGACTCCAGACTAGGGGGTCAGTAGAGGACTCTGTCTCCACCTGGGGGAAGCTGCTGTGAGGGGACCAGTATTTTTTGTTTAAGCAGGCCAACATTCACAGAACTGCAGCATGTGTCTCTTAGTTCTCTCAGCCTGGGAAGGTGCCAGGCAGATAGCTGGGGGTTGGGATGAGTTGGGAGTGTTGGCAAGTAGGGAATTGGTTGGTGCGGGAGTGTTTTAGTACTTATTAGATAACCCGAACTCTGGCTTTCCCTAGATCCTATTTTCCTGCTCCCAATACAGTCCCCCTTTGTTATATTGTTATTTTTGGTGTGTCATTTCTTTGCTGGGGTTTGTGTTATGTACTTTATTGTTTCTTGTGTACTGGGTTTTATACTCCTTGCCAGCATCCCATGAGATAGATTCGGCTCAGTGAGAAATCACCTTGGGTGGAGGCAACAGGAGTCAAAGAAGAACCAAGGACCCAGCCCATGCAAAGATAATGGAGAAGCCACTCCAGATAGCCAGCCTCAATGAGGAGGTTTAAGCCATACCTTGGGGGAGGGACTACATTTCTGTTAGTGTGAATGAAACAACTGATTGACAGCTCTGTGGATAAAGAGAATTCCAGAACACATAATGATGTAGAGAGCAGTAAGACAAGCTTCCCATATCCCCTGCAACACAACTTAGTCTATGCAGGGAGATCTGGGGACAGATTCACTAGTCAGGTTGTGGACTTTTTGTGGCATGTCAGTGGTGCAAGAGGGCTGCAATCGCACCACAGATGCTCCTCAGAGAGTGCCAGAGCTTAGGGGAACTCTCCACTGGGACATCTGTTCAGAAGTCAGATCCTGCACCTCCCTGGTGCCTTGTCTCCACACAGGAGGCATATTAACTGTGGCTCTGCTATATGGGCTTAGAGTTAGGCTTGGCAGCATTCCATTGTTATTTGTATTTTTATATAATGTTGATGGATAATATCAGTTTATTTTTTTTCTATTTTGATCTATTTAAATTTTCACATCTGCGTGAAATTATTGTAAGCATTTTTCTATTTTTATCATTTACATTTTCACAGAGGAAATTATGGGGGTAGAGAGTCAGACAATTATTTAATGACAGTCTGATAAGTTCTCGAGCAGCATGTTTCTTTTTCTCTGTTCAGCTTCCTTCAAGCCCTGTAGGCACCTAAATTAGCTCAGCGCCATTAGGCACCTATGTTTCTGCTTGTGAGCATGTGCCCCACAGCTCCATGCCAGATGTTTGGACCCTCTAAGCGCAGAGCAATGCACAAACAGAGAGAAAATAGGCTTTCTTCCACCCTAACTCACCTCAGGGCCTGAGCTTGTAAGCATGCTTAGACCTCCTCTCCCGGGTCGGGCCCAACAGACAAGCTGACACAAAACATCCAGAGCAGTGGAGGAGGAAGAGAGACTGAGGGAGCCCCACATCAGAATATCGTAGAGCCCTAGTGATTACAGTACTCACATGAGAACTGGCATATCCCAATTCAAATCCCTTCTCCCACTCAGGTGGACAGGAGACTTGAACCAGGGGTCTCCCACATCTCAAGTAAGTACTCTAACCACTGGGCTAAAAGTTATGAAGGAGGGCTGCCTCCTCCTTCTCCTCCTCCCCCCCGCTTTCCCGGCCAGCTTCCTGCTAAAATGGTGACGGTGTCTAATGCCAAGGGAGGGTTTGCAGCTGAGAATCCCAAACAGATTTTTGATAATGTTTTATTATATTTTTTAAAAGTAGGATAAAAAGTGTAAAAAAGCAAAGAAATAAAGTGAAAAATAAGTCTATTTTGAATGCTTTGAAATAAAAACAACCCGTCCTTTTGTGAAAATGGTACTCAGACTTCAATCAGCTCTATACATTAACTTTACATATAAAGCCCTAAGGATCACACAGACCAGCTGTACCCCTCTTCTAGTGGAAGTATTCTAGGCCAAAATTGCCTCTTTAACTGTGTTCATAAGCTATACAAGCACACTCATTTGTACACACAGGTAATTTTGCACAGTGCAAAACAGTGGACATAAGCATTCATTCACATTCGGGATAGCTGTTCAATTTGGCAGGGTTTGTACCCCTTATTAATCATGATTCACAAACACATGGTTATATTTGCACAAATGTTTGTGAATGGATGTTTCTCATACAAATACCTATGTTCACATAGACACAAGGGTATATGTGCACTGCACTCATTGTTCATCATTCACTCTTTGCTGTTTGTTATTAGTTATTCACCTGTTTGAAAAATTTGAATTAACCAGTCATGGACCAGAAACAATATCATGTGGCTCAGACGACCAGTCACACACCACAAATAATAAAGAGTGTGCAAAGAGAAACATTCACATTGCACTCTCCATCAGTACCCAGCTTGGGCCAGAGAAGCTATGATCCAACAAGTGGATCAAATTTAGTGATGAATCCTGGTCACGTGTCACCTGAGGTGAGTGGCACATACATTAAGAGGAAGAACACCTGATAGACTTAAGTCAGGTCAGCCACAGATTTTTGTGAATTCTTATGAACAAGTTTATTGACTGAAATCAAAATTGGGTTACAAACACTTAATGGATGACTGAGAAATCCTGACAACCACCCTGGTTGGAGAGAAACTTATTGCATTACTGTATCGTAGTAGCAGATGTTTGCAATAGTACTTGTTCCACCACCCTCCTTAATGAGGAGGAATGGTCCTGAGGGAGAAGCAAAAAGCCATCTTATTTTAAGGATTGAAAAGTGTTTGTCTGAACAAATTAAGAGAAGGTAGAGCAGACACTGAGCTCTAAACAGGACAACCTATAGGGACAAATTAGTTTGACTATACCTTTCACTGAGCTTAAAAAATAGAGCTGCCAAAACAACATAATAATATGAATTAATGTATCTAGTGATGTTGTGGCAGTTTCATCCTAAATCAATAGTAACTTAATATCAAATCAACATAAATCTGGTTGTTTTACTTAAATGTGTTTCAAATCCACCTTCTTGTAATGAAGGATGCTTCTATGTTACGCTTCACAGGGCACAAAGGGATGTATTTGCATTACACTTTCCTCATTCCACCTCACCTCCTACACTGTCATCTGATTGATGACTTCTACCAATTCCAGGTGATACCCAGCCCAGGAACGTGCGTGAACACTGAAGGGATAATCATATCTTAAGATAACAGTAACAATCTGTTACAGTTTTTCCAGGAAGGAAAAGAATGAAAAAATAATTAAAAACAAAACAACAGACAAACAAACAAAAACACTAAAAGCATTCTGCACCCACTAAATGAGTCCAATATCATATTTTCTAATGAGAAGTTACAACAAGGTTGTTTGGCCAAAGTGCTGCTGGCTGCATTATATACCACAGTACCTGCTTGTAATATCTGTATGCTAGTTAGAACTATATCCTGGTGTAATTTAAACCAATGGTCTTGGTTTAGCATTTCACTATTTCTTCCCTTGTTAGTAATGTTCTTACCAATACTTCCCATTTGTTTATGAGGGCCGACTGGGAAGCAGATTTATAATAGTATTTTGTCCTCCACTTTGATTTCTCATTATCTTGTAAAGTCTTTCAGTTATGTGGATGTTTTAAAATATGGTTTTTAAAGACTATCTATCTTTCTTAATTTAAACTGTATAGCAGCAGCAAAAGTACATAATAAAAGTATAACATTAAAAAATAGACAAAATAATTTTAACAGACTCCAAAATCTATTTCCCCTTCCAAGACAATACTTGTTGGATGATGCCCCCCGAACTCTATAAAAGGTGAAGGCAGACAGATCCTCATAGACTCAATACTTTGAGCAGTCCAATGTGGGACATCCCCATTTTCTCCAAAGTCAAAGCATCTTATTGGAGCTGGTCATAATTTTCTTTAACAAGCCATTTTTTCACTGAAAATTGTCAATTTGTTCAAACTGAACATTTTTGGAGGAATCCGTTTGATTAGTTTCTTGACTCAAAAATAAGTTTTGAAATTTTCATTTTTTTTCCACTTCAAAATGACTTTTCACTTCAAATTTTAGATAAATTATGTTACATTTTTTAAAAAATGGTTGAACTCAAAATGAAATGTCTTGATTGACCTGACCCAAAATTTTATATTTTGGATTCTTGATTTGTGAAAAGTATTGAGATTTCTACTTTCCTTCCCCTCCCCGATTTGAGATGAGAAAAATTTCCAAAATCTTGAAAATGTTCACAGAATTGGAAAACTTTCCCGTGGACTTCTAATTCATAAACAAGTTTCTCCAAGAATAAAGATCCATCGCGGACACAAATTCATTCTTTTACTAGCAAAATAGTTTCCTTCCTCCAGTAATGGAAAATACAATGCCTAGCTCCTGATAAAGCAATTCCAATATATTTGATTTTATATCTCTCCTCTCCAAGCTGGGAAATATCATTTATAATGGAAACATACAGATGAAAAAAACCTTCTACATCACAATGTCTTTATAGTGTTCAGGACATGGCAATACAGAAAGTTTTGAATAACCCAGCAATCGCGCACAATATGCGCATTAAGGTTCCAATCTGGCAAAGCACTTTAGCATGTATTTAATTTTGAGGATGTGAGCAGTCTCTTTGAAGTCATGTTCTGCAGGGCAGAACAGAGAAGAGAATTTTCCTTGAAGTCTGCACCACCGACTAGAACTGAAGCACTCCAGGCGAATATGATACACGTCCCAATAACAATAAGCAGGTAGGCCCTACAGCTGCATGGAGTACTTTAGCTCGAGGGGTATTTTAACTTTTGTCCAGTTTAAGTGCAACACATCACTCAAAGTCCATATTCCAGTCAACTTGATCTAATCTCAGCACTTTAGACTCCTGGATGCTGATATGTTAAAAAAAAAAAAAATCTTTTGGCTCAAGGTGCTCAGCAGCCATCTGGAACTGCTTCCCTAGTCTCATCCATTATGTAAATGAGATGTAATATTTGTTATGTTTCATCTATTGATATTAATACATTAATGTGGATGTTACAGCTTGAGCCCTTGAGAAGAAATTGGCTTCACATCACTCAGTGGCTTGAGATCACACCCCATTACTTTTAAAGGCTCTGTGGCATTTAAGGTCACTTGATCATTAATAAAGCAGATTTTGGTGATGCAGTAAGATGGTGACGTTTCCCCCCCCCCCCAGACAAATTATGCTATTTCATGCAATTGCATATTACGTTTGTTCTGTGCAACTAACTTTTTATTTTACCCTCATACCTTTTTACAGTTTAGAGAGTAGAATAGCTGATAAGTTCTTTTTCTCAACCGAAACTCTAACTGGCAGAAAGCAATTGAAGATATGTATTTTAAAACTTCCTTGCTGTTAAAAGAGAGAGAGAGAGAGAGAGAGATTTAGACTCTATTTGAAAAACATATGTTCTGTGTCTGATTATTACATTTTTGCCATGTTGCCTGTGAGAAAGCATATAGATGGCTCCGTTCTGCTATCCCCCACTCCTGCAAATAATCCTTATACATGAGTGAACTCATTGAAGTCAATAGGAATACATGGGTGATATACCGGTGAATAAGGATTATGGGCTTGCTCCTGTAAAGTGATCCTTGAAAGTGTTGAGCAGCCAGTATTCCCACAAAGATCAGTCAGGAGCTGTAAGGTGCTGAGAACATTGCAGAACTGAGCCCTACTGCAATACGGATTTCAGGATCCAACTCTGAAGCAGTACATGCAATCCAAATCAAGTTCTATTCATGTTTCCTATTCAGGCTCACTAGATCGAAGTATTTTAACATGCCCGTTTTGTATTCTTAAATATCTATAAAGCAAAATATAAAGAGAATAAATAAAGAAAATAAAGCCTTGCATTTTGACAGACAATTTAAATACAATTTTACTACATTCATAAATAAATAAATAAAAATTAATAACTGCTAGCCAATTTAGGGACTGTCAGTGAGCTTTAAGTATTCACTTATGCAATGCAATAGCTTAAACTAAAGTATAACCAAGCTGCTTTTTGTCAGTTATATGCATCGTTAATATTGATCTAGGTATATTATACACACACCTGTATATGCTGAGGTAGATATAAATACTGCACACAAGGCAAACATGGAACTTTACATCTTCAAAGTACAACTATCAGGAGTCTGGTCCTGCAAATCTTTACTCACTTATCCATAGGCGGGACAGAATTTTTTTTATTTTGTTTTTATCATTTCAATGGATAATATGTTTATTTAAAAAAAACCACATTTTTATCAATTTAAATTTTCACAATTGTGAAAATGATAGGTTTTAAGCTTTTTGTATCAAATTTTTACAGTTGCAGAAAATTACAAGGGGGTCAGACAATAAGGCCAGTAGATGCTGAGATTCAAGCAATTAAAGCTTTACAGCTGTCAACACACAAACTGTCAACATCACATGTCAAAATATACAAAGTAAATATTCTTAAATCAAACTCTAGTTCTCAAGCAGGATTTTTCGTACTTTTCCTATTTGTAAATTTCAGCTATCATCAATGGAAATGTTGTTTCACCTGTTTGTGGGTTTATGATGAAATGGACTTTTACTGACATTTACCAGCAAAAATCTAATCCTTCTAAGCCTACTTATTCATGACATGAACAGGGTTACTCGCATGATAAAGGTTGGCAAAACTGGGATAGATCAACTACTTAGCTGAAAATGGGAGACATTGTAAAACAGATTATTTTGGTTAAAGTTTGTTAATATTAAACAAAGAACATAGGGCAGGACCCATTTAGTAACAGTGCATGGAATGGTTTGGAATTGTGATAGGACAAATAGGGGCAGTGGGAACCTGACTGAGCCCACCATATTTTAAACATAAATACCTGATACATAATATGTGCACTTAGGTATTATGACATGTATAAAAAATATTCTCCCTCTTTCCTTCCATTCCTTTATTTTTTGCTATACGATATATTTTCCATCTTGAAACAAACCAAAATGTCTTACTGTAAGGTTGAATGGACTTGTTTCCAAAAAAAATATTTTTTGCCCTTGAGAACATATATTCATTTAAATAAATAGTAAAATACATCATTTGTAGCTCTCACTTTCATTGTTAAGACAGATACCTAGAAGCAGATTCTGAGATCAGTGGTCTCTTTTGACATCCTGTAGGAATAATTTATTGCTGTCCATAATTAAACCCTAAAATACGTACAAAGATACATGAAAATTAGTGTATCTGGGGGTAGTTGTTTTAAAATGGACTGGTGTTGAGTTCATCTATCTTCTCATGATTGTGGGTCATCTTATCTCTTCCTTGACTTATTATTCACATCTGTCTTTTTTACATTAGTATTTGGTGTGGCAGCAAAGGTACCTTAATTGAGCAGCGTTAATTGCTTTCTGGCAAAAACGGCTGTTATATTGTCACCGCACTGGCTTTTGTTCTGTTGTTGCCAGGGCCGTCTCCAGCATTTCGGCTACCCCAAGCAAAAAAAAAAAAAAAAAAGGGAGCGCAAATGCGACCGGCGGCCGCAATAGGGGGGGGGGGGGGGGAAGCCACGATTGGCGGCAGTTCGATGGCAGGTCCTTCGTTCCTAGAGTGAGTAAGGGACCTGCCACCCCCGAATTGCCGCACATGCCGCCCCTCTCCCTTGGCCGCCCCAAGCACCTGCTTGTTAAGCTGGTGCCTGGAGCCAGCTCTGGTTGCTGCCTATCTGCTTTTTGGTTTATTGTTGCTCACTGTGTTAGTTTCATTCCTTCTGAACTCAATCACAAATTTGGTATTTAGGTCATGGCCATACTAACAAATTCATTTATATTCTTTACTCAGCATATGCTATTCAGAGTTTATCTAAATGGCAGTATATGATATCCACACTGGCTATCGTCAGTTATATCTAATTACAATAAAAGGAAACATACAGTTTTCCTCCCACAAGGGTTTCAAACATCTGGCCAAATTCCACTCTTCCAGTGGTTTCAACGGGCTTTGCATCAGTCCCTGAATTACAACTATGGAAGTACATTGACTTCAAACAGACCGGTACAAATGTACTTTAGAGCAGAACTGGGTTCAGAAGGTTGAAAGTGGAAAAAACATGATTGTACTTTATTTCTGCTGTTTCTTATGTTTTTTTTTTATTTGTGCTAAATGTCAGGTCTTAGAAAGCCCCTGAACCCATTAACAATTTAATTAGAATTATAAAGAAATTGTGTTATTGTGCCTCTGACTTCAGTCATCACAAAAGTTTACCACAGTATGTCTTAAAAAATAATAAAAAGTGCAGACCAGTTTAAATAGATACTTCGTAGTTGCTGGATGAGGCCCTCTTACATACTTAGGCGTAAACAGAAAGAGAATATAGTAAAGTATCATGTCACAATGGGAAATAAACTGAATATTACAGCAGCCTGGTTTCAAAATAGGCTAATCTGGTGAAAAATAAACCAGTCGCTTTGAATACCAACAGTAAGTGGAACCAGTACACTAAGGTCAGGTGAATCTCAAAGAGTTCAAGGTTCCACAAACCTCACATATTGGGTTTGTTCACAAACAAAAAACAAATGTTCATTAAGGCAGGGTTAAGGCTATAAACTGAAAAAAATGGCCTTTATGTAACTAGAAGTTTTAAAGGGAAAGGACACAGTAAAGGTGGTGCCATATGAATTTTGAATTACCAGATTATGAGGGGAATTTTTTTCAAGGAATGAGGGGAAGGTGTGTGTGTATAAAAATGTGCACGCATTTACCACAATTTAGCATGGAATTCTAGCAGTAAGGGGCAAATACTGACCCTCTACTTCAAAGCCAGGGAGGGGATATTGCACTGGAACAAGTGCTGTTCTACTGTAAAAGTAGGGGGCAGATTTGGAGGAGCTGCCCAAGTGTTTGCCTTGGATTGAAGAAACCTCTATAAAATTGAAGTGAATCCATTTTGGAGGAGTGAGGTAAGAAAGATGCAACTGTTTTCACACCTGTCCAGCTACCTAGGCTATTCATATTGCCCCCTAATGAGGTAAATGTAGGGCATGCAAATGTGCACTTTTTGGTGTATGCAAATAGGTCTATATCCATTAAAAGCTTGGCCCTCACTATAGCTTTTTAATTAGGTTAATTTATAATTAATGCATTTTAAACTCTCTTCAGTTATTCTGTTGTCTGCGAAGAGCCATGCACAGACCTTTCTCAGAAATCAGACTGAAGTCCTATTCAAAAGGGGCAAGTAACATTGCTTTGTTTGCCTCTGATCTTCTTCTGGTAGACAAACTTTAAAGAGTTAAATTTGAAAGAATCGTGGAGCTGAGCAGCTGCATTGGGAAAATGGCTTTGATTCTGTCACCTGTGGCAAAGACCTTTCAAAATCATTTGTCCCCAAATCACTTAGGAGCTGGAATTCTTCTCACTTATAACAAATGCATTTTTTTAAAAAGGCGCCAAGGCCAAGAATTAATATGATGGCTTCATTAGCCACCACTTACAAATGAAATTGAAATGGAATCCAAAATAAGGCATTTTTGTAAATAGCAACTTGTTTGTTTGCTCCTCCTCTCACTGGCACCGGCTGAAAGTGAAAATAAAACAAATGCAAGAGAAAGCGTTACCCTCCCTATGTCAATAGTTCTGAAATATATCAATATTTCTTCTCTCACTGAGGCAGAAAAGAGAGTTGAGTGCATGGCTATGTGCAGAAATCTCTGGCTGACACACTGGTGCCTCAATACTTGTTGCTACATTTTGTAAAAACAAAGCCATACATAGGGCACAAGGGTGATGACAAACATCTGTGTTCTATACCTCTAATCAACAGGAGCATGCATCCTAGCAATTTGGTTTTTCAGTGTCTGACTCATTGCTGCAGATGAACGACGTGACAACAAATACTTTCAGAACCACCATTAGAAAGAGGGCTGCGGACAACACCCCTGCTTAGAAAACACTTCCTTCTCCCTCTCCCTCTTTGCAAACAGCACTAAATTGAAGATTATTAGCAACATAAAAACCAGACAGGGAATTTCAAGCTGCTGACATTGTGGCATTGAATACACAGAGCTCAGCAGCAAGACGCCAGCAGCAATCTGAAACAACCTTCAGTAGACCCCCATCTAATAGCTGCGGATTCAGAGCATCATTGGATGTGCAACCTCCCAAGGTTATTGAATAACAATCCTATTTCTGCTAATAGTAGATGTTCCTCCTTGTCTTATAATTAGTCACTGTGGAGTTTTTATAAAGGTCATTGGGGTGAAATAGAATGCTGTTATTTGTTTGAAGAAAAAAAGAAAAAAAGCAGAGGAAATTATCCTTCCACAATTCATTAGTGCTAGTCACAGTTACCTCCAGTGTTTTTTGTATACATTGCAGACCTTTTATGTTCTGCATCCTATGAGTGATTGTTGTGCTGGGAGAGGCAGGGACCTGAACATCTGCAGCTCCCCTAAAGCCAGTATATGCTGCTGCTTGAGCAACAATGGCCACCTAACTTAAACAGGGTTTAGTTTTTCCCCCCAGTAAAAAACACTCTTGCATTCCCTGCTGTGGGTCAGTGAACCTCTGTACTCTAAGTCTGTGAGTTGCAAATGGTTAGAAAGAGCATAGGTCTATTTTAATCAACGATGATCTTTCTTTCTTTAAAAGTGGTAAGACTTTACACTGGCTGAATCATCAAAAGCATGTTCCATGCACTTCTGTGGTATAACATTGATACCATCTGTTTTATATTTTCTTTCTCTGAACAGGGGAAAAATCCCAGCTCCATTATCATAGATATTTTTTGATTTTTTTCAGCTGCTGAGCTGTGAGTCTGTCAGAACACTGTGGTGCATGAATGTGTGCCTGTTTTAACACCCACAAGTAAATCTGCATCAGTAACACAGAAAGGCTCATTTTTATTATTGATATTCCAAGGACAAGTATAGAGATGATTGACCTGATTATTTTGTGAAGCTGGTTGCATAACTAGCATGGAGAGCCTACCTTGATGCTGTGGTACCTGAAAAAGCCTAGGCTGGGATTTGTTGCCTAACTGGATGGGAATTAAGAAATTTAGGTTTGAATGCTGGAATGCCTCAGAAATCCAGCATAAAAGGGCTGCAAGCAGCAGTGCTCTCCCATAATCCTAGAGGAGGCACACCTGCTTTTTGGCTTAAATCCATGTATACCATTGATCATGACTGATATTGTACTTGTCCCCAACCACCGAAACATCCTCTGCATTCCCATGAACAGTGCTCCTACAGAGCTCAGTGGTTTCCAGGGGCTATGGAGAGCCTGTCTGGTCCTTGACCTGCTTCTTGCCCTTTCACTGCCATGCAGGGAAAGATTGGATTTGGCCTATGATGCCATCAGAAGAAATGTTACACCCATTAGTTCCCACTCAAGGAGGCTTCTAAGACTGCCAGATTGGCCCATGTTTTCAGTGAAAATGGCAACAGCTAACCCTGCATCAAATTTGTGAATATCTGTGAAAGCGTGGGATTTCACACACTCACAGAAGATGGTAGTTTAATTCACACAGCACAACAATGAATGTATTTTATTGAATATGGCTAACCAGAAAGGACAGCAAGATTACATATTAGTGTATATAAATGTACTATCCATTGTTAACAAAATCCCTTGTCCTACACTCAAAGAAAATAATTTATTTGTATATACTGAAAAATCCCTTTCTTGGGGTACGTCTATACTTACCTCCGGGTTCGGCGGTAAGCAATCGATCTTCTGGGATCGATTTATCGCGTCTTGTCTAGACACGATAAATCAATCCTGGAAGTGCTCACCGTCGACACCGGTATTCCTGCTCTGTGAAAGGAGTACGCAGAGTCGATGGGGGAGCCTGCCTGCCGCGTGTGGACCCGCGGTAAGTACCTTGTAGTTCGAACTAAGATACTTCGACTTCAGCTACGTTATTCACGTAGCTGAAGTTGCATATCTTAGTTCGAACTAGGGGGTTAGTGTGGACCAGCCCTTGGTTACAACTATTCCTACTGAACAAATAGATTTATTTTTCTTGAATGAGAAGACTCTGAAGACCGCTGTTAACCAACATATCTTTGATGTTTCTGTCCTGATTTCCTCCTTTTTTCTTCCTCTTATTACTTAGATTTAGATTTTCACTTCAAACATCGCTACTTTGCATTCCTTTCAGTTTCAGCATGCTCAGCTATTATTCCTTCTATCGTGTTATCAGATGTTCTGTAGGTTGACAGTTATTACTGTGTGCTGATGGAAGATGAAGTCAGAATAATTACATGTGGCTATTCCATGGCTGGTATGCATATCACCATCCTAATCATGGTATTGTGTACAATTTTCCCAGGCTCACTGTCTTGTTTTTGTAATCTGTCCTGAATCGATGTGTGAGACATTCTGGTTTTCATCTTTTCCAGTTCAAAATCATTTAAAAATAACTAGTTTTAGTGATATGTAACTCTTTAAACAAGTGTTCTTCTCTAGGCAAATGACCTGTGCCATATGAATCTGAAAGAATGTGAAAAAAATATAAAGAAACTAGTTTTCTGATTTATTGTTTCATAAAGGGACACTGGGAAGATAAATCACATTTAAACAGGAAAAAAGGCAATTACTAGTATGTACCAGATTTTTAAAAACTATATTTTAAAGCACTAATTTCACATTCACCCTTTCTAGTTTTTAATAGCTCTTCACATCTCATTTATTTTGGAAAATATTAGATTTTCTAGTCTTTCACTATCTATTTAGGATTGTTTTCACTACATTTCCCAGGACCAGAATAATGTTATTGGTTCATAGTTTCTGATACTGCATGGCAGAATTTAAATTTAAAAATGAGTACTGATAATGCCAAACGTTCAAAAAAATCAGGAGACAGGTCCCCCCAAAATCACAAGATTGGCTTAAAAATGAAGTTTTGAAAAAAATAATAGTTTGAAAATGGCTCCTGGTTTTGGAACTTTTAGGATTCATATTTTCAAGCTATTTTCTGCAACCATGAGGGCTAGAAACTTCCTTGTTTTGAAATACAAACAGAGATAGTAACATCAACACATGACTCCAGAAGCTGGGGCTTTAGGAAAAACAAAAACAAACTTACACTTAGGATAAAACTACAGGAGTTGGCAACACTGAAAAATTAATGAAATTTCATTGAAAACTTAAAAATTCTATTTATTAGATTTAGGAAAAAAATAGATTGCAAAATCAACAAAGGATGTTGACTGTCTTCAATATTTGTGTAATCAAGTTTTGATCCAACTTCCACTGAAATTAATAGAAAGACTCCTGTTGACTTCTGATGAAGTTGGATGGAACCATAAATGTCTCCAGAAATTTAAATCTACAAAGATGAATATGTCCAGATATTAGAATATCCCCTAATGCCTCCTAACCAAACACACATGGACACTCGCTACACATACGCAGAACAACATAAATGCCACCTTTTATTTTTTGTGATCATATCAGATCTCAAATCTAATTAGGCTTGGGCTTAGACAGTAGTTGGATGGGAGCCTGCCATTCAGTAAGTGATACAATTACTTCTCAGACATGACTAAACCAATACCTCAATGCTGTGCTACAGATTGCGGTCATTAAAAATCCCATTCCACTTTTTGCCAAGCCAACATTCTGGCCAAGTTCAGTTTGAGTAAATGCATTCTGCCTACCAAAATGCACCCTGGAATTTTCTATGCTAAACTGCCATTAGTGTCATTACGCATTGGTAAGCGGGAGATGTGTTTTGACCTAGAGGTGATTGCATTTTAGCGATGGGTGACATGATCCCTATGCACAGATTTTTTTTTTTTAAACTTATAAAGTGGTTTGGGATTAAAGGTCCTGAATGAATATACAATTATAATTAATGCATATCTGCATTTAAATAATGTAACAGTCTGACTTAAATATACAAAAGCAAGAAAATGTAGACTCAAGGCTTGTCTTGTTACAAAACTCTTATATAAAATCTATAATGTAAGGTCAACTCCCTTTGACATACCATAAGAGATTCTTGGTAATCAGAAATCCTCAGTATCTGCAAAAACAGGGTAAAGGAAAAACTTCGAATTTTCTTTTGTGGTTATTTCAAACCAATTTCCTGTTCCCCCCCAACATCTTCCCTCCCTCCCTCCCCCCATTACTACTGAATATACAACTTTAAAAGAAATGGACTAACTCGAGATAGATGAGTGATTTCCTTTTAAATAATAACCTTTCCATGCACGCACACATACGACATACACATCCCTATGGAAAGAACTCCTAGATAACTAAGTATCTCTTTGAAAATGTGACGCCTAAGAGAACAATCTCTAGCTCTTCAAAGCAAGAATCAAGCAAAGAAGAGACTTACATTATTTATTTTATAGTGCCAGTGGGGCTTTTTAGTCTAGCCTCTAGACCTGAATTTCAAGACCCATGCAGTGTGAGATTCTGCACCATTAGAGGCATCTTCTTTCTGCTGAGAAGTTCAACTAATTTTCTTCCTCACCTACCTAAGTAAAAACTATATGTAATGAGTAGAGGTATAAAATGCAAATATGATTAGACTCTGAATTTCTTATGTGCTCTTTTTCCTTTAGTTATTGCCTCTTAAATGGGCAAGGAATGCCTCATTGCCTGAGTCATTTGAAACCATAGACTCAAAGCTTTGAAAAAAAGTCTATTGGTAGGAGCAATCTAGCATTGCCTGGAAGAGGGGCAAGATGAGCTAGTGTGTTTCTCCCTGTTCCAAACTATAATTGCTCTAATGCTATCATTAGTTTGTTTGTTCAGTCAACTTTATCTTTTATAGAAACTCCCAGTGAAAACTTTTGTTTTGTCCACTATAGCCATTTAACATTTATATTACGGGAGCACTTACAGGCCTCAGCCATTTTTTTAGGCACTGCACAAACATTCAGTAAACAGCACTCTCTTCCCCAAAGTTGTTTACAGTACATATGAAGGGGGGGGGGGAAATGTACCGAACATTAGAATAACTTTCTTCGTAGCCTTACCCTTCATTACATTAGCTACAATAGGGAAATCATTGTCTGCTATTTTGTTACTCCCATATGATACTTTACACATGTCCTTTCATATTCAGTTTGGAAACCTGACAACGGCCTATACATGCTCAAACCTACATGATATTGAACACTGTTGCCCTAAGTCAGTTAAGTACTTAAGCACATACTTAACTCTGAGATATGAACAGTTCCATGGATTCAGTTGCAGATTAATTCAATGGGACTATTCATGTGCTTAAAGTTAAGCATGTGGTTTAAGTGATTTGCTGAATGGAGATGAGAGTGCTCAGAAGCCTTCAAACTGAACCCTAAGTTAGGGGTCAGAGTGTTAGTTTAAAGACAAACGTTTTTGCTATTTAAAATACATTGTACATATGTAGTTTTCTTGACTAAGTTTTGGATTGGAAGTTAACGTGCTACTATGTAATCCTTCATGTAGCTGTAAGGTGTGAGTGCCAGGTTTTATTAAATACAAGAATCAGAAAGCACTACAGTTCTTTGCTTGCCGTGGAATTTGTCAGTTAAGAAATGTATATTTTGACAGCCATTTGCTGAATATCTTTGGCCCATTCCTCACTGCCTAATTGTGGGAAAGCATGAGAGGACAAAAGAATAAAGAAACAACATTTTTCTCATTCCCCTGTCACTTTAATTAGTCGTGCCTTCAAAGTTCTAACAATAGAGATAAAGTTATGCTGTAAAACAGCATCGTCTTTAAAACAGTTCAGCAGCTACTGGAGTTTGCAGATTTTAGAGTTCTTGTGCAAAGTGCAGCATTGTAGGAGCTCCTCTATTAGACACTTAACTGCTTGTAACAAGTCTGCTACGGAACCATTTCAGTCCCTAATGACTGTAACATGGAAACAGCTTGTATTTGACAATACAGTACTTACGTGATGTGAAGACTGGAATGCACCTTACTGTAGTGACACTTTTATTAGAGTGATTTATTGTGCTTTAATTGTACATTTGCTGGGAGTTTGCTCCCATTACAGGTGATGGTTGAGACAATCGTAACCCAGCGGCAGTCCATGCATTTTGCTGCTCTTTGCCTGCTTCATTTCTTAGCAGAGAATTTGTCCACTTGCCCCTTAACCCCAAGGCTTGAGTGCTGTGTTTCAGGAGAATTGAAGATGTATTTGAAGAATTAGATTGCTTTAGATATGGAGGGACGATTCATCCTCATTTATGCCAAGATCTTTTTGCACCACTCTAGCAGTGTAAAGAGACTGTAAAGTTGACATAAATTACAATTTTACCCACTTTAAAGGACCTTTATGTTTCTAGAACAGTGGCAGGGGGCCTTTCTAGAAATGAAGATTAGACCCTGAAGATTCTAAATTCCACCACCCTCAAAATCAATTTTTGAAGTCCAAAGTCCACTTAATATTGTCTATTTAAATGAGGGACTGGGACAAGGGCACTGAACCTCAACTGCTGCATGCACACTCACACATGCATATACATGTCTTTCAAACAGCCAGTTCCCAGCAGAGAGATCTAAAATGGCCTGAAAGAAAGGGGCAAGCATGGAACGTATTGGAAGTGTCATCTGGGAGTGGTGGGGTTAAGACTTCGCTTGCACTAGGCCTCTCTTCACCATGCTGCCATCAAACAGAGTGTCCGCAACTAGTGAAGGGACTTATTGCATAGGAAGATTGGACTGAAGAAAAGAAAAAAATAGGCTTTGAAGGAGAGGGAAAATACTGCAGTAACAACTTTACAGTGGTTCAGTTTGTATTTTATCCAAACTAATTCATCCACCCTAATACTTACTCCATGTCTCAATTTATGCAATGCACCTGTCATGGTTTTGGGGATCCAAGGGGAACAAGCCTCTGAGTTTCAAACTAAAACTAAACTATCTTGTAGACTGTATTGTAAATTTCAGTAGCTTTTTGCCTTCAAAGCACATTGTCCGATTTTCTCAAACTCTTTTGGACAAGGCTAATATGAGTCCAAAATATAAGAGGAGGGGATGGGGACAACTCTAAACTTTATGAGTTTCATGAAACCTGTGAGATGTTTGAAATGCTTTTGAGCTTCATAAAATATTTTTGTGCACATCTTCCTGGAAATCATAATCCCCCTACTCTGGAACAATCTACCTAGAGGAGGTTGTAGCCCTAAAACTATAGTTAAAATTATCCACAGTAAAAGACATAAGACCGCAACAACAAAATAGGGCTGATCAGAAAACAAGAATTCTATTTCACAAAAAGTTTCCACATTTCAGTGCACCTCAGGTTGAAACCAACACCTTTTGAATTTTTGCAAAAACAGAGAGCTCAATCTACCCCACAATAGCAAATAGCCTGACTCAGAATAGAGACTTCAACCTTGGTTTCCCACATCCCAGATGAGTGCCAGTCTTAAAATTTGGTCTCTTTCTTTATCCTAATGAATATTTAATTATGTATATACACTGGAACAGCTCCAACGGGAGAGCTTGAGAAATGCAGCCCAGCAAGTGCCCTAACCACCAGCCTATTAGCTAGGCTTGCTCTACTTCTGACCAGAAATTACATCCTGGATATTAGAAACCTTCCCAACAAGAGACTCATCAAAGCATTTCAGTTTTGACAAATCAGCATTTTCTGACCAAAAAAACCCCACTATGTTGAAAAATTCCCAACCAGCTCTACAATAAGCCCGGCGGAGTCCACGACTACTGAATCACTCACTAGCCAGGTTGCCTAACTGCAGTGGGAATTCAGCCTCTGTAACGAATTGGCCCTTCTGTACTTATATGGAGCATTCATCACCGGCAGAGGGAATTTACCACAAAGTCTTTAGACACAGGAGAAAATCAGCCTTCCAACTATCATTCAGCTTCGAGTACTAAAAATATGTTTTTTGTTCAAGTTGTTTTCTGGGGTTTACAGTAAGAGTCATCCTCCCCCTCTCCCTCTGCCCCCTCAAGCAATTGCCTCTTTTCTAGTAGTCCATGCCAGGAGTATGAGATTTTCCAGTGTTTGTTGGGGCCAGGAGACAAAAGGTCTATTTTTCATATCAAATGAACCTTTTTAATTTTTTTTCAAACCATTTATATCATAAGATATAAAATGAAATGTAGCTTTGGGTTTTTTCCTCCCCAAACCCTTTCCTTGCCTGTGCCCTCTTTCCATTCAGCGAGGTATGTAGTACTCTGCATGATACTGTAATCCCTCCTGGCAATAGAACAGAAACATGGTTTCCATTACGGTTTATTACTTTTTTTCTTTTCTTTTTTTTAATCAAGCTATGTGAAGCTCAAGAGAATCAGGCCTCTGTTAGAAACTGTAGACAAGACATATTGTGGGCCTAGTTCTCCCATATTGCTATATGGATTCAGTCCATGTATTAGATCCTGGTGCATAGTTAAAATAAAATAAAGTACATGATGTGCCCATTTAATACTCTGAAAAGAGATTCTTTTTGTTTCACTGATGGGTATTTGAAAATCTGTTTCCTGTAGGAATGTACATGCAGCACATTTGGAAATTTTCTAAGCAGCAAACACCATTTCTGTAGATTAGCAACAGGTGCCACTTTTTATAAACAGATTTTGAACCTATTTAATCCTGAACTCATCTAGAGCAGTCACTTTTCAAAAAGTGAGAGATATTGTCATTTAGAGCTGGGGAATAGAATTTGAGACTCCTAGATTCTATTCATAGATCTATCATTGACTTAGTAGTGTGACCATGGAGAAAAGTTATTAACCTCACTATTTTCCTCAACCAGTCCATCTGTAAAATAGGTAGAATAATATTTATCTACTTCCCAGGATAGTGGGTAAGATTAATAAACTGAAATTTGTAAAGTGGCTTATGACCCTGGATGAAAGGCAATATGCATTTGCAAAGTATTATATATGATATGTTACCAGATGTTAGAAAAAAAGGCTAAATTTGTCTTATCTATCTAGCATGCCACTGAGCTCTCTACGCAGCAAATGTTGGACTGCAATTCATTATTAAAGAAGAATGGAGAAGTGTCATAAAACTCCTTTAAGGGCCAAATTCTACTTTCAGAGATACAGCCACAACTTTCATTGAAGCCAACGGGAGTTGTACACAAATGCCAGGAGACAAAATTTGCCTATATTTCAACAACTACCATTTTGGCTGGTGCATAAGTGCATATTCTTAGATTTCAAGGGCATTAGGGACCATTGTGGTCACCTAGTCTGACCTCCTGTATAACACAGGCCATAGATATGCCCCAGAAATAATTTGTAGAGCAGATTTTTTTAGAAAAAAACAAAACAAAACAAACAAACAAACAAACAACCCAAAACACATTCAATTTTGATTTAAAAATGGTCTGTGGTGGAAAATCCACTACAACCCTTGGTAAATTCTTCCAATGGCTAATTAATTTCACAGTTTAAAATGTACACCTTACGGCAATCATGTCCTTGCTGTGGTGGACCTACGGGATTCAGCTCAATCCTTTGACTTCTGATTCAATTTATTCCTCCTCATTTGAAAAGCAAACAAAGAATGCTCAAGAACGGCATCTTAAAAATGCTGAGCAATGCTGAGCACCTTTAAAGAAATGAAACCTCAACCCTTATTTTAAAAGGTGTTTTTATTCTGCCTACTGATGGCCTTACATTGTATTCAATACCTAGCCCTCCTCCTCCATTCCTTTACACCTTTATTTGATAATGGGCCCATTTATTTGTATCCATTTGAATTTTAAGAGGGCATTATTTTTTATGATGTTCCATTAAGGGGGTACAGTCTCTTTGGCAAGGCTGAGAAGCTTTATAAATTAAATTAACAATTATATGACTCTACTTTTGCTGATTGTGAGATTGTTAAACATTAGAACTATTCCTGATGGTTTTATTGTTTTGTTTTAAGAGACTTTTTTTGTCATTTGTTTTTTGGATAACCACCTTTGTTTTTTCCTACTTTGTACCTTTTGTAATCTTCATAGTCAATAACCAGTTAGTTATCACTTGTTGCCCGCATACAGTAATTCACCAAGTAGGGTCACAACTCTGGCATCTGCATTCGGAAAGGACTAATATTAATAGCCTCTCCAAGGGCAGGTCTACACTAACCCCCCCAATTCGAACTAAGGTACGCAACTTCAGCTACGTGAATAACGTAGCTGAAGTTTGAAGTACCTTAGTTCGAACTTACCTCGGTCCAGACGCGGCAGGCAGGCTCCCCCGTCAATTTTGCGTACTCCTCTCGCCGAGCTGGAGTACAGCAGTCGACAGCGAGCACTTCCGGGTTCGACTTATCTCGTCCAGACAAGACGCGATAAGTCGAACCCAGAAGTTCGATTTGCTTGCCACCGAATTATCGGGTAAGTGTAGACCTACCCCAAGTCTCCTTATATGTTCTGTGTGCATTCAACTATCTTAGTTATAAGAATAATGTATGTACTTTTTTCAAACCTTTGTTGTTCTAATAAAAAAAAACATTGAGGTCAATGGGTACTTCGCCCAGTTAAGGACCTGGTAAGGACCTCAGTAGGCTTACACTTTGTACAATATTCATTTAAATGAGAGTTGTGTGGAGAAATCTCCTTGTTGGCTTTGAAAATTTGCCTCTAAATTCTCAACCTTCTTGGGTTATTCTTCAATCTCTAATTAGCTTGAAAGGATCACCACCCCAGCATCTCCCTTAATGTTCTCTAACAGGAAGAAACATCAGAAGAGTTTGACTGCAGTGTTACACTAAGACCTACACATAAATTACCAAAAAGTAGAAGATAGCTCACTAATGATCTTTTTCCAGGTGCTATGACTGCTGCAAGTAAGTAAGTAAGTAAGTGTGTGTGTGTGTGTGTGTGTGTGTATGTATCAATATGGGGAAGGAGGAAGGGAGAGGTGTGGAGACGAGCATTCATATATTCCCTCTTTTGTGTTACATTTTGTAATACATATTTGAAATTAAAATGGGGGAATTAAAAAAAAAAGACAGCATGCACGTAATCTCTGACCTACAGTAGTGGAATAAAATATTTTATCCATGGGGGACAGAGAAGGGGAAGATTATAACTTATCTAAGTAAAAGAAGTTATTATTCAATAAGAAATTATATCAATTGTGGAAAGGCATTAAAAAAAATCTATGATTTACTGACTACTAGAAGCTTAGGGGAAAAAAAAACAAAATAAAATAAAGTAAATCTAAAAAAGCTTTTGTGTGGTCCCTGGCATAGAAAAAAAAAATCTGGAGCAAATTAGAGTTGATATAAACAGTAGGATCTGAGGTTTGTCTGACATATATGGAATTCTAAATTAATATGGAGAATTGCTGAAGCTGTCAGACTACAGAAGCAGAAGTAGAAAATTAGGTGAGCAAAAAAGTGTGCGTGTCTAATGTGAAACTCAAGTTGCATTAAAGTATTTGGACCACCACTTTGTTCACCAAATATTTAAAAAGTTAGAATATTAAGCTTTGTCTGTCTGTGCTGTAATGTTTTCTTCTCTCATCGACGAATCAGCAGATTTTTAATCTGATCATATACTAATGTCTTCCATTTTACTCCTTTCTAAACTGCTTAACTAGGGCCAGCTCCTCAGTTGATCTAAATTGGCATAGGTATCTATATCTGTCTGTCCAGACAGCAGTTTATACGGCTCACTCTAGAATCTGAGCACATCACAAAGTTGAATAGATTTTATTGTCACAGCAAATCTGTGTGGTAGGGGTGTATTACCTCCATTTTACAGATGGGGAAATGAGTCACAGAGTAGATTAAGTGATTTGCTTGAGTTCACACATGAAATCTGTCCCTGAGCCCATTTAAGTTAACTCTGGTCCCCCTGAGCCTTTGTGCAATGATTTATCCACCAGACAGACCATCTTTCCTACCCCAACTCCAAACCAACTTTACATCATCTGAAGGTCTGATCCCCATGGTACATCTTTTTGAGAAATACAATGCTCCATGTAGAAACTCCTGTTTACACTGTATGTTCACTCATAGCCTTATTACTTGATTAGTCTTACTGCTACTCCACCAGCAGTACAATCTACACTTTTTTGCAATTAAAACTGTTGCCGTTTACCTTGCAAAATGACAGAGTCTCTTATTTGATCATCAGATATTGTCTACTGCCAGAAACAATGAGAATGGACCCAACTGACAATGCTGGGGTGAAGAATGGTAAATTCACCATGTTTTATTTTTTTTACTAATGCAAGAGCCACAAAGGCAGTGGTCACAAACATGAGGCCTACAGATCTGCAGTTCATCTGCAGAATAAAAGAAGCCAGAGGATTTTTCTAGCATATTAAAGGGTGCCTAGAGAAGCAATGTTGACAAGGCTATCTAGTGCAATGCTGTCCGCAATGACTTAAAAGTGTGAGTACCAACCTCAGAGCAACCGTTAGGAAAAAGGGCATAAACCCCAAATTTGTTGTGAGTTATCTACTTAGATTTCACCAACCAATCATCAAATGTAAACTCTTCAGACACTGTAACATGGAGTCACAGACAGTCTCCTTGAGGACTCTGATCTATCTTGCCACCCAATGAGCATACCTTTATGATAGATGGGCCCTTATACCAAGAATCACAGCAATATTCAGGTTACATCCAGTCCCAGAGGGTGCCTTACCCCAGGTCAATTGCATCTCATACCAAAAGGCAAAGCTTGTAGCTGATCCTACAATAAACTACCCAAAGATTTATTAAATAGGAAAAGGAAACCAGAAAGTTATTTACAAGGTTAAAGCACCTAAACATAGATACACAAATAAGTTACAGTCTTAAGTTTCGAAAGCTAATAAAAGCCTCTGTAACCAGCAAGCTCTATGGGATGTCCACACTGCAATGTAAACCTGAGCTCAGGCTTGAGGCCCCTTACCTCCTATTTACACATAAATCGCTCAGGTTTAGGTTTGGACCTGCAGGGTTGGAGGGTTCAAGACCTATTGCTCTGCAGTGTAGATGCAGTCCCCCAACTCAGGTCCTGGGAGTACGCCAAAAGTATCCTGTAATCTCATGGGCCAACTTCCTTTGTCTTCTCTAGCCCCAAATCACCAATCAACTCCGTGGAAATGGAATTAGACCCTATTGGTGTAGGGCAGCAGCCCAGTGAATCAGTATTTAATCCTTCCATTGTCTTCTGACCATGGAGCTGCAAACACACCATCAGAAAGCCTTCTCTGTTTGCAACAGAGACTGAACAGAAGCAGCCTTTTGCAAAGTGCACTGCTTCATGGTTACAGAGCACAGCCAGATTTTGGTCAATCTCTGGTGTTCAGCCAGCAAAACAGTGGATTTCACTAAGAGTAACAGGAGTAATCACACATACCAGAAAATAGCAAAGAACTGGCACCATTGCAAATTTACTGGACCAATGACCAGTGCAAGGAGCAGATTAAGAAGCTCAAGACTGAGTACAGGAAAACCAGGGATGAGAATGGCACTTTGGGCAACTTGCCAACATCATGCCCTGTTTTACAAAGAGTTTGGCTGGGCACTACACAGAACCAATGGTGGTGCCTCATGGCCCCAGAATCGAGCATGGGGACTGAGGGAAGCCAGCAGCAGATATTGAGTGACTCTCTTGCTGAACAGAGTGACTCTGTTGCTGAAACCAGTACTAGAGGCTGCTTTGTTGCAGGAACAGTAGTATCACATCTTGGGGCTGTACTCAGAGTAGGATGACCAGATGTCCCCATTTTATAGGGACGGTCCCGATATTTGGGGATTTTTCTTATATAGGTGCCTATTACCCTCCCCCCCTGCTTCCCCCACACACAGTCACAAATTTTCATATTTGCTATCTGGTCACCCTCAGAGGAGCTTTTTGATGCTCCCTGCTCTCCCCTCCCAGAAGAACAGCACACCACAGAGCCTGCAGCAGATTCTGGAATGGGAGGGATTTCTTTTCTATGAACCAATGCAAAAGTTCGTAGAAGCCCTGGCAAGCAGTCTGTATCTGTCACCAATGGCTTGGTGCTCCCTCCCTGCTCCCCCACCCTCCACCAAGTGGAGTTCAAAATGGCGCCCAGGAAATGCAAACAGTAAAAATGCCTTGAAAATGAATTTGTACTGGAAAGGCACAGATTTTTGCTAGGGCATTCCTCTTTCTTAAAAATAACCACCTTACATTTGCCATGCCTGTAAGTATGCCTCTCTGTAACCACTCAATGGGGTAAGAAACCACATGGAAACAGTGACATGAGGTGTGTGTGTGTGTGTGTGTGGGAGGTGAAAATGTTTTACATTTACAAATCTAATCCATTTTAGTTAAAGGTGGTCCATGCAGTCCATTGAGGACTTGGGTTTGTAATTTGGTCCAAAAATGTGCTGAGAGGTGGGTGAGGGAGGGAGGAAATAGAGAGAATGGCTGTGGAATTCTCTGTGTTTGTATGCAGTCATAACTGGCTAATGCAGCTTCCTGTTGATTCCTTCATGAATTCTGACCCAATCCTACATACTGTTAGATGCAAACTTTTCCTGAAGCAGAAACTCCAGGTAGATAGTCACATTTCAGGGAAGGGCATATTTTCCAGGGCCACCTTGGTAGCTGATCAGCCCACTCTGCTCAGATGTGCTGTTCAGTCACTATATGTTTGAATACTTCAGCTGCAATAACTGCAGATTTCCCACTGGCAGCTTGCAACAACACCTCCCTTTGCCAATCGGGCACCACAAGAACTGTTATGTCCTCAAACATGTGAAAGGCCTGAAATGATAGTAAAAGCTTTTGTAGCATGGCCACTGACTGCTCCCCACTCCCAGTAGTTCTGCAGTTTTTTGGGAGTGTCTGAGGGGGAAGGAAGCAGCTTTGAAATTTAAAAAACTTACCAGTGCCTCTGTGATTCTTTCACTGCAATTAACCAGGCTGTGTCCAGTGAGCTTCTGTGGTCTGAAGCATCCCTCTGACAATATATTGAAGTTCCATTTGGAAAAGTTACATTTTATATCCTTGTAATTCCACAAGGATTGTTTCTGTGCCCCTGCACTGAGCTATGTGACACAATAACCCTCTGTGTGCTGTCCTGGTCCACGTCCACAGACCCTTACTGGCTGCAGTACCTCCACAGCTGGCCCACACTGCAGCAGACGCTTCGGACAATGTACTGTCCTGGACCATTCAAAGACGAAGTGTTTTTGTGAACTTCTGGACAGGGCGAACAAGCAGGTTCAGTTCTAAAGCCAGAAGGCCTTATGGCTAGAATGAAGGCATGGTAAAAGTGCAGCCACCTCAGTCTATCTCGAGGACAGGGTATGAGTGCAGGAGCAGGCACTCACTTTGCAGTTCCTGGAACAGGAACAGCAGCTAAGGGAGCTCAGCAAAAAGAACTGTTTGATTGGCTGATATCACTAAACACAGCAAGAGTACCATCACCCATACCACAGAACCCCATGACGCAGTCCAGAAATAGTTTGCAAAACTACATGGGTGGGTAGCCCTTGCAATTGGGCTCCATGAGCAGGTGGGCAGGGCAACTTTGCCCTGTACAATCCTCCATATTGATTCCCTCCACATGGATGCCTCCATCCCCGACCCTGGTGCCAAGTGCATGGGAAACAGGGAAAGAAGGGAAAGGAGAACAGGGGCCCAGTGGATGTGCAATGGTAAATCATGTACAAGACACGCCCCCTAACTTGTTTGCACATGTTAAAGTACTTAGTTTTTTGTTTGTTTTTCATAGACTCATGGGATTAGAAGAGACCTCGAGAGGTCATCTAGTCCAGTCCCCTGCACTCATGGCAGGACTAAGTGCTTTTAGTGTTTGTCTAACCTGCTGTTTAAAAATCTCCAATGATGGAGATTCCACAACCTTCCTGGGCAAGGGTGCTTATCCACCCTCACAGTTAGGAAGATTTTTTCCCCCTAATGTCCAACCTAAACCATCCTTGCTGCAATTTAAGGCCATTGCTTCTTGCCCTATCCTCAGAGGTTAATGAGAACAATTTTTCTCACTCCTCCTTGTAACAACCTTCTATGTACTTGAAAACTATTATGTTCCCCCGTCCCCCTCAGTCTTCTCTTCTTCAGACTAAACAAACCCCTATTTTCAATCTTCCCTCATAGGTTATGTTTTCTAGGCCTTTAATCATTTTTGTTGTTCTTCTCTGGACTTTCTCCAGTTTGTCCACATCTTTTCTGAAATGTGGCTCCAAGAACTGGATACAATACTCCAGTCGAGGCCTAATCAGCACAGAGTAGAACAGAAGAATTATTTCTTGTGTCTTGCTTACAATACTCCCGCTAATACATCCTAGAATGATGTTTTCTTTTTTGCAACAGTGTTATACTGTTCACTCATATTTAGCTTATGATCCACTATGACATGCAGATCCTTTTCTGCATCCTTCTTAGGCAATCATTTCCCATTTTGTATGTATGCAATGATTTTTCCTTCCTAAGTAGAGTACTTTGCATTTGTCCTTATTGAATTTCATCCTACTTCTTTCAGACCTTTTCCCACAGTTTGCCCAGATCATTTTGAATTTTAATCTTATCCTCCAAAGCACTTGCAACCCCTTCCAGCTAAGTAAATTTTTTAAGTGTATTGTCTACGACATTATCTAAGTCAGGGATTGGCAACCTTTGGCACGCGGCCTGTCAGGGAAATCCGCTGGCACATCAGGGCAGTTTGTTTACCTGCAGCGTCCGCAGGTTTTGCCAATCGCAGCTCCCAATGGCCGTGGTTCACTGTTCCAGGCCAATGGGGACTGCAGGAAGCGGCACAGGCCAAGGGATGTGCTGGCCGCCGCTTCCTACAGCCCCCATTGGCCTAGAACAGAGAACCACGGCCAGGGGGAGCTGCGATTGGCTTAACATGTGGACGCTGCAGGTAAACAAACCATCCCGGCCCACCAACGGATTTCCCTGGCGGGCTGTGTGCCAAAGGTTGCCGATCCCTGATCTAAATAATTGACGAAGATATTGAACAGAATCGGACCCAGAACTGATGCATTTGGGACCCCACTTGTTATGCCCTTCCAGCTTGACTGTGAACCACTGATAACTACGTTCTGGGTACAGTTTTCCAACCAGTTATGCATCCACTTTACAGAAGCTCAATCTAGATTTTATTTCCCTAATTTGTTTATGAGAAGGTCAGGCGAGACGGTATCAAAAGACTTACTAAAGTCAAGATATACCACATCTACCACTTCCTCCCTATCCACAAGGCTTGTTACCCTGTCAAAGAAAGCTATTAGGTTGGTTGGATACAATTTGTTTTTGACAAATCCATGCTGATGGTTACTTATCTTATTATCTTCTAGGTGTTCACAAATTGCTAAATTATTTGCTCCATTATCTTTCTGGATATTGAAGTTAAGCTGACTGGTCTGTGATTCCCTGGGTTGTCCTTGTTTTCCTTTTTATTGATGGGCACTTTCTTTGCCCTTTTCCAGTCCTCTGGAATCTCTCCTGTCTTCCATGACTTTTCAAAGATAAATCGCTAATGGCTCACATATCTGCTCAGTCAGCTCCTTGAGCATTCTAAGACATTTTTCCATCAGACCCTGATTACTTAAAGACATCTAACTTGTTTAAGTAATTTTTAATTTGTTCTTTCCCTATTTTAGCCTCTGATCCTACCTTTTTTCCACTGGCATTCACTATGTTAGATGTTCAATTTCTACTAGCCTTTTAGGTGACAACTGAACAAAAGAAGTCATTTAGCACTTCTGCCATTTCTAAATTTTCTGTTATTGTTTTTCCGCCGCTCATTGAGTAACTATCCTTGTTCTCTCTGTTGCTTCTAATATATTTGTAGAATGTTTTCTTGCTATCTTTTATGTCTCTAGCTAGTTTGATCTCATTTTGTGCTGTGGCCTTTCTAAGTTTCTCACAACCCTACATGTGTATTTGTTTATATTCATCCTTCATAATTTGACCTAGTTTCCACTTTTTCTAGGACTCTTTTTTGAGTTTCAGATCATTGAAGATCTCCTGGTTAAGCCAGAGTGGTCTTTTGACATACTTCCTATCTTTTCTACACAGTGGGATATTTTGCTTTTGTGTCCTTAATAATGACTCTTTGAAAAACAGTCAACTCTCTTGAACTATTGATCTTATCTACCATCTCCTGGAGTTTGCTAAAGTCTGCTAAACCTTTCTTTAAGGTTCTTTTACTGATGTTTTAGTAATGGTAATTGGCCTGCCTGGCAAGGGGTTAATATTGCACATTTCTCATACATATTTATAAATACAACTTTTTATTTTATTAAGCAAGTTTATTGCTATCACTGCATCACATCATACTATGTGTATGTAAAATAATAAAAGTAAACATACGATAAGGGACAATTAGGAATTAGTATGAAAACAGTATTCCTCAAAACAGTTAGCTACATCAATCCATACTTCAGTCACTGCCTTACCTCAATCCATACTGTGAATCAGCCTCCCACTTCCATTAGATAAATGGTCATGTCATTCATAAGTACATTGCATGGCAGTCAACACCCTCCTAACTCCCCAAACACTGAATTCCCCCCTCCCCCGCCCATCAATCAGCCCCATCCTCCCCCAACACATTCATAAAAGGTATTATTCTCCCTCTTCCATTGGACCATGCAGGTCCATAAAGTGGGAGCACAAAGCATCCCTGACTTCTGTTGCCCAGATGCATCCAGCTCCAGCTATGGTAGGAGCACTTTCTGGCTGAGGGTATCGATTCAGCAGCCCCTTCCCATCAAAGGGCCATTCGGGGGAAATGGCTCACTTCTGGCTTCAAAGATTGTGAAGAGCACAACAAGCCACAGTAATGCGGACAGCATTAATGACACTAGAATTCAAATGGGTCTGTAAACATCACCAATGGGATTTCAATCTGCCAAAAGCACATTCAGTGACCATTCTACACCCGCTGAGAGTGTAAACAAGTTGTTTTTTGCCAAGGCCTCTAAAATCAGGATATGGTATCATAAGCCAAGGCAAAAGGTCCCCCAGAATAACGGTGGTGACAGTAACTCCATTTATAACAATATTATTTGGTGGGAATAGTGTCCCAGTCTGTCCATGAATTGTAGACTCCCAATCAGTGAAAAAAACCCGGGCTTCATGAACTTTTCCAGTGCAACTCGTCACCATAGCATTCATAAATTGACCACTGCATAACAAGGACGTAGTACCCTTTGGTTTATGTATTCATGCTCCTTGAGAAGGGCAAACAAATCCCATCTATGGCCCCAGCACAGTTTGGAACCCTATTCTCTCAAACCCAGCAATTACTTTAGGAATATCTTTTAAGACTTCCACCTTGGGATAAACCATGAGCCTGATTACCCCCAGTTAAATTTCCAACAGCAAACTTGCTGGCAATGGGCCTGCAGTAGTTTGGGTTAGCCATCTTCTACCCATCAACCTGGTTCTGGACCAGCACGGAAACCCTCATGCATGTGTCTTTATACTGGCGGGTTGGGGCAAACTGCTCAGAAAACTTCAGAAATACAGCTTCCTTCATGAGAAAGTTCTAGACCTACTGCTGGTCATCCCAGGCCTGCATGATAATGTGGTTTCACCAGTCTGTGCTTGTGGCCCTGCTCCAGAAGTGCTGGTCTGCATAAGCAGCATCAGCAACTATACCTAGTGTCATGAGCAACAGTAGCCAGTTTGAGTCTGGCATAGGTACATCGTCTTCCTCTTTTTCTCCCTGCTCCATAAAATGCCTCTGTAATGTTCACCAGTGTCTCATGGAAGCTCTGCCCATTTCCTGACACAGCAGTGAAAGCGCAAGCAAGAGGAGTTATTGAAAAGGCACCTCCTCCTCCATGTTGCTGGCTTCCGGAGCTGGTAGCACACAGACCAAAATGACTGCTCAGAAGGATATGTTGGTGGGGTGTTCAAACTTCCTCTAAAGTGCAGGGTGGACAATTCAGTTTTCCCCAAAGTGCAACATGGTCAAAGGGCTAGAACAGCTACATTTTGGAAGAGTATTCAGGAGTCTGGGATATGGTTGGTTTGACTCAGGTCTATGTGCTGTAGAATGGATGCCAGAGCCCCAGGTTCAAGCATGGGTTAGAAGATTCTTAATGTGGGGTTAATTGGTGTAGACGCTCAAGCCCTGGGTTGTCTAATCAGAGAATTCACTAATCATGGGCTTACATGGCAGTGGAAACATATCACATATGCCCTGTAGGACTAACCCAGGCTAAGCAGCTGATGATCTCTCGCTTATGCCTGGAATCACTTTGCCCCTCAGAATCAATACAGACTAGAGATACTAAGTTCCTTTTTATCCCCCTCCTGTCATGTGCTCTGAGCTGCACATTGAGCTGATGTGGGAAGTCCACTTCCATGAGTCATTGTCATGGGAGGAGAGCAGAACAGTAAGTTTTTTGACCTCTTGTTCCAGGTACATAGGGAAATTCCAATTGCAACATTCCACAATAGTCCACCTGGTATCAATGGAGCTTTCCTTTTGGGACAGGCATAACACCTTCTGTGGAAGCTCAGTCCTTCATCCTAATTAATGTTTCTGTCCTGTCTGGTGATTTACATAGCCACAGAGGCTCACAATGCAACTGCTCAAATATTGCAGTATAATATGGGATACCGATGTTATAAGCAAGATACCATTCATGCAGCAATTCACAACCATTCAATAGTCTAAACACTGAACATATTGTAATAATTCTAAACGTATTTTATCAAATACAACACACAGATGATCCAGACTGATTCCAACTATGTGTTTGTCAGTGTTCAGTGAAGACAGGGGGATCTTGGCATGAGCTGACACCTGGTCTGCCAGCATCACAGTTAGTCTGACTAGTTGCCTGTCTGGTTGTGGAAAATTTAGGTTGTGTGTGAGAAGCTGCAGCATACTGCAAGGCTAGAAAAGTCTTAAACTCTGTACCTAACCACAAGAGATTAAGGAGGGTGGGGAGGGATCAGATTACATGTTTAAGAAGAAAAATAAAGTCCTAGAGATCATAAACTAAAAGTGTGTGGGAATCGCAGACATGAAAGTCTTAAGGCAGAAACACAAAACCTACAATAAATTGATACAATCAGGGAAAAAAATAAACTAAGTGCTTGAGTCAAATGGAAGTAAAGTGCTGAAATCGGATCTGTGTGTGACAAAAAGAAAGGATGAAGTAACTACATGTTACAGAGACATGGTTTATTCTCAAAAATGGTGAATATAGGGTTAAATGGGGGTCCCACCATTAAGAGAACAAAAAACAAACAAAACAAAGAAACAGAAAAGAGGAGACAGTCTGATTCTAAAGGGTGCATGTATAAGTCAATGGGTAAAATGTTCCTTTATCAGGGCCTCAGCACTTTGCAGGACCAGGCTCTAAAGGAATAGCAAAGATCCACTTGCTACTGAATATAATGATTCAGTCAAGCCGGAAATGGTGGATTGGATAATAAAAAGGCACCGCCCAAGATACCCTTGATAGGGAAACAGCAATGAACAAGAGAAGGATGAACAATAAAAGAGAAATTATGTGCAGTTTTAAAGTCTTTGATATAAATTGCAGCCCTTGTGAGACACTGAATAGCAGAGACAGGAATGTTGAATTGGGCCATTGACTGCTTCCTGAATCGAGGTGTCAGTTACCCTCTGGCAAACAGCCCTTTTCTTCATTTGCCCGATCACAACTAAAGCAAACTAGAAATACATAAAAAGAACAGGAGTACTTGTGGCACCTTAGAGACTAACAAATTTATTAGAGCATAAGCTTTCGTGGACTACAGCCCACTTCTTCGGATGCATAAGCTGCTGCGGCCTCAAGTGAAAGTTCAATGACCAAAATGTGATGTATTCTGCAAATGGGAAACCAGTATGATCAAACAAACAGAAGAAGACTTGAGGCCTGATCCTGATTGGTTAAGGTCAATGGGAGTTTTGCCATATTCTTCATATTGGAACAGAACTGAGCCTGGAAAGGGGCTCTTTCCAAAAAGGACAGGAGTTAAAGAATAGAACTAGACAGTAGAGCTACGTAAAATAATAGAAAGTGTCTTGGAGGAACAGGAATGGGCTTTTGTAAGAGTAAATGTCCAGATCAAATACAGATAGAGCAATTTCAGTGCAAAACAAATAATAATAAAGCAGTTTCCAAGACATCCTTTTAGGCCAAATCATTAAGTTAATTAGTTTAAAATAAAGAAAACAAGAAATGATGTAATGCACACAAGAATAAAGGGAATGCATAATCCATCAGACAAAGGTTATAAAGGAGATGCTAAAAAACAGAAAAAAGGATTGTAGGCACCCTTTACTAGTGGGGCCTCTGAATTTAATTGGGAATGTTCCAGTTGGGAAGATCCCGTGTGCTGCAATCCAGCCTTAGAGACTACAACTGCCATGATGCCTTAGGGAAAGAGCGAGAGACTTCCTCTTCCAGGGATTGCAGGCAGTGGGCTCCATTTTGGTTTACATCCGCCTCACGTGTTTTCTGTCTGATGGCTGGTTTTGGTAGCATATGCAAAATGATTGGGAATTTCATCTCAGCTTCACTAACTAGGAAAGATGTTGTGGTCATATAGTCAGTGGACCATAGAGACCAAACTATCTTTTCCACTAGCAGAGATGTGGTCCCTCCTTACACAAGTATATGAATGCACATTACTAGGGAAGTTTATAGTGCCACTGACATCAAAATAAAACTCAAAGAAAGACACTCAGACCATTACCAGAACCACTATGCAATCTTAGCCCTTCAAGCTACTCTAACTTATCATGTGGAACTAGTTCAGCAGACCACCAGCCCAGGATCAGGGAAGTGTAAAGGTGAGCTTTACATTACCTTAACATCCCAACTCACCTCCAATTTGTGCTGTGTGCTCCTTAGACACAGCCAAGAATCTGGCCAATATATATCCACTGTGCTGGGGGATCCCCTGTCGTAAGTAGCCTCAAATGACACTGACTTTGACCTATTAGAAAAAGTGTCCTAATTTCCTGGGGAAAGGACAGCCCTTTCAATTAATAAATTACTTTATTGCATAATCTAACCCATCTAGAAAGCATTTGTACAGAAACAGGTTTTCCTTTGTTTTTCTTTCTAAAGCAACAAAACAAAACAAAAATTGGGACTGTACATTGTTTGGTCCTGTCTAAACAAAAGGTTCAAGTCCTTCTAACATCCAGAGCATGCAATATAATCTCTCCATCGTGAGTACACAATTTGGGAAAGAAAACTGGCAACATTATAGAGTGGTTTACATTAAAATCTAAGACCATTTTTGGTAAAAACTTAAGGTGTGCACGAAGAACTACCTTGCCTTCATGAAAAACTGTGACTGGTGGCAAGTATCAGGAGGTAGCCATGTTAGTCTATATCCACAAAAACAACAAGGAGTCCGGTGGCACCTTAAAGACTAACAGATTTATTTGGGCATAAGCTTTCATGGGTAAAAAACCTCACTTCTTCAGATGCATGGAGTGAAAATTATAGAAGCAGGCATTATATAATGACACATGAAGAGAAGGGAGTTACCTTGCAAGTGGAGAGCCAGTGTTGACAGGGCCAATTCGATCAGGGTGAATGTAGTCCACTCCCAATAATAGATGAGGAGGTGTTAATTCCAGGAGCCTCTCCCAAGGTCTGTGAGAGCGAGGGATCGTTTTCCAGGATAGGTGGTAGATCATTGATAATTTGCTGGAGAGGTTTTAGTTGGGGTCTGTACATGATGGCTAGTGGTGTTCTGTTATTTTCTTTGTTGGGCCTATCCTGTAGTAGGTGATTTCTGGGTACCCGTCTCGCTCTGTCAATCTGTTTCCTCACTTTCCCAGGTGAGTATTGTAGTTTTAAGAATGCTTGATAAAGATCTTGTAGGTGTTTGTCTCTGTCTGAGGGATTGGAGCAAATTCGATTGTATCTTAGGGCTTGGCGGTAGACAATGATATCGTGTGATGTGTCCTGGATGGAAGCTGGAGGCATGTAAGTAAATATAGTGATCAGTAGGCTTCCGGTATAGGGTGGTATTTATGTGACCATCACTTATTTGCACCTTGGTGTCCAGGAAGTGGATCTCTTGTGTGGACTGGTGCAGACTGAGATTGACGGTGGGGTAGAAATTGTTGAAATCCAGATGGAATTCCTCAAGGACCTCCTTCCCATGGGTCCATATGATGAAGATGTCATCAAAGTGGCACAAGTAGAGGAGAGGTGCTAGGGGACAAGAGCTGAGGAAGCGTTGTTCTAAGTAAGCTCTGACTAACAGCTTGTTATTTAAATGTGCCCCCCAACCCAGTATAGATGCATTGGTGATAAGTATCACTGATGGGGAAAAGGAACTGAAGGATTACATTACATACCCTTCATTACATTTTGAGCATTTGTCTACCACTTTAACGTTGAGGAAAAAAACACTTATTTTGTAATGCATACTTTCTTAACCTGGTCTTTAATTTATGTCCACCAATGCTGGAAGTCTCTCATCCAAAAATAAACGCATGGTGTCACTTACCCTGGTCTCACACTGCAGCTGCTGTTTCAACTCCATTGCATCCGGCCTCTGGAGGTACTGCCACCACACATGTTATGAGCCCAACAGTGAAGAGCTCATCTGGAAAGGTGCCAGGGGTGCGGGGCATGAGCAGGTGCGTGTAGGGATTTCTGGGGGCAGACGGTGGCTGCAGGCTGGGATAGGCTGGGGTTGCGGCATGCAGAGGGCCAGCAGGGGACTGGCAATGCACAGGCCGCAAACTTCTAAGAAGACAGGAGAGGGGAGACACACTGATGTTTTGCCTAAGGTAGCAGATTGTCTTGAGCAGCTTCTGAGGAAAAAACGCATGGTCTATGCAATACACAGGCCACTGCACATTAGGCTTTTAAGTACATAAGAAACTGTTTATTTCTGACATGTGGTACTCTGATCAGTGCTGTGCCTGGGAAAATTCACAGTTCTTTCATGTAACCTCCTAGAAAACATTGTGTTATCCTGACCCTTTACTGAAACGACAATGAATCCCTTTTGATCGCCGACCCCCTAAAAAAGCCCCTTATAATCTGTAACTGAACAACAGAAAAGGATTTACTGGTTTTTAGTGGTTGCTTAAAAACAGACAATAATTCACTACAGTTGTATTCAGAAATTCTCCCTGTAATGGAATTGTGAAAGCACACAGTGTTGACCACACTTTGCTCCCATTGAATTCAATGGGAAATGACTTCAGCCAACATGAAGCACTTTTTGAAAACCTTCCCAACATCCTGTATATACAAAAGTGCATATACAACTACACTAATACATTTTTAAAATGTACATTGTTTCTTTGCTTAAGAGGTAAAAGACCGGGAGCCTTAAAATCCCATCTATAGGTTGGATTTAATTGACTAACATTGAGTTCCTGCTTAAAAACAAAAACACATTCCCTGGAATTTTTGGGCTCCAGAACTAGGCGGGAGGGGTGTCATACAGTGGCCATTCCCTCCCTCCTTACAGGTAGATATAAAGACACCATAGTGCCCTTTATTGTGTAATGCTATACATTAGTGCCTAGGGAGATTTTTTCCTGACAACAGCTGATCATTATTTTATGCTCTGAGACATGAGGTTTCATAGCCTCTTATAATTTATTCCTAGAAAAATGTAGCTGCAACTGTCATTCTTATTCCTATAAATATCTAATCCCTTTTTTAAAATGTACCAACACATGCCTTAATATCCTGTGGCAGCAAGTTCCATGGGTTGACAGTAAATTGTGTAACAACAAAAAATGACCTATTTTTATCCATGACTTACTTTTATATTTTGTTTGGTAATATACAAGCCCCTCAGTAGTCTCTGGGTACATTCATGACTTAAAACATATACAATAATAATCTAACTCTAAAGAACACATCTACCCATAAACATAAACAGCAGCCAGCATATCCCTCGGCCTGCGCCACTTCCTGCAGCCCCCATTGGCCTGGAATGCCAAACCGCGGCCAGTGGGAGCTGCGATTGGCTGAACCTGCGGATGCTGCAGGTAAACAAACCGTCCCGGCCCACCAGCAGATTTCCCTGACAGGCTGTGTGCCAAAGGTTGCTGATCCCTGCTCTACACGCTCTATTTACCCAGGAAAGACCTGGATAAATGGCTGAGCCTTGCAGAACTATGAAATTTAAACTAATAGTTTCAGACCAATTTGGGGTGCGCGGGGGATAGAGGGCAATTCACAGATGAGAGGCTTCTAACTTCAGACTTTGAGTCAGGGTATTATTAGCAAGAACATCCCAGTGGATTCTCAACATATAAGATGTTGTGTAGGGAGAGAAGAGGTCTACTGAGTAGCCAGAGTGCAAACCATTTAGCAGTTTACAGAGTAAGGCCAACAAATTGAATTGAACCCCTAAAACAAACTGGCAGCCAGTGTAGTTCTTGGGTTCCCTATGTTGTATGTTCTCTGGGTGGGATAATACTACTACTAAGTAGGTTGCTTTATTCACAGAAGTTGAGGTTCCTGGGTGGTCTTCAAAGGAAGACCCACGCTGAAATTAGCAGTCCAAATCATGCGGTTACAAAGGCCTGGAGGTAATTATGACAAGGACTGCATCTGAGAAGAATGGTCACAACTAGCTGCACACAGAAGGAAAAAAAAAAAGCACCTCTTGTTAGAAGTATGAAAAGGAACCCACAGATTGCCCATTTCAGCAGCAATAGCTACAATAAATATCATGCCCTCCCACTCACCTAGATGTTTCCTCCAACCTACCTTCACCTCTCTTTTCTTGTCCTGATAGAGCTATAATCTGCTCACTTTTATTCAAGCCTCTATCTCGATCAGGCATTAGGAAAGTAATAGAATCTTGGTTTGATGAAACAAGATGCAGAACTGAGTGTCATCAATGATGTTACTGCAGCCCAAGCTCCATTAACTTGTAACTGCTTCAGATATATTTTAATTGATCAGCCCTTGGACTTAATTTCATTGAGTGTCTCCTTTTCTTGTAATGTGGGGATAAAGGATAGATATTAGTGGTGTCTCCTCTCCATAGTAGTGAGTTACTTCCATTAGCACCAAAATTAGTCCCATACACACATCAAGACATGAGTTAGAAATAGAATTAGTAAGGGGAGGGGGAAGTCTTACAATAAAAAGGAACACTTTTGCGGGGGGGAATTCTTGAAGAGATTTCCCTGTTTTCTCCTGCTTCACATATAACCTATTGTGAAAAAGTAACATGTGAACATTGTGTAGGATACCAAAAGGTCTGTCTGGTTTCAGATTATTCCTTTTGTCCTATTCTTATCTTAAAAGGCTGTTATCCATGTTATTGCTGCTTTGGAAGCTGGGTAATCTAATTCCAAGTTTGACTTTGTTTTCAGCTATATCGTGTGAAGCTGATACTCCATGAAAAGAAAATGTACTTAAATAAGGAAAGGCATATCTGAGACAGCTGAAAATGTGTACATATAGTGTTTCTGGTTTTATATCTAGGCTTTCTTCAGTTACTGAACATTATCAGCTGTTACCTTTGGGTGAAAAACAAACTAAACCAAAACGAACTACTCCATAAATGGTTATGATCTCTGCATAGTTTTGAAGTGGGATCACAATAGATATATAAATCTATGTTAGCACTTAAAAATCTTATGTTCAAAACATCTTAGACAGATATTTGTACTCTTGCAATTCTTGGGATTTAAAAGGAGACTGACTGTACAAAAAACCCCACAAAAAACAAAAAAAACAAGCAAATCCATGAAAATATGGCTCAAGACCAACTGTTTCAAAGTTATTGATGGCTAAACCTTAAGAAGTTCAGCCATTTGATTTAGAAAAGCATACAACTCTTTGGACATTTAACTGCATTTCCTGTGTAAGCACTCATATCTCTCTCCCATTACCAAGTATCTGAATGCCCCACTATTTTTAATGTATTTATCTACATTATACCCCTGCCAGGAAAGTAAATAATATAATTCTTATTTTATGGATGGGGAACTGAGGCACAGAATGACTAAGTGACTTTCCTGTGGCATAACAAGGACCTCCCGAGTCCCATACTAGCTCCCGAATCACTGGACCATCCTTCATCTCCTGTTGGGCTATCTTTCCAGTTGAATTTTAGTTTTCAAATTGTTGACTTTTTAAATTACATGTCACTTGGAAATGAGTCATTTCCATTTAGAGCATTTCCATTTCTGAGCACAAACTTCTGAAATGTGGCAAGATATTTGACAAATCTAGCTGATTTTCAACTTTCCACAAAATGAAATAAAATACCTCAAATATGACAGCATCCCCCTCTATTGGCATCCTTTTCCCCAGGAGAGATCATGTGCAGATGTAAAAGTTTTTATTAAGAGATGAATACCCCTAGAGAGAGTTTGCTTTTAATCTTTGGGTAGTACTGATTGCACGTAATCAACCAGAAGTAAAAGGGCAAAAAAGAAACAAGCTGTACTGAAAGTTTTGCTGCATTTGAAGCAATGGTATTAAGCAGCCAGAGGGAAATGACCAAAACAGCTAATTTTTTTTAGCAACACAAAATTAATTCAGAGTCCAGCTGAAACTTCACATGCAAGATAAAGAGGAAGAATCCCAGTTTTCAAAGGAACAAAGTCAGCAGTCATGACTCTACTGTTTAATAATTTTGAATACCAATTCTAAATGGACTGGTAGCATTGCATAAGGACATCATGCTGATGTACAGGACAAATGTAGGGTTATGGAGGGGGAAGTGAATTAGTCTATTTCCAAAACTGATTAGGTACATTTGTGTTCGCTTTTCTAACATAGGAATAGGAAGCAGAAAAGAGTTAGGTTTCATCTCTCATCTCAATGAGGATTAAGACAAAGGACAGGAAATGATCTTGCAAAAAAGATAGCTGGTACTACTGGCTGTGTTTCTGTTGGAGTCTATCTGATCCCAATGAGGGGGAAGTAAATAGTTGTATTTTAAGGCAATTCCTCCAGAAGGTGGTATTCTTAGGAATATCAGCACAGAATTGGTCAGTGAACATTTACGCCATGTAGGGTGACCAGATGCCCCGATTTTATAGGGACAGTTTGGGTCTTTTTCTTATATATGCCCTTATTACCTCCCGCCCCCCCATCCTGATTTTTCACACTTGCTGTCTGGACACCCGAACGCCATGCCAATGGGATTCTAGAAAGGGCAAGTTTCAGAGACAAACTCTGAGCAGAGTGGGGCAAAAGCACATGAAAGTGATATTTTGGGTCCACACAGAACTTCACCTCAGTGACCAGCACAATAGTTCCCCATTCAGGAGGGCATCTAGCCTATCAGTGGTATACTCCAACACTCAGTGGTACCTACAGTTTCTTCAACTCAGACATCATCCCAAAGGCCTTCTGACCCAACAGGACCCCAAACTACTGCAACAGACAGTATTTATTATGGACCAAGGTGACACAGAAAGATACAGGGAACCACTGTGTAGACAATAGCAGGTATTTTCTCATGTTCCATCTGTTAGTTAAAATGCTGGCTCAGAAGTTATGGGTAATGTCAGATAGGTTACTGCTAAAGAGCTGATCCCAGGAGGGGCTTGGGCAACTTTTTGCAAAACTCTAATTTCATTTAAGATAAAGAAGGAGCTCAAAGTCCCTCAAAGCATTTAAGGACGTTATATAAGAAATAACTTGGAGACGTCATTAATTCTGACACCTAATTGCATTTCAATTTATTTTGCACTTTCTAGTCTTGAATTATTTATTATTTCAGTTTCCTGTCTAAAAGGAGAATACATAATTCTTTCCAGTATCAGAGGGGTAGCCGTGTTAGTCTGAAACTGTAAAAAGCAACAGAGGGTCCCGTGGCACCTTACTGGNAAATCAGCAAAATCATTCTGTTTAAAGGGTTTGTTTTATTTTTTAATTTTAAATTGACTAGCTGCCTGGTTCCCGGTTTGCTTTGATTCTTTTGTCCTGAATGACTCTTTACTGGATATTGCACCATGCAAAGTTTTCCTGGGCTCTCACATATGGAATTCTAAAATGATGCCCCACTGTGGATGCTGCTTAGTGAGCACACATTTCCCGCATATATTTGGTTTGTTGCATTAGTGATAATGAGCGTTGTGTGAGAGGCTTTCAGAGGTTTTTGCTTTCGTGGAGAGAGAAAGCTACAGTCACTTCCCTATTGCCACAGAGGGTCCTGTGGCACCTTTAAGGTGCCACAGGACCCTCTGTTGCTTTTTACATAATTCTTTCCAAGAATCTGTTGTTTTCAATTAGCTCTTGGTCATAGTTTCATATTTAAAAGGTGCTTGTTCGTTTTCAGAAGACTAGCTCCGGCTTCCTATAGAAAGATGGACAAAAGCGGATGAGATGGGGACGTTTGCAGCTACCACATCTTACTACTGATCTGATGTGGATGGGAAATATTCAGGTGCTCAGCTACTACCGTGATGGGTAACAATATAAGAACCTGGAAAAAAGAGACTGCTGATGGAGACTTACCAGGCCTGACCCAAAAGCCATTGAAATAAGTGAAAAGACTTTTTTGATGTCTATGGGCCTTGGATTGGGGCCATAGTTCCCCCTTCCCACCCAACTATTGGGTCACCAATTTATTTTGTTTGCAGAAATAAAAAACATTATGCCTGTAAGACTTATACTCTGACGTTCTATGTTGCAAGCTGAAGTGCAGTTTGTATGTCATTGACGGGTAATATAAAGATGAAAATCACTATGTACCACCATTCTTGCTTTCTTTGCTCCCAAGGAGAAGTCCTTCTGAAGTAATGGGACCATTCCATTGAGAAAGCAGGTCAAAGGTTTTTAATATTAGTTGAAGTTAGCCATTATTAAAAACCCATGAGTATACAATATTCCAGGCCCGCTGTGAGAAATTCTTGATAGGAGAGACACTAGTTTTAATAGCTGACTATCATTTACACTTAAGCATATAATAATTAGAGAATTCCCCATACTTGGCTGTTGGAAACAAGCTAAGTAGTCTAGCCAGCAGGGGAATCCCTTTAAATCCGGCCAAGGTTAGTCAGTGTTTGAAATGTTGACAGTCTAAATGACTGGTGAACTGTGAGCGATCAGTGGGCAATTTTAGACCAGTTCATAACAGATAAATATATTCAATTCAAAAGCAATATTCCTAACCAGGATCCTAGTTGGCAATTTCAGAAGAGCCACCTGGTCCGACAGTGGGGCACTATGACAGGACAGTTATAGGGAAGCTTGACTTGTCAATGCCATTCCTTTTGTGTGCAGAGAAGACTTGGCAATGGGCCATATTTTCTCCTGGTGTCAATAAGCACATCTCCATTATCAGCCCATTTATACTCAGAGATTTTGGCCCAGTAGCTCTAAGTGCAAATAATTACAAATTTGTATTACACACACAATTGTGACTCTACTGCTGGTTGTTTTGGAGGACAGTTTACAAGACATCTGAGATGTGTTCTGTTTTTTTCTATCTGATATCAAGTTGCATCAAATTCTGTTGTGCCAAGGTATATTAATGCATAGCAGATCAGATGCAATGGGAGAAAAAAAAGGCATGACACTGATAGATGGGGAAGAAAAAGATAGAGACCCTGAACAAAATGTGTGTAAGTAGTTACCTGAGCTGCATTCTTACAGAGTGAATGAGTGAAATGACTGCTCTTCTCACAAGCTAGTGAGTCCTGCCAAGGCTTTGGATGACAGTACAATGCTATGTTAGAGTGTATTGCATTACTGCCCTCATGCCTAATCCACACTACTCTGACTCAAAAACCTGCATTATATCCTTTATCTCTTTTTATATTCCTGTGGGTGAAAACATATTTCATGTCAGCTCTTCTACAGAAAGAAAAAAGGAGATCTTTAACATATGCATCAGCTCAGTTTACCTTGAATGAACATACTAGTGAAAACATGAATTTCCAGCATTGAAAATCTGCATCATAGGTCAATTCATGTTGTATTTTAAAATCTAGCTAGTGGATGAATTGAAGTGGTTTCCTTCCCTCCCTTTTATTATTATATTTGGATTGGAATTCCTCTGAAATGGCATTATTGATTGTATTGCACATAATACCATCAGTAGCTTGATGGGAGATGACAAGATCTTTTAAAGTGCTCCTCAAAGTATATAATCCATCATGAATGTCCTTGGATTAGATTCCTTTATTATGTTTTAATATTATTTTTCATTGACATACAGTAAAGTTAGAGCTATTAGTTTATGACTTGCAGATTCTGGACACTACCAATTCTTTCCTAATTTGAAGCACGTTCCTGTTTATATTGAGTTCTTGTAGAACAGAATAATTGGGTGTTGTATAGTAGCTTTCAATAGAGATGGGCAAGTCAGATGAAAAACAATATTTTCTACAGTTTCCTGGATTATTTTAAAAACAACTATTTTCTCTGTGGGCCAGAGATAAAGCTGAATTTTGGCTGACCGGTCAGATTTTCTCTCTCCCCCTCCCCCCCCCAACTAAACCGAGGATGCCTTCTCTAGTTTTGTTTTTGAGAGATGTAAATCTGGAGACATTAATCATGCTGTTTCTTTCATTTTAATTCCATTTTCTCTGCTTTTAATCAATCTTGTTTGTATTAAAATTACTGTTGTCTGGGAAACGTCACTTAGATATTACCATGGAGCAGAGAACCACTTCCATCTTCCACAACCATCTTCCAAGGAGAGGTACTGAAAGGTAGATGGTTTCTGGAATCCATATCCACCTCTTAGGATCAGCTAAGAGGCATAGACAAAAATGTCTTTTCAAAGTATCTTGTGTGTTGCCATCTGGCTGCAATGGGCAAATGCAAGGGAAAAAGCAAAGGACCAAAAAGCAAATGAGAACTGGAGGAAATGCAGGTTACAGTTCTGCATATGGAGTTGCTCTTTTGCTGTATCACAGGTCAGTATGGTGGTTAATACTTCTGTCTCTGAGCTTTGCATATGCTTACAAGGCTTGATTAGGAATAAGTTTACCGATCACCTGTATGATTTCTATAGCTCTCAGCATTTGCTGAATTCTGCTCCCATCAAAGTTAATGGGATTGACTCAGGGTTAGATGAACCATGAGCATTTTTTTTTTTAAATTCCACCCTATATTTCTACCCAAAATAAAACCTAACATGTGCATACTTACTCTGCCCCATCCAAAAATAAGAACAGGTGGTTTATAGTTTGGCAATGAATTTCCAGTGAGGGACAGCATTGGCCCTTGTGTACCTGCCACGGCAAGACAGAGCATAGGTGAAGATAGAGAACAAAAGAAAATGGGGAAGATGGCATTAAACAAAAAAGCAAGCTCCCAACTCCTTGACTGACTAGGTCATGGGCCAAATTCCCATATTATCTGATCCAGTGTTGTTAGGCTAGTCTGCTAGCACAGTATATTAACAATAGCAGCACCGGGTGATTGCAATCCTAAAACAACCTATTCAGTATTTTTAATTGCACCATACCTTCATATGATGACATGGCAAAGATTTAATGAGAGACACTGCAGCCACATTTCAAGCCAGACAATCTGCCTTCTCCCTAGTCACAAAAGATGAAGACTTCACTAGGTAAAGCTGTGAATACTATCCTTAGTGCTCCCCGGAGATACATGTGCACTGAATTGGTGATGCACAAAAGCAATGCTGTCTCTTGATTGAAGCAGGGGAGATAAGAGACCTAGATTTTAATCCCATAGCACTAGGAGCATCATGTTAGGCAAATCAGTTCTCTCTGCCTTGGTTTCCCCCTTTGTAAAATGCAGATACTACTAGTTACCTGCCTTTTAAGGGGGTTGGGAGTACGATGACCAGACAGCAAATGTGAAAAATCAGACAGGGGATGGGGGGAGGGTAATAGGAGCCTATATAAGAAAAAGACCCCAAAATTGGGACTGTCCCTATAAAATCAGGACATCTGGTCACCCTACTTGGGAGGCTTCATTCATGAATGAATGAATGAATGAATGTAGAGTACTTGGAGATCTGTTGATGGACATTACGTAAGTATTAAGAATGATCAGTTCAACATGAGGTCAAAACATCCTTCTTAAAAAGTAAAGTTTTTCCTTTTTATATTTAGCGCTAGATTCTGATCTCAGTGCCACGGGGTAAGTGCTCAGTAACTCCACTGACTGAGATCGGACTCTGTTATTCAGCATAATTTATACTAAAATCAATGTGTAATTAATGCCAACTGACAGAGTGAAGAATCAGTCTCTGCTGAAATTTGACTCAAGGGCTCTCATGCACATCAGCCATCCTACCTGAACATTGGGGAAGTCACCATTCATAATCATACTCACTGTATAGCCTCTTGCCTCTAGCCATCTTTATAATTTTATATGTCACAACAATTGGGCATGAAAATTACATTTTAAAATGCAATTAAAATAAAACTAGTAAAAATATTATTACAAACCTCTTCATTAATGTTAATGAAATCTGCAGATAATACTAAATGGAGAAGTACAGTAAACACAAGTGAGGACAGGAACATAATACACAGGAACCTTGAGAGCACAGAAACATGGGCAGGAAATGAAATGAGACTGAATTCGATCTGAAACACAGATATTCAAAAGCAGCAAAGAGTCCTGTGTCACCTTATAGACTAATAGACGTTTTGGAGCATGAGCTTTTGTGGGTGAATACAAATGTGACATCCGACGAAGTGGGTATTCACCCACGAAAGCTCATGCTCCAATACGTCTGTTAGTCTATAAGGTGCCACAGGACTCTTTGCTGCTTTTACAGATCCAGACTAACACGGTTACCCCTTTGATACTTGACAGATATGCAATGGGCAGGAGACACTGGGAAAACAGAGCTGAAAGAGACATACCATAGAAGTGACAGATGACAGCAAATGAAAAGTTCGCAATGGGATAATGCAGCAAGACATATTATTATGACTTAACTGTGTATACAGAGACCCCTCATCACAGAACATGGAAGTCAGTTTCCCACCCCTTTACCACCTGGTTCAGGGGAGACCTCACATGGAATATTCAGTTCTGGGTACTAGAGCTAGGTGAATATTTTTGGACAAATAGTTTATCCACCAGAAAAATGCAGCTTTTGTCAACCTGAAAGCATTTGCAAGTTTGACACAAATTTGCCAAATAGTTTCAGCCAGAAAAAAAAAAATGGGGTGGGGGATGATGACTGACACTCTCTGAAGAGCTCAACTTAATGCAATGTTGGGCGACCTGCAGCCCGTGGGCTGCATGCGGCCCATCAGGGTAATCTGATTGCGGGCCGCGAGACATATTGCTGATGTTGACTGTCCACAGGCACCGCCCCCTGCAGCCAGGGCCAGCTCCAGGCACCAGCTTAACAAGCAGGTGGTTGGGGCGGCCAAGGGAGAGGGGCAGCATGTACGGCAATTTGGGGGTGACAGGTCCCCCTCTAGGAGCGATCGCGGCTTTTTTTTTTTTTTTTTTTTTTTTGCTTGGGGCGGCAGAATTGCTGGAACCGGCCCTGCGTGCAGCTCCCAGTGGCTACGGTTCTCTGTTCCTGGCCAATGGGAGCTGTGCAGAGCGGCGCCTGAAGGCTCTTTGCTCACATTCTTTACTTACCTTCTGTGCCATTCTTGCCCACTCTTTGCTCCATCTCATTGGAGCTGGCAAAGTAGAGGTTACACACAAAGACTGTGCAACAGAGTAAATGTACACTGATGGAAATAGTGAGCCTGAGGAGGCAAAAGTCAAAGTCTGAAACTTGGGGATGTGTGTTTATCATACGTATTCCTGCACTGTGTGAATATAAACCTCAACAACACTTAAAAGTCATTTCTCATTCAAAATTCATTATATTGTTACTGCAAATTTAGTAACAAACTGGCAGTTTCTATTGATTAACCTGAGGATGTTGTGGAAACTTGAAACATACTGAAAATGCCTCTAAGAGCAAATAATGATTTTAGAATTGGAGAACAGTATATAAACCTGCTGAAAGGGGCTGAATGCTGTGTTTCCTTCATGAGTGGTAAAGAATAAGAGTGCATGAGCCCTAACTAAGATATTTGTATAGCATCATAGTATTTCTGTACTTCTATGAAATAGATGTTTTAGGTTTGAAACCAAACATTTAACTCATTTGCACCCAATAAGAATGCCCAAGAGTAAAATCCCTTGCATACGTTAAAATAATAATCACAGCCAGAACTGTTATTCATTGAGCACCTAGGCCCTGATACAGATTGGTACCAATAAACAGGTAACATTAACTATATTTCCCATCTGTCAGATTCACTCCCTCATAATCTCCCTCTCTTCTCTATTCTTCCACTATAGTCTTCTGCTGCCTCTTCCATAAGAAATTCAATGGTAAAATACAATGGTAATGCAGCATGAAGTTAGCTTGGTGTTAGGTCATCCCTTTGCAGTATGTTGAGTTGAACAAAACCTAAAAACTTTTGAAAACTAGGAAATGCAAAGTTAAGGTTGTATGGTCAACCATAACTCTACCCTCTTCCAGCAATGATCCAATACACCTTGTTAACACATATACCTTTACTCTGCTGACTTCACTGTCATTGAAATGTACAAGCTCTTCATCCCCCTTTACACCCCATTCACTCTCGTCCACAGGATTCTCTCTAACACTATTAAAAGGTCAAAAACAGGAGGGACAAAAAAGTTGTTCATGTCACCACCCTCTGCATGGCAACCTTAACTGTGCCTTTCCTAGTTTTCATAAGTTTGTGTTTTGCTCAACTCCTTTGCTCTGCAAAGGGATGACATACCACCAAGCAACCTAAAGCTGCATTAAATGTAGCTTTTTCCCCCCAGTTTTTTTTTTAGCAGAAAAAAAAGATGTTATGGGTAAGAGCTAACAGTCATTCAGGCAGTTGTTCTTCATTTTTTGTTATTTTCCTGTTCAAAAGTATACCCACTCTATCATGAAATAGCAGAATTATCATGTGAGCCAATCACAACATGAGCAATGAATAGCAGATAGTTGGCATAGACAGTTCATATTTATGAACATAGGAAAGGTCATGCTGGCTCAGACCAATAGTCCATCTAGTCTAATTACATCCCCCCACCCCCCTCAAATAAAATTGCCACCCACAACTCAAATTGTAGCAGCTTCCACCCACTCAGTCCAAAATGCCTGTTGTTTTAGTTGGGGGATAGTGATTACCTTACCCTTAGTTATGTGAATGGCAGGGTGAGATCACTGCCATCAAGATGTCTGTGATTCATCTAGTCATTACTACCTTTCAGTTTAGGAGTACAAAGCAGCAAAAGGAAACTGGGTTTTTGTTGTGTTTCTTTTTGAGAGAGAGGCTGTAACTTGGCAACTTCTTGGTCAAATGACCCCATATTTCAGTCACTAATAGTCCTCCAAAGGGCGCACCAAAATCCAAACCTATCTAAGTAGCCATTTGAATTTTAGAGCACTTAGTTGAGCTTTAAAGTATATAAAGTGTCAGGAATGGAAAGCCTCAAGCCAGTCTTCTGTATTGGCACATGCACCGTGTAAAAGAACACGCTTTTTAAAATACTGTGCTCAGTTTAGGTCCCCAAAGACTTAATGGGTGCCATGAACTACCTTGGGTAAAACTTGCCAGATTGAGACAGTTTTTACCTGCAGCTCATCAATAGTTTGATTTCTAGCATTCATCAAACACACACAACCAAAACCTTTTTTCAAAGGTTATCTTTTCCCCCAGGGCTTATCCATTTAGAATTCCCCTGGCTCAACTGACTCCAAATCTAGGTCACTAACCCTACTCTACACCCTCCTGAGGCACACCAAGTTTCAAAGAAATCTGAGTGTGTCAGTTTTAGAGGATTTGGAATAGTAAATATTTAAGCAGATAGTATGAAGCAACCTTAACTATAATGGTGCTTCTTCACCACAATAATAGCACAGACTCATGGTGGCTGAACCTAAAAATATTATTTGATTCTAGGAGGACCTGTGATGTTTAGGAGCAGTACAAATGTAGGAAGGCACAGTCTCTGTCCCAAAGCACTTAAAAGCTAAAAAAAGTTAAAGATAGAACGAAGTCTAGGATACAGGGCATGTAACCACATCAGGTTTTTCTTCACTAACAGAGACACCAGATTCTCTGGGGAATAAAAAGGGGAAAAGTCTTCCTGAGATGCTTTGATTGATTCAGGCTTATTACAGAACAAAGCAGGGCAAACCAAAACAACAAGGCTTAGTACAGACCTCCGCTGCCTTGGATCAGACATTTTTACCTCCCCCTAGGAGCGCAGCCAGCTTTTCTGCCACTCTAGGAGGTGCAAGGTCCCGCCGCTGAAATACTGCCGCGGTCGCCACCCCCCAAATTGTAGCGCCCTAGGCGACCGCCTGGGTCGCCTAATGGGTTGCGCCGGCCCTGCCTCCCCTCTCCCCCATTCTTTTTGGTAACATTTTATATTAAGGTTACTGTGTCAGACTCACCATGCCGGAGCATTTCTGCCTCATCTTGTCCTCAGGAGTCCCATGATCTGCTGTTGTGACTTGCCCCTATGGCCAGGGCACATTATAGTCTGCTCCTTCTGGGGCATCAATGCCCCACACGAACAATGTTCTACGTGTTACTAGTCATCAATACAACATCTTTTACCCCACCAGGCATCCTCTTCAACCCCACTCTTCTTTTAGGATAGAGGGTTTGTAGGGTCCAGCATCCTCAATCAGGACTAAAAAAAAATCTCAAATAGACCCATACACCCGTAAGCCACTCTCTCTGTTTTTTTCCCCCAGCTCCTCTTCCAGAGCATCAACCCCCAGGCTTCTTCCCTCGGGACCTGACATTTTGTCAAGGACCACCACAGCAGCATGATTCACTCCAGTAGCCTACTCTATCCCCATAGGCCTATTTCCCCAGCTGATCTAACAACAAATTGTACCCTCATACCCTCCAGGTGCCACCAAGTGAGCTAATGGATCCCTAAGAGTCCCATTGACACTTTTACTGCTAGTGTGGTATTTAATAAATGGTTAAATCAACTGTTACAGCGTCAAAGAGATTGCTTATATAACAACACCTTCCAATGATGTGCTTCAACTATTACCATCTTATTTACTGGGCTACCACTGGAATACTTAATCTCATCAGACTCTTCAACATACATTGTCTTACACCACCCCGGAAGATAAGGAAGTACTACAATTCCCATTTTAGAGGCAGAGGATTGACTCACAGCAAGATTCAGTGACTTGTTAAAGGTTGCACAGAAAATCTATGGAGAAGAAGCAAATTGAACAGAGATCCTCAGAGTCAGAGGTTACTACTGGAATCGCAGCTCTCCAACCAGCATTGCCACATACCACTCATGTAACATGCACATGACATCTATTAATTATTTATTAACAATTTATTTATAAATGTACCCATTATGTAACATGTGATCTTTACTTCCTCCAGATACAAGAATCAGAGGGGTAGCCATGTTAGTCTGAATCTGTAAAAAGCAACAGAGGGTCCTGTGGCACCTTTGAGACTAACAGAAGTACTGGGAGCATAAGCTTTCGTGGGTAAGAACCTCACTTCTTCAGATGCAAGTAATGGCATTGCTGGCATATGATGGCATATATAACATTGGTGGACGTGCAGGTGAATGAGCCGGTGATGTTGTAGCTGATCTGGTTAGGTCCAGTGATGGTGTTGCTGGTGTAGATATGTGGGCAGAGTTGGCATCAAGGTTTGTTGCATGCCATCATATGCCAGCATAATGCCCCTCTGCTATGTACATTGGCCAAACTGGACAGTCACTACGCAAGAGGATAAATGGACACAAGTCAGATATCAGGAATGGCAATATACAAAAACCTGTAGGAGAACACTTCAACCTCCCTGGCCACACAATAGCAGATGTAAAGGTAGCCATCTTACAGCAAAAAAAACTTCAGGACCAGACTCCAAAGAGAAACTGCTGAGCTCCAGTTCATTTGCAAATTTGACACCATCAGATCAGGATTAAACAAAGACTGTGAATGGCTATCCAACTACAAAAGCAGTTTCTCCTCCCTTGGTGTTCACACCTCAACTGCTAGCAGAGCACCTCACCCTCCCTGATTGAACTAACCTCGTTATCTCCACACTGATATATACCTGCCTCTGGAGATTTCCATTACTTGCATCTGAAGAAGTGAGGTTCTTACCCATGAAAGCTTATGCTCCCAGTACTTCTGTTAGTCTCAAAGGTGCCACAGGACCCTCTGTTGCTTTTTACAGATACAAGAAAGCTACCAAGATATATTACTTTTGACACCTACATGATTTCAATATTTTTGGCACTGCTTCTATTTATTTTGAAAAGCCCTTCATAGATACAACCTATAACCCTGTTGTACTTGAAGATTAGAGCTGGGCAAATAATGATTTTTTTTTAATTCTAAAAAAAAATGAACAAAATAGTTTCATTTTTGGGTTGAACTAAAAACAATTAGTTTTGAACATTTTTGGTGAATCAAAAAGTCAAAAAACTTTTGAGCTGGGTTGAAACTAAATATTTTATTTCAAATTGACTTGAAAAATTTTGGTTTGGTGTCAGGCATTTTTGACAGCAGGAAAAGAATCATAGAATCATAGAATATCAGGGTCGGAAGGGACCTCAGGCGGTCATCTAGTCCAACCCCCTGCTCAAAGCAGGACCACTCCCCAACTAAATCATCCCAGCCAAGCCTGACCTTAAAAACCTCTACCTCCCTAGGTAACCCATTCCAGTGCTTCACCACCCTGCTAGTGAAAAAGTTTTTCCTACTATCCAACCTAAACCTCCCCCACTGCAATTTGAGAACATTACTCCTTGTTCTGTCAATGTGCCTTTGTTAGTGATAGTTGAAACAGGCAATCACCCAAGGCACAGGCAAGCATTGCAAGGGCTGAGCAGACGCTAACCATGTGGGCCAAGGGATTTCCCTGGAGACTGAATGCAACTGAAGGGGCTAGGGCATTGTTTGGTTGCAGCTGTGTGTGTGAGGAAGAGAAAGGAACCAGAAAATGAACAGAAATCCAGCAGGCATTGAGAGCAGCAGTGATGTGTGGCCCTGGGAAGAATCCAAGAGACAAGAGCTTCTACTAAGCACAGTACTCTCTGAAAAGGCAGATTTGGATTTCTGAACAAGAAAACTGCCTCATGGATTTGTGTAAATTCTCTGTAAACAAAACAGGTTTGCACCAAAGAAATACCAGGCTCTTATAATCAAATTCTCCTCCGAATGGAAACAAACCCTCAAGGCCCGCATATCGGCTAACCAGTCAGGCTACAAGAGGCATTGTGTTATATATCACACACAGAGAAGAAATTAACATAGCAACTATATCAATCTACCTATTAAAGGCTGGTCAATTTCTGGCAGCTACCTCAGCAAAGGTGGGTTTTCAGACAACTGCTGAAGAAGAGAGTTGTGACCTTATGATTGGTTAAGGGAGGAGATTTCATTCCACAAGCAAGAAACAGTATGGAAGGAAGCACAGAAATATCTATGGGAGAAGTGGAGCAAATAATTCATCGAGATGGATGCCATTGGTAGTGGAAGTGAAGGGCTAGATTCACAAAACAGCCAGAGAAAGAAGTTATGGTAGCAGTGTTTTCCTTGTAAGCTTCAGTCTAATAGTTAGGGCAGTCACATGGGTGAAACATCCGGATTCAATTCCCCTCCCTAATGTAGGAAACTGAACTTATATTGCCCATGTTCTAGGTAAGTGTCCTAACCATTGGGCTATAGCTTATAAGGGAGGTGGTGGCAGCAGCAGCAGCAGCAGCAGCTCCTCTTCCAGCCCTTTTGGGAATCTAGACCTCCTTTCCTTTGCTTTTTTGTGGAAAAATGCCAAATATATATATTGACTGGGCAATTTTTTCCCCCACCAAATAGTTTATTCATTGAAAAATGTAATTTCAAGTTGACCAAAACTGTACCTTTATATATATAACTATATATATATATATATATATACATGTAAAGGTATAGTTTCAGTCAACTTGAAATTACATTTTTCAATGAATAAACTATTTGGTGGGGAAAAAAATTTGCCCAGTTCTTCTCATGATTACTGTTTCTCTACTCCCCTCCTTGCTTTTTTCCCTCATCTAATTCTTCTCCTCCTCTTTCTTGCTGCCCCATTAGCCATCTAGAGAAAATTTACGGTATCTATGCATCACATGGACTCCCCATATCTTTCTAATTTATATCTGAAAAAATCATCCTATACAAAACAAGGCCTTGATACTATTAATGGTACCACACAGCTGGAGCCCTCACCAGCATGGAATTCCGTTGACTTCAGGCTCCAGCTGCATGATGCTTACTGCAGGATCAAGGCCTGGCTTTGTCTGTTGTGATTGGGATTTTCAAAAGCTACCAGGCTTGGCCTAAATTCTGCTCCAATTGAAGCAAATTGAGTTTTACCATTGACTTCAGTGAAAGTGTTAGACTAATGCTATGTAAATGTGAAACACCCATCCTGTATTGCAATATTATTTGTGTCATTAGTAACATTACTGTTAATGTCAGAACTGAATAGACAGTACTGTCTATTACACAGAGCTTGGGGCTTGTAAATCAGCCAGTGGAGAGTTTAATAGGAAGCAAATATGAACCTGATCTAACAAAATCATTTATTTCTGGAATAGGTGCAAACTATTTTTAGAGGTCTTTCTCTATCTCTTTTTCACAGCTACAACAGGAGCAAATAAAAATTTTTGACTCAAGGTCAGTCGCCTTGACAAATTAACTTATAGCAGGAGAGAATTTGCAGTTATTTACAACTCAAATTGACTGGTTTAAAGGGGGGAAAGGGATGCAAAAATGTTAGATAAACAAGTCCTTGGTTATTTACGGTAAGAAGATGATTCAAAGCTGTGGTCTAGGCTGGAATTATTTAACTAGGCTTTTTTCTTCTTTAATGTGATTTGGTAATTCATGCCCCCAGAATGTCAACAAGGGTAATAAAATAGCAATTTGAGGCTGCATTAAAAACTGAACTAAATGGCACCATTCTTCTGAAGCTATTAAAACAAAAAATCACAGCAACCCCTCCTATTGTTAGATATATGTCTGAAACTTTCATGCTGAAAAACAATTGTTTGTGGCATAGGGGATTCTGAGTGAGATAAAGGGACCTATTCAAACCTTGAGGACTGATGTGTACATGTGAAGGATTACAAGTGTATCTTGTCTCATCCATTTCTAGTTAAATTCTTTATCTTCTCCTCCTCCCCCTCCCTCACCCCCAATTTTTACAGCACAGCTGTTGAAATACTTCATTATTAGAAGGTAAATGTTATATTAGGGGGGGGGGAAGCTCACACTGTTCAGAGGTTAAGCGTAAAGTCCAAAAGTTCAAGTGCGAATTTGAATATCTGCTCTGCCAAAGTAGTTTGGCAATTTTACAAGAAAAAAAAGTTTTCTTGGAAGACTGATTCCAATTCTTTATATTTTGTTTGTTTTAGGAATACTTGATAAGTCCTAATACTGGGCTTGACCAGATGTGCATGAAAACGGGAAGAGAAAAATTAACTATACTTTATGGAATTTCAGAAACGTTTGGGTCAGCTGCTATCAAGGAAGTTACTGGGGTAAACTCAACTGCTTTTGCAAATGGAATAAATACATGTACCATCTCTGCAAATCGTGAGTGCAAGAACTACTTTTGTCACATGATTACAGTAATTATTCAGTCTGGGCATGAGTTCAATTCCAGTGAATCTCCTCTTACAAGGATGATGTCTACTGGGCAACTGTATGTTCAATTAGAATTTTGACAACACATATGGAGAGGTGGAAAGGTTGAATAGAACCCTTTGTATGTATGCCTGATAGAAAACAAATCTGACTGGTCAATTTTCCTGAGATCTATAGCAGGATGTCCTTGGAAGAAATTGTTGTGAAAACAGATTGCAGTGTTTCCCATTCTGCATTTACATTTCTTCCAGTGTTTGTTGAGAGTTTTCAAATCCAAGACAGATACTGTGGTCCCTGACCTCTTCCAAAATACAAAGACTTCTCATTAAAATGCATACCACGAAATCCCTTTGATGGACTTTCTCTTTTGTTCTGATTTGCAAGAGATGAGGAACTACTTCCAAGATATCTGTATTTTTGTGAGTTTTGCAGGCTCTTTCAGCAGATGTGTGTTTTCTGATTATTTTACCACTTTGCCCATAAGCTCACCAAAAAGCTTTCCTCCTGAGTATTTTGATGAGACCAAGAAATGTTTGTCTTGGGAGTCCATTTTCCAACTATGTTAGAACAGATAATATCTTGTTACAATATTTGTAGACATTCATCTGGCAACAAGTTTTAAGATGACCATGGAGGAAACCCATATGAAAGAGGTGCTTAAGGCAGTGTTTCCCAAACTTGGGATGCCGCTTGCTTAGGGAAAGCCGTTGGCGGGCCGGGCCGGCTTGTTTACCTGCCGCGTCCGCAGGTTCGACCGATCGTGGCTTCCACTGGCTGCAGTTCGCTGCTCCAGGCCAATGGGAGCTGCTGGAAGCGGCGCGGGCCGAGGGATGTACTGGCTGTCATGTCCAGCAGCTCCCATTGGCCTGGAGCAGCGAACTGCGGCCAGTGGGAGCCGCGATCGGTCGAACCTGCGGACGCGGCAGGTAAACAAGCCGGCCCGGCCCGCCACAGGCTTTCCCTAAACAAGCGGCGTCCCAAGTTTGGGAAACACTGGCTTAAGGACATGTTGTGGAGCACTACTTTTAGAGGATAGGTTTTTTTAAGATACTAAACATACCCTAAGATTTACAGTTCTGGGGAAGGAGGTAAAAGATGGTCTTGTCGTTAAACCAGAGGACTAAAAGGGCAGGTGTGGATTCTGTTTCACACATGTCTATGTGATCTTGGACAATGGTAAATTGAGGCTTAACAATGCTTGACCGAAATGCCAGGAAGCTTAATTGGTTAACCTAGTGTAGAATACTTCGAGGTCCCTTGAATGGAAATTGCTATATAAGTGAAAAGTCTCATTCTATCCACGAATTAGTTCAGTTGCTTCTTACTCTTGTTGCTTTCCATAAAGAAGACCCAGTATTTATACAAATTGCATTTTCCAAAAAAGACATTCTGAAAGGCTTTCAACTTATTGACTCTTCCAGTACAACAAATATTGGAATTAAATATATTGGAATCATGAACATATTCATGGGGAAGACATTCAACTAGATCAGTGTTTTTCAATCTTTTTTCATTTGCAACCCCCTAAAAATTTTTGAATGGAGGTGTGGACCCTTTTTGAAATCTTAGACATAGTCAGCAGACCCCCCAGGGGTCTGTAGATCACAGATTAAAAACCACCAAACTAGATTAATTGTTTTATTAATCATATATCTGATATGAATTAACAGAGAAGAATGGACATTTTGTTAAACAATCTCTAATAATTCAGACATTTAAAGTTCCAAGAAAACTATTTTAGGCTGTTTTACTAATTAAAAATGAAAGGAGTTCAGAAGGAGGAAACCTATTCTCTGCCTGTCATGTAATTTTAGCAAAGCTCATATGAAAAAGAATTATACAAAAAAAATCAATTTGAGATAACTATGAAAAGAGAAAATCTTTTGTGATTATTTAAAATAAAATAAGAGATTTTTTACATAAATTTTATTAGGACGTTTCTCACTAGAGAAGTCTGAGTTCAAACTACATTTATATTTCTGTTCCAGTTCTGGCTCTTCTTGTCTCTAAATGGATTTTTACAAGAAGCTGGTAGTCTACGAGATATTCCCGGTTTGATTCTAGAAATCTGCATTAGCACAAAACCTAAAGAGAACTGAATAGCTAGGATTGTGCATTTTTAATTGTAACTCTCATTAATTCATATGGATCCCAATTAAGTTGCATTAACTTTATAGTCTATCTTACAAACAATTCTTGTTTCCTTAACCAGAGCAACATCAGAAATAGTGAAAAGTAGTAGACTCTATTCAGTCATCCTTAATCTGCAATCACAGATTTTCATGTCATTTCAATTAGGGAGATACTGGGCCAGATTCTCTGCTGGTGTAAATCAGTGTGGATCTATTGGCTTCAGTGGTGCTACGTCAGTTTACAGTTGCTGAGGACATGGTCAATTAGCCTTTTTAATGTTGATCACTGCATTCTCTTGATAAAAGAGTGTCAATATTTTTGAAAAACATAGGCTTATATATTAAATCTAACTCTGGGCAGCTTAAAAAGTCAATCCCATAGATCTTTTTCAGGCAAAACTCCCCCTGAAGTGAAAGGGAGTTTTGCTAATAAGGACTGTAGGATGCACCCCCCTAAATGTGCACAATAATTCCAGTTCTTACTCATTCTCTCCATCATACAAATATAACCTCATAAGAAAGACTTGTCAAAAAACATAATCACAGTAACTGCTACAGATTCACATATGCTAATGCTTTCATTATTTAAAGTAAAAGTCTGCTGCTTATCCCTTTGTACTGTAAAATGATTACAAAGGTTGCATTCCTGAGATCCCATTTAAATGAGATAAGCATAACATGCAAAGGAAAGGTGACTCAAAAAGGTCCCTTTCAAGCATTTGTTTGACAGCCCTTGGCTCTCTGACTCATTCTAATGTGGCTGCCATATGGCACAGACTCAGTGTAAATGCTGCACTTGTCTAGTCCAGTTGTAAATGTTTCAAGGTATTGAGCTCTACCCCTCCCCATGGGAGGTTTTTAGGACATTTTCCTTGATATTAATTCCAAATTTCCTTCTTTTCATATTTCATCCCACTACTACAAATTATTCTCCCTTGAAGCATGTTAACCAACTCCTCATCATCATTGAGCTTTATAGCATTCAAATATTTGTAGACACACATTTCCCCATGAATTGTCATTTCCCCAAGCTATGCACTTCTAGGACCAGATCCTCAGCTGCTATAGTTTGGCTCTGTTGACTCCATTAGTGCCACATTGATTTATATGATTTGAGGATCTGGCCCTCAGTTCCCTTAAATTTTCCTTGTAAGTCAATCCTTGTTGACTCCAGCCCCTTACACTACTCTTGTTGCCTTGTTTTCTGAATTCCCTTCAATTTGTCTACATATTTCTGATAATCAGATGTCCAAAGCGGTCATCACTACAATTAGGGCTCAATCTTGCACCATTTAAGTCACTGGGAATTTTTCCATCATCTACAATAGGCACAGGATCAGAGCCTGAGTAAGAAACTATCCCTGCTATGTCATCTCTCTGTGACATGACACATTGTATATACAACCCACTCCTCCCCCTGAAAAAAATCACTTTTTTTCCTGACATTACACATTTCATGTTCTTATAGCTGCCTTGCAAAATCATCTTGAAAATTCACTAGCCCAGGATTAGAAATTACTTGCCCACCTATCCATGAAAATGTGCGTGTGTAAAACACAACTTAGCATTATGATTTTGATACTGAATGACACAATAAGTGCTAAAACTCATCCCGCCAAAGCTCTAGCGATATTTTCTAATAAAGTTAATTTAAAAAATAATACTTTAAACAATTCATGTGGTTGATCAACTAGTTTTAGTAGGGAAAGTTTAATGTTATATTAAAATAATGTACTAGGTCAAGAATATATTGCATGGATGAGCATTTCTTTGGAATATTTAATTCTTTTTTTCCTCCAGTTTAATAGTCAGCTTTGTTTCTAGCAGTCATTACCTCCCCACCCCCCACACACACCTTTATTTCTTTATATAAGCATTATGTTTTGTGACTTTTAGGACTGGCAAAATCTGCAGAGCAACAGAATGATTAAATCTAATAGAGCTAGGTAATTGTAGAATTTATAAAAAGCAACAGAGGGTCCTGTGGCACCTTTAAGACTAACAGAAGTATTGGGAGCATAAGCTTTCGTGGGTAACAACCTCACTTCTTCAGATGCAAGATGTAGAATTTATAGCATTATATGGTCACGCGCAAAGCTGTGTGTGTGTGGAGAGAGGTGGGGGAACTGTGCTGAACTGAATGTCTAGTTCACCTAATTAAAAGAAGGGTATATATATTCACTCCTGCATTCATTGACAAAGTCCCTAATTCAGCAAGTTACTGAAGCACATTCTTAACTTGAAATGTGAGTAGTCCCACTCACCTGCTTCAAGTTAAGCATGGGATTAAGTACCTTCCCTAAACAGGGACCAATGCAAGGAAGTATGCATGTGTGCAGGGCAGCCAACTGTGAGAGAGCAAATAGTGGCTCTTAACACTAATTCTAGTCACAGATAGCATGGCATTTGCCTCAGTGACTTATTCCTTCTGTGGAACTGTAATGTTGAGTATATAGAACATATTTTGGTCCATGATAATAGCATGCATGCTTAATTTCACCAAGAGATGGCCATTCTTTGTCCATGATCATGCCCACTTTCCCAAAGATGCATACAGTAATAGCAACTGGGGTCATTGGAGTGCATCATATCTCTTTTTTATTTCTTCCTTTGAGAAACTCATCTATATTTCTTTGAGCTCACTGATCATTTGCTGGCATGTCATTTCATAAAATGGGTTCATCATCTGTAAGGCAAAACCCACTTAGCCTTTCTTATTATTCCTAAAGTGTAGAAAATGGCCACCTATTTTGCAAGGTTTCTTCTCTATCTGAAGCATGTAGCTGCACACCTTTGATCTCAACTGGAAAAAAACAACACCCACCCCTAACATTAATTAGAGTCTCACAAGCCACAGGTGCATGTGAAAACACGGCTTTCTAAAGAAGCCATCAACACACTAAGAGCTATCAGCCCAACAGTATTACTCTTTGAAATCAGCTGTATTCCTGGTGATCTATGTTGCATCCAATCAGCAGTAATTTTATCCTATCTATTGTGAAGTTACTAGTTTGTAATTTTATGTGTTCTAGGATAGGGGCTAATCCTCCCATGTGGCTCAATATCTCATCCTGCCTCTCTATTGCTGTCTGTTACTCAAGAAATGCTTCCTTTTCTCCTATTTACTTTCCTCAGCATAACTGCAATTTTGGCTGAAGGCTTTAGAGATATTTGCGGGGCAATATTTCTTAAATCTATTTCCTGGTCATTATGCTTCAGCACTTTTCCATTTAGCAGCTACTCATTTTATTCCTTGCTTCCAGACTCATTATTCTACTTTTATCTTTGCTGAACTGCTTTTGGTATGTATTAACCTAGGTATTTCAAGCTATGTATATAAACAATACAAAAGCTGTATCTATGTGACATTAGACCAGGGAATGCCCTAGCAGCTAATCTTTGAAGGCCCAAATGCATCAATGGAGGACTTCTGCTTTGAAATGGTAGTCAAACTAGCAAGTCAATTCTTTACTAGTCCTGTGATTAATCAGATGTTAATGCTTCAGCACTGAAAGGTGCTCACACTTTTGTCTGAAAAACGCAGCATAGCGTTTGTACCTTCATCCTTAAGGATTTCTCTACATAAAAAATAGAATCAATGCTATTTAGGCTGGCTTTTCCTCTGATTCCATGTTGTCTGTTCCTGAATAAAGCATCTCCATTGCTCCACATTTCTAAAGATATTTCTAATGACAGCTTTAAGATTGGCTAGTGTCTTATTTTTTGGGTGTTGTTGGTTCCTTTAACAATAGAATTCGGTCAGGATTTAAGTTGTCCAGGGTGAGTTTGGAAAAATGAGTTCTGATTCTTCTGGAGTGTGCATATTTCTTTTCTCACCTTTGGATATATTTTTAAGTCTTGGTAGTTTTAAACCACCCTTTTCACCTGCCAAGTAACTTCTCTTTTGAGAATTTCTGCTTTGTACAAAGAGTGCATATTTCATAACAAACTAGATACACAAAAATTGTTGAATAGCATTGAATTCACTTAATTTGTACCTTGATAAATGCCATGTCTGGTCTGCTTTAATAAGCAACTGCCAAGGAACAGATTCAGGATTTGTTTCAGTTACTCTAATCAGTGGATTAATGGCACACCTGACTTCCTGCTGCTGTCTGCAAAACTACTCATAGTAGTTAACAAGCGTGAGCTGTTTTTTTGCTAGCATAAACATTCTACACTGAAGCCTTTCCTCACTTCCCAACTCTGTTCTTACTGCTATAGAAGTCAATTTGACTGAACCTTAACATTGTTCTTCAAATGTTTTGTTGTAATGCTTTTATTCCCCAAAGCCCTTTGTGAAATAAAAGGGAATATCTAACAGAACAATGTGTTCTTAGGAGCCTTTGATAATTGGCACATTCCTACTTCCACTGGAATATGCCAATTATGAAGATTCCACTATTTCTCTGCTACTTCCTTATCCTCAGTCTCACATCCTCTATAAGTCAATGTTAGGAGGCTTAGTGAGTCATCATATCACATTACAGAGTCTAATACATATTTAACCACATTCATGGTTTCTCTCATTTAATGTTCTTTGGTTGTTTAGTTCCTTTACTTGTTCTTGCAATTTTAGCTCCTCTTTTTAGTGTAATTTATATCCATGACTATATCCTTGGCCAGCTCCTTCTCTGTATCCTGAATTAATGCAACAACCACCTTTCCTGGGGGTCTTCCTTAGTATCTGTTTATAGTCCCATATGGCAACATTAACTGCTTGCAAGAAGTAGTATGAAGTCCCCATGCAACATCACATCCCCGTTTCTCTTATGTGCTATTCCCATTCTCTCTCCCTGCTGATCTCTCTCCTCCAGCAATCAGAAACTACTGTATGGCTCTAATATATTATATATAGTTTAATATTTAGAACATTTAGAGGAGCACAGACGTGCATGATGTTTTACAGAACAAATACTGATTCCCTGCCAAAAAGAGCTAACCGGTAAATTAAAGCTGGCAACAAAAATATAAAATAATTCTATTGATGCATAATTTCTTTAGCAACATTATAGAGCTATTGTAAAAATAAAAAATAATATTCAAAAAATGCAGTTACTAACAGCAGCAGAGATTATTAATACTAAGGGTTTTATTCTCTCAAAACTTTCACACTGATTTTACTGACTTCAGCTGAATTATTTCTGATTTACTTTTGTGTAAGTGTGATTAAAATCAGGTCATAAGAATGTTAACAATCTCTTTTTTTTTTTTGTCTTTAGAGGCCAGAAGAGAAAGTCAAAGGTAGTATGTAAGATCATCAGGTCAGGGACTACATGTGGAGACAGCAACTAGTATATTGTGGGTGTTAACATAATACTATTTCCATGGTATCTGATGGATCATATCTAGAATAATGATGTATGTCTGCATACTTTGGACAATACAAATTATGAGGATACAAAAAATGATAAGAATGGAGCACAAGAATCTAATATGGGTAAAGATGTTAAATTTAACCAAACTTTAAATTTTCTGTTTATTATTAGTATTGGTCTTATTCTTACTATAAAAAAGAAAATATGGAGGTGGCCTAGTTTTAAAAGTCATGAAAGGGATTGATACATTGAAAGAGAGGCATTATTTACAGTGAAGAGTTCAAACATTTTGGAAGAGGAAAGGAGATTTAAGTCGGGAACTCAAGCAGAACAAATTCATACAGAGTGATCATCACCCCTGTGTAGAGGATCAGCACAATTTCTACATTAAGTCACACTTAAGTCCTATTTAAGCCCTATTTTGAGAGCTAATGTGATGCAAAGAGCTTGTGCTGCTCCTCTTCACTGGGGTAAAATTCACCTATGAAGAATAATAGACACATAGGCCTTGAGCCTGCAAAATGCTGAACATCCCTGCAAGTTGCTCACTGCCCTCATCTCCCAATGAAACCAGCAGGAATCGAGGGTGGTTAGCACCTCACGGGAGGACTCAATACCTTGTGCCGTTGACTCCGTATAGAACAAACATTAACGTGCCGTGGAAAATGATGTTTATCACAGGCTAAGAGGCGGTAGGAGTCCCTCTGAAAAAGAGGCACCATACCCCTGCTGAGTTACCAGGGAAGGTGGGTCAGTGAAGGAAAAACTAACAGTTCAGAAACAGGTTTCCTGTCAGTGAAATGAAGGACTAATGGAAGTGGTGACTAATCATCTCCGTGAGTGCCAGAAGCAATCTCGTGTCGTAGCTACTACGCGTGGCGAGATCAATGTCGAACTCCCCTTGCCTTTGTAGTTTAAGGAATAATTCCACTGCCACTGTTCACGTGTTAGTCAGAGTGAGCAGCATACTGGTCAACAGCTCAGGATCCATTCTTGCAGCCCGAAGAGGCAGGGCGCGCAGTACACAAACCGTTGAAAGATGGCACCAAACGCGGACAGAAGCACAGGGATTTCTGAGATGCAAAGCAATGCATCACAGGTCATTGGGACAGGACCCAGGATGCCCCATGACCCTCTCTCTGCCTTCCCACAGGTCTTAGCAGCAGAAGAGAAAGAGGTGCTCTCTGGGATATCTGCCCAGAGTGCCCGCTCCAAATACCACCGCAAGTGTGAACATGCTATTGTGCAGGCAGCTGACAGTGTGAACACGCAACAGCAGTTTCCCTTCAGCGCTCTCTGAGCGGCGCTGTAACTTTGCCAGTGTAGACGTGCCCTTAAAGGTGACAGGGCATTTTTTGCTGAAACTAAAAGTGCTTTTAGGATGGCTGTCTTGCAACGTTTAAATGGCTCTATACTGTTCTGAAGAAGATACAAACATGTCAAATCAGGAAAAGAGGAAAAATCCCTTGCTGCTTTGATATAACAATTAATTGCAAGAAAATAGCAAGCTGGATTTAATTAGATAGCGAGTAAGGCAGGTCAGTCACTGGTAGGTACTGTAAGGGAAGAACAGCCAAAGGAGGATTTGTTTAACAGAAAATATTTCCTGGATTAAAAAAAAAAAAAGAGAGAGATGTGTGTGGGTGGGGGGAATGATAAAGCATAACAGATTTTTCTCTTTACGTGGGTTAAAAGAAGAATTTAAAATCTAAAAAAAGAGTAGTTAGCTGTAATTTCAGACAATAGCTGTCAGAGCCTTGTGTATCTTTTATAAGAGCAAGAAATATGGGACTTAGAGTGTGGTGCACTTGGAAACGCATTATCTCCGTCTCCAGTGCATGGCCATGGCAGGGCAGGCTTACTTAGGGCAGGTCTACACTAACCCCCCAATTCGAACTAAGGTACGCAACTTCAGCTACGTGAATAACGTAGCTGAAGTTCGAAGTACCTTAGTTCGAACTTACCTTGGTCCAGATGCGGCAGGCAGGCTCCCCCGTCGACTTCGCGTACTCCTCTCGCCGAGCTGGAGTACCGCAGTCAAAGGCGATCACTTCCGGGTTCGACTTATTTCGTCCAGACAAGACGCGATAAGTCGAACCCAGAAGTTCGATTTGCTTGACGCCAAACTACCGGGTAAGTGTAGACCTACCCTTAGACTCACAAACACTTCATTCTTTTGATTATCTCTGTTGCGGAACTTATTGAAAAGGCATTCACTCCCTTCCCTCCATTTCCATGACATTCATATAATGTTGCTACAGTGGTTCACAATTACGGGGTAAAATGCAAAGCAGACAGGGCTATCTGAAGGGGCTCCTGGGTGGGCTGACAGTAGAAAACTTCAGGTAATGAGGGTTCAAATAGCCAGGAGCTATTAAATGTGTGACCTGCTGGCTAACTAGCTTCCCCAATGGTTGTCCGCAGGCAGGAACAGTTGCACTCCAGAAATTCAGTGCATAAAAATGTATGTACTGAAGTCTTCATGTGTGAATCCAAAAGACTGAAGTAAACCCCATGGGACAGCTCTGATATCTGGAGAAAACCAAGGGTAGAAGTTATCTGAAACTTGGGAAATAGAGAGTTGACTGTAAAGACACACAGTAAAGATTCAATAATTAATCCAGGTTTGCAATGGACATGCTTGTCTGGGAACGAATATGTTGCCTACCTTTATGTATAGCCTGCTTCTTTAACAGATCTGAGCTTCCTGTTACAAAAGACCCTCTAAGTAATCAATCTCATGCAATATGACCTACCTTCAGGAGCTCTAATGTTTCATTAGAATTATTGGCAGCTGTAAAAAACATACCAAATTTTACAATTATATATTTTTTTCTGGCTTGCTACATTTCCATGTGTAGTGAAACTGCAATCATTGCCACACAATAGAATTGTTAACAGGCAGTAAAGATGAGAAAAACAAAGAAACCATAAGCTCAAGAGAAACAAATATATGCTCTGAAAAAGGCATAAGGTGAGGAAAAAAATGCTAGTCAATGATAGATTCAAAGGAGAGTTTCAACTCAGGAGTGAACTGCTCAGCAGTGGTGATGTAGTAAAACAAGCCTTAGAGGATTTAATGAAGCACTCTAGCATCCAGAGCTAATGCCACATAGACATGAATGCTAAAATCACAAACAATCAATAGCTCAGAATAGGTAGCCCCCAGTGATTCTAAAGCATCAAAAACTCCCAAATGCACTCATATAATGCAACTTCCTTTATTTTATTGTCTCAAACAATTCAGTGGGGAGCAATTCTACCTTTGTTTCATGCACCAGATATAAGTTATAAACCCAGGAAAAATCTAAATTACAGCATAAAGTAAAAATCTAGAATAAAGATAGTCAGGTGAGCTGGTGCCCTGCACTGCAAGATCCAAGTTTAGTTCCTAGTTTACTCAGTCACTCCCTAGTACAGGAGGTTTGGGAGTGGTGTGGAAGTTCCAGACCCAAACCTGGGGGTGGAAATGCCTTGTCATTGTTATATATTGCTCAGCAGTGATCCATCCTTCCTCAGCTGACTAAGGAAATTAGTGATAATTTCTCCTCTCCTCCAGCACAACTAAAAGTTGCCATAATAACATAGGGATAGAAAGGAGCTCCCACCAGAAAAATCCCCCTGTAATATGAGAATTGTTATTTTCATGCTAAAGAGATTGAAAATGCAAATAAATAATGTAACAGTTTTGTCCTGGTAGCACAGGAAGAAAACATTCTTAATGATAAGAAAAAAACAAAATCAGAGTCATCAGAACGTTCAGAGTTTCAGTGGGTTCAATGGGGTAGCATTTGGTTAAATTGCCCCAAATTTAGGAGTTTTATATAAACAAGTTTTTGATAATCTTAAATTCAATTAAAAAGTATGGCTGCAGGAGTTCTTTCTCAATGGGCCTGATTCTGATCTCAACTACACTGGTGTAAAACCAGAATTACTCCAGAGAAGTAAACTGACTATTTCCAAATGTACACTGTTGCATTTAAGGTCACAATCTGACCCACTGAGTTCAGTGTGTATGTATGCACTTGTGAATCCAAGAGGGATAAGAGGTTGCTCTTATTGGCAATTACAAGATTTGTTCAAAATACTTGCAGCTTCAGCTCTTACACAAACCTTTTTCTCCTCTTTGGAGTGCTTGGCACATTTTAAGAACTGTGCATTGAGACAGCTGCTGTCGTCCGAGAAAATTTCCACCTCGCCCGTTCATATTCAAGCTGGGATGTACAAAATGTTGCAAGATAATTTTCTCATCTCCAGTCTGTCCAGCAATGGTTTTGCCCTTACAAAAAGCCTTGGAAAGCAGGTCTCCAAGCTGTGCAATGGCTATAGCAATGGATAGGAGTTCCCTGTTCCATTTTGGGCTTATAATCAGCCAAAATCTTCACAAAATGGAGATCAGTTTTGAAAAGCAATTTTCTTAAAATTATTTGATTCATTTAGTGTAACAGGAAAAACAAAACCTCCTCCCCCCACATAAATAAATTTAACAGAAATGTGTGTATTTATTTTCGCTAACCTATGGTCGAATTTTCAAAGGGTCTGAAATGTCCTACTTCCACTGAAAGTACGCTGGTATTGGGCCGCTACCTTCCTCAGGCATTTCTGAAAATCCCACTCTTAGTTTTCAGAAGCCTTTACTGTGCTAGAGGCAAATACATTGAGACTTATCCTCCTGTTAAACGCCATGCTAAACTCTTACTGTGCTCTGTTGTTTCTTGATGTTTCCTTGGAATTTGTAACATTTGCATGGACCACCTTGGGAGGTCCTACTTATGCAGGATAAGGCATTAACATCTTACAAAGAGCATTTCAGAATACTATTTATTTGCATAATACCTGTGGCAATACAGAGCTGTTAAAATGAACCAGGGGTATATGTTATGCTAGCAATCACTGCAGGGGGGCAGTAGATGAGTTTATAATGGCCACCACTGGAGACATAAATATAAAATCTATTTGTTATTTCAAACATAGATGGAATTAAGGAGTCAATGCTTACAACATGGGAAACCAAAGAAAGAACTCACTCAGATTGCAGATGCTGACAAATTGCTGGTTATCCTAATGCATTACTTCCTTCTGCATTCAGCTAATACTGAAGAGCATTCCATCTCAAAGCCCTAGATCCTACTTTCTATGGGTTAACTTTCAGACTACATTTCCCAGGAGGCCCTGAATTTGAGCTTCATCTAACTGAATACAAATTGTCTACTTAAACCAAACCTCTCCAGGATGTAATTCCCGTAAAAGCAAAGAAGCTTCTACTGAAAGAATCCTCCAAGGAGAGAAAACTTCTCGAAGACGGGAAGTAAACTTAGAGACTCAAACAACATATACTATAAATGATCATTACAAATCTAAAACAAAACAAAAAAGCTGTCTAAAATAAAAGAGAAAGGAGACATTTTCACTGAAACCCCGACAGTGGACTTCCCAACTCCAAAATGGTTTGCCATGAGCTAGCAGTTGTCTTGTGTTGCCAGTTTACACAACACAATAGCTTTTATATACACCTTGTACACAGTAGGTTGTAGGAATGTTACTAGCAGACTTGGCTTCTGTATCAGATATGGACTGCCTACAAAGCTTCTCATAGAGATATACCAGAGATGTGTCTTCCATGAGACCCTTTAATGTTATGCCAGGTATGACTGAGGCCTGGTCTACACTACGAGTTTAGGTCAACTTTAGCAGCGTTAAATTGAATTAAGCCTGGACACGTCCACACGACGAAGCCCTTGCTTTCGACTTAAAGGGCGCTTTAAACCGGTTTCTTTACTCCACCTCTGACGAGGGGATTAGCGGTAAAATCGGCCTTTGCGGGTCGGATTTGGGGTAGTGTGGACAGAATTCGACATTATTGGCCTCTGGGAGCTATCCCACAGTGCTTCATTGTGACCGCTCTGGACAGCACTCTCAACTCAGATGCACTGACCAGGTAAACAGGAAAAGCCCCACGAACTTTTGAATTTCATTTCCTGTTTGCCCAGCGTAGAGAGCACAGGTGACCACGCAGAGCTCATCAGCACAGGTAATCATGATGGAGTCCCAGGATCGCAAAAGAACTCCAGCATGGACCAAACGGGAGGTACGGGATCTGCTCGCCATATGGGGAGACGAATCAGTGCTAGCTGAACTCCGTAGCAGTAAACGAAATGGCAAAATATTAGAAAAGGTCTCAAAAGCCATGAAGGACAGAGGCCATAACAGGGACGCACAGCAGTGCCACGTGAAAATTAAGGAGCTAAGGCAAGCCTACCACAAAGCTAGAGAGGCAAACGGAAGGTCTGGAGCAGAGCCACAAACATGCCGCTTCTACGTGGAGCTGCATACCATTCTAGGGGGTGCAGCCACCACTACCCCAACCGTGTGCTTTGAATCCGTCAATGGAGAAACACGCAACAGGGAAGCGCGTTCGGGGTATGCAGAAGATGATGAAGAAGACAATGAAGATAGCTCACAGCAAGGAAGCGGAGTAACCAGTTTCCCCAACAGTCAGGATATGTTTATCACCTTGGACCTGGAACCAGTAACCCCCGAACTCACCCAAGGCGTGTTCCCAGGCCCTGAGAGCACACAAGAGGCCTCTGGTGAGTGTACCTTTGTAAATATTACACATGGTTTAAAAGCAAGCGTGTTTAATGATTAATGATTAATTTGCCCTGGCAATCGTGGCCAGAACAGCTACTGGAAAAGTCTGTTAACATGTATGGGGATGGAGCGGAAATCCTCCAGGGACATCTCCAGAAAGCTCTTCTTCATGTACTCCCAAAGCCTTTGCAAAAGGTTTCTGGGGAGGGCTGCCTTATCCCGTCCTCCATGGTAGGACACTTTACCACGCCAGGCCAGTAGCACGTAGTCTGGAATCATTGCATAACAAAGCATGGCAGCGTATGGTCCCGGTGTTTGCTGTCATGCAGACAACATCCATTCCTTATCTCTCTTTGTTATACTCAGGAGAGTGATATCATTCACGGTCACCTGGTTGAAATGGGGTGATTTTATTAAGGGGACATTCAGAGGTGCCCGTGCCTACTCAGATGAACAGAAATGTTCCCTGCTGTTAGCCATGCGGTGGGGGGGAGGGGTGAAGTGATCATCCCAGAGAATTGGGTGTGTGTGTGGGGGGGGAGGGGGAGGAAGCGGGGTAGTTGGGTTTGTGCTGCATATTAACCCGGAAACCCCAGCCCCTCCTTTTACATTGCAAACCCATTTTAAATGGCCAACCCAATGGGTCCTTGGTATGGGAAATGAGGGCGCTGCTGTTTGAAACCATTCCCACATGTTATGAAGGTTAAAAACGCCAAAAGACTGTGGCTTACCATGGCTGCCTGCAAGCCAAATTCTGTTGCCTGGCACTGTGTGAGTGATCTCTCACACCAAACCGGCAGGCCCTCAATATAAGAGGAAAAATGCGACCTTGTAACGAAAGCACATGTGCTGTGTAATGTGAACAGCATATTTTAACATGAAAGAGTGTACCCATTGTTCTCTAAAATGTGTCTTTTTAACCACCTCTCTCTTCTCCTCCACCAGCTGCAAATGTTTCTCCTTCGCAGAGGCTAGCGAAGATTAGAAGGAGAAAATGACGGACTCGGGATGATATGTTCACGGAGCTCCAGATGTCCTCCCACACTGAAAGAGCACAGCAGAATGCGTGGAGGCAGTCAATGTCAGAGTGCAAAAAAGCACAATTTGAACGAGAGGAGAGGTGGCGGGATGAATCGCGGGCTGAACAGAGCAAGTGGCGGGCTGAAGATGATAGGTGGCGTCAGCTTGCAGACAGAAGGCAAGAGTCGATGTTCCGGCTGCTGGAATGCTCCAGCGTATGGTTGAGCTTCAGGAAAGGCAGCAGGAGCAGAGACCGCCGCTACAGCCCCTGTGTAACCAACAGCCCTCCTCCCCAAGTCCCATTGCCTCCTCACCCAGATGCCCAAGAACACAGTGGGGGGGCTTTCAGCCACCCAGTCACTCCACCCCAGATGATTGCCTGAGCATCGGAAGGCTGGCCTTCAATAAGTGTTAAAGTTTTAAAGTTTTAAACTGCAGTGTGTCCTTTTCCTTCCCTCCTCCCCCACCCATCCCAGGCTACCTTGGCAATTATCCCCCTAGTTGTGTGATGAATTAATAAAGAATGCATGAATGAGAAGTAACAATGACTTTATTGCCTCTGCAAGCGGTTCTCAAAGGGGGGAGGGGAGGGTGGGGTGGTTGGTTTACAGGGAAGTAGAGTGAACTGGGGGAGGTGGGGGGGCGGAGAGTTCATCAAGGAGAAACAAACAGAAGTTTCACACCGTAGCCTGGCCAGTCACAAAACTCGTTTTCAAAGCTTCTCTGATGTGCACCACGCCCTGCTGTACTCTTCTAACTGCCCTGGTGTCTGGCTGCGCGTAATCAGCAGCCAGGCAATTTGCCTCAACCTCCCACCCCACCATAAATGTCTCCCCCTTACTCTCACAGATATTGTGGAGCGCACAGTAAGCAGCAATAACAATGGGGATATTCTTTTCGCTGAGGTCTGAGCGAGTCAGTAAGCTGCGCCAGCACGCTTTTAAACGTCCAAATGCACATTTCACCACCATTCGGCACTTGCTCAGCCTATAGTTGAACAGGTCCTGACTACTGTCCAAGCTTCCTGTGTACGGCTTCATGAGCCATGGCATTAAGGGGTAGGCCCAAGGATAACGATAGGCATTTCAACATCCCCAACTGTTATTTTCTGGTCCGGGAAGAAAGTCCCTTCCTCCAGCTTTCGAAACAGACCAGAGTACCTGAAGACGCGAGCATCATGTACCTTTCCCGGCCATCCCACGTTGATGTTGTTGAAACGTCCCTTGTGATCCACCAGGGCTTGCAGCAGCATTGAAAAGTACCCCTTGCGGTTTATGTACTCAGTGGCTTGGTGCTCCGGTGCCAAGATAGGGATATGGGTTCCGTCTATCGCCCCACCACAGTTTGGGAATCCCATTGCAGCAAAGCCATCCACTATGACCTGCACGTTTCCCAGAGTCACTACCCTTGATATCAGCAGGTCTTTGATTGCCCTGGCAACTTGGATCCCAGCAGCCCCCACAGTAGATTTGCCCACTTCAAATTGATTCCCACTTAAAATTGATTGGTAGCTGTCTGGAGTTGCAAGCTTCCACAGGGCTATCGCCACTCGCTTCTCAACTGTGAGGGCTGCTCTCATCCTGGTATTCTGGCGCTTCAGAGCAGGGGAAAGCAAGTCGGAAAGTTCCATGAAAGTGCCCTTATGCATGCAAAAGTTTCGCAGCCACTGGGAATCATCCCACACCTGCAACACGATGTGGTCCCACCAGTCTGTGCTTGTTTCCTGGGCCCAGAATCAGCGTTCCACGCCATGAACCTGCCCCAGTAACACCACGATTTGCACATTGCTGGGGCCTGTACTTTGTGAGAGGTCTATGTCCATGTCAATTTCCTCATCACTCTCGTTGCCGCGCTGCAATCGCCTCCTCGGCTGGTCCTGGTTTTGCTTTGGCATGTCCTGGCTCTGCATATACTCCAGAACAATGCGCGTGGTGTTCATAGTGCTCATAATTGCCGCGGTGATCTGAGCAGGCTCCATGATCCCAGTGCTATGGCGTCTTGTCTGAAAAAAGGCGTGAAACTGACGGAGGGAGGGAGGGGCGACTGATGACATGGCGTACAGGTACAGGGAATTAAAATCAGCGATGGTGGCTGTGCATCAGGGAGAAACACAAACAACTGTCACACAGAATGGCCCCCGCAAAGATTGAACTCAAAACCCTGGGTTTAACAGGCCGTTGATTTCACGGAGGGAGGGGGAAGCAAATGAATACATTATTTTTTACATTTTAAGCTGGCAGCAGACCGTGCAGCATGACTGATAGCCCTTGGCATCTTCTGGGTGCTTGGCAGAAGATGCTGTACTACGACTGCTAGCCATCATCGTCAAGACGGTTCAATAGGACTGCCGGCAGGACTGAGTCTCCAGGAGACAAAGCATGTCTGCCCAGGTGCCTCTGATTGAACTGGAATACGACGATGACGGATACCAGTCGTAATACACCATCTACTGCCAAAAGGCAAGGGGCTGCTGCTGTGTAGCAATGCAGCCCCACGTCTGCCGGCACCCAGATGACATATGGTGACGGTGAGCTGAGCTGAGCGGGCACCATGCTTGCCGTGGTATGTTGTCTGCACAGGTAACCCAGGTAAACAGGCGCGAATCGATTGTCTGCCGTTGCTCTGACGGAGCGGGAGGGGCCTGACGACATGTACCCAGAACCCCCTGCGACACTGTTTTGCATCATCAGGCATTGGGATCTCAACCCAGAATTCCAATGGGTGGCGGAGACTGCGGGAACTGTGGGATAGCTACCCACAGTGCAATGCTCCGGAAGTCGACGCTAACCTCGGTACTGTGGACATGGTCTGCCGACTTCATGCACTTAGAGCATGTTATGTGGGGACACACACAATCGACTGTATAAAACTGTTATCTATAAAACCGGCTTCTATAAATTCGATCTGATTTCGTAGTGTAGACATACCCTGAGATTATTTTAAGTAAGGTATCTTGCACATAGTGCCACCTAGTGACTAAAATGTATAACACATTTTAACATTCCAATACAATAGCCACCAGCTTCTGCACTGGTATGGCTTACATAAATTGAGTATTCTGGCACTGAAGGTTTGGTGCTAGCTACTCACACGGATCCATGAAGGTCAGTTTCCTCATTTGGAAGTTCTGAAGCCCCTGCTGGTCATCCCAAGCTTCCAAAAGGAAGTGATCCCATCACACTGTACTGGTTCTGCTGCACCAGAACAGATGGTCCACACAGGGGCATACTGTGGCAATACCAACATTCACCATAGCTGTACCATGGGAACTGAATGAATTGCCATTCACCCTCAAGGGCAGCTGTCTTTGACATGACATAAAGCTATGTCCAAATTCCATTCAGCATTTCTCCGATTGCCTACTCCATCACATTTGTCTTGCAATAAGAAGCAAGAGCAGAACCTGATCATCATCCAGTTGTTCCATGTCTTCTATGCAGTTTTTCAGGAGGAAGACCTGAGCAGGAATTGCCATAAGAAAATGTGTGAAGATGGGGGGACAGTACCAATAATACACAGCAAAGAGATTTTGTTGATTGTCCCCCTGTGATGCAGAAAACCCTGAGATCTTGCTTCTGAAATGGTAGCGCAGCATAACAGAAGCATCAGTGTGGACCTGGGTATATGCATGTACCCAGCACTATATTTGTGTTCAGAAGAGCATATGGGGACACTCAGCATGGGTACAGAGAACATGCACAAGCAAGTACACAGGCAAGTAACCGAATATGTGCACCAGTCTAGACAAAGTGAGTTTGGAAAGCCAGAGCCCTTCCATTCATCTTGTAAGTGGTTGATAGTTAACTCCTTCGAAAGTTAGTAAAGTAGTAAATGGACAACTTCCTTACTTTTAAATAGATGGGGCCATGATCTTACAGGGAACCGAAATGCTCCTAGGGTAAGGAGAAGAACTAGATTCTTTCCTGTATGCCAATAGCTCTTATAATTTCAACCACTGTACAAAATTATAGATGTGCAGAGTGATTTCCCTTTGAGAGTATATTAGTCTTAATCTTCTCTCCTAAGGATGTTACCCATACGAATTGTATCCTATGATCGCATTTTTGCCACCCTTCCCTAAACTGTTAAGTGTGTTCATTCATGGTCAGGTCGTCACATTTCTATTATGAGATGTATTCTTCAACTTGCAATATTAAACTGCCTTCTTTGCATCCACAGCTAGATACAGGAGCTCATTAATCTTCTTTTGCTGTTATTTCCAATTCAAATTACCCTATAAACATTGAAATATGTTTATCGTCATTACTCCAATAGGAGAAGTTTTTATTTTGTGTTGTAAGTAAGCAGTGGAAGACTAAAAGTTTTGAATATGTAAGTTTTTATAATCCCGAAGAGACACATCTCGCAGTGATAACATAATATTTAATTCACTTGCTGGGATGTAAAACAGATAAAACTTTAAATATAGAGTTTTGTGTCAAAGGATTGCAGCTGGCTTTATACTCTCTATTTGGGTACAACATAGATTTAAAAACCATTTTATTAATTTCCTCTTTTGGTTAGTAACACAAACCATCTGCTGTATCCACCAGACAGACTTTTTGCATACAAAGGGAACAGTTATTAAGATACACAGTAAACAATAAGGCATACAATTGCATTTGCAAAAGTGCTTCCTTTATTGTGCCTGTATTGAACATTCTAAAGAAGAACTGGTCAATTAAACAGCCCTCATTAATTGACCTGGAACCACTCTAGATATAAATTCTAGGAAAAATGGAGTTCAGTCAAGGGATTCAGTACCTCTTATCTGTTTTCCAATTCTTCCCATTCCTAGTGTTGGTTTCTAATGACCTTATTCAAAGAAAAGAAAGTCACACTGTGAATAAAGCGCGTGGTGTTGCCCCTGATGTGCATGAGAACTGTTCAGAGACGTATCCAGGGTGAAGGAACTGTGCCGCTGTGACAAGTGAGGGCTTGTCTGGGATTTCCTACTCCAGTATAGAGGAAGGCTGGAGAAGGGATCTGACGAGATAGTGTGGCATGGAGTAGCGGAAAAACAGAAGGAGTTACAGAAAATTCTCCCAAGAGTTTCAGCAGACCCAGCAACAAGAGAGACAGTCTTTGCTAACCTGGCAAGCAGAACAACAACTGAGCCTACAGCAATTTATTACAGGCTAGGTGCAGGTATAGCAACAACTCAGGGAGAAGCTGCTGAGTGCCCTGATTAACATTTGAGAAGGCACAGTCAGGAGCAGGCTGGGAGAAGAGGGTATGGGCCCACTGTTTGGCTCCCTACCTCTTGGGAGACGCACAAGCAGCATATATGGTACTGAGTGATGCACAGCAGCTGACTGCTATATAGTAAAAGCAGCCATTCTAGACAGCATGGAGGCAATCTGCCAAATCGTACAGACAGATGTTTCGGTTGGCAAGTTGGTCAGAGGGGACACGTCTTAGGACCTTTGCCAAAAAATAACAGATTGGGCCACTAGGTGACTGAGGCCTGAGGAATGGGGGAGGTGATGGACTCCATTATTTTGAAGCAGCTATTACAAAGTGTCCCTACGGTCACTAGATATTGGTGCAGAAACACTTACCCGCCACTTTAGAAGCTGCCATAAAATTCACTGAGGAGTTCGTGAAGGTGGACATCTCTGATAAACAAGTCTATCCATTCTAAGGACATGACCCGGGGAGTGGGGGGAAGAAGGTGGAGAGTTACTGCCAATAAAGATACCAGAAAAGAAAAGAGGACAAGGAGACCCACAACATGACATGTTGTCTTACTAGTGTCTGGGTTCAGGACATTTGAAAAACAATTGCCTCTATACGGACTGTAATTTTGCTGAGTTCTGTGAGTGGACAGAAACCTTGAGGGGCAGTCAAAACAGACACCCACCACCTCTGTGAGGGACAGCCCTGATAAATTCTGTTGCAGAGTCCTCACTGGTTGGAAGAGACAGAGTGAAGCCCTATTACTGCAGTTCTCAAACTGTGGGTCAGAACCTCAAAGTGTGTTGGGACCCCATTTTAATGGGGTCACCAGGCCTGGCATTAGACTTGCTGGGGCCTGAGGCAGAGCCCGAGCCTCACCATGCAGGGCCAAAGCCTAAGCCTAAGGGTTTCAGCCCTGGGCTGCTGGGCTCAGGTTACAGGCCCTCTGCCTGGGGCTGAAGCTCTGGGGCTTCGGCTTTGGCCACCCCCCTGCCCAGGGTAGTGGAACTCGGGCGAGCTCAGGCTTCTGTCCCCTCCTCCTGGAGTTGTGTAGTATTTTTTGTTGTCAGAAGGGAATCACCGCGTAATGAAGTTTGAGAACCCCTGTCCTATTAGATGGTGCCAGAAGAGGTAGTAAAACTGACATGTATTCACAGGGAGGAGAAAATCTGACCATGACCAAAGTACCTCTAGAATTTCAGGGAACATATAGATAGAAGTGGGTTGGGGTGGTCAGGAACTTGCCCCAGTTCATATTAATCAAAACAGATTGGAGCCTTTTTCTCTTAAGGGAGGTGGGGGAGGAATATCCAGAGATGCAAATGGCCAGAAAGGGCAGGACCAGACACAAGAGGTATCAAGGAATAGGCCTGGAAGCCATAGAGGGGCTAGAGTAAAAAGAAAGCATCTTAGATTGGAGACAAGCCAAGAATCCAATGGCCTAAGGAAGACCCTAAAGTAGAGGAGAATACAAAGGAGGCAAAACTAGAACAAGGTGAGGAAAATGCAGAAGGCATAAGGGGAAGTAAAAACATTGAGAATCACAGGGACCTGGGACAAGAACAAGCAGATGTGGATGTTGAAAGAAACCTGGATAAGATAGGAGTAAGGGAGACTTTACAAGCAGGGGAGTCCCATGGGGCAACGGGTTACCTTGGAGTGAGGAGAAGTAGGCAGAAATGGAGATGTGGGGGTTACCCCCCTCCATTGGAGTGGACCTTTTGTGGGTGGAAGAGGGAAGGGGGAGAGCCGGGGAAGGAAGGGAGAGAGCACAGTGGCCTCCAGAAGGAAGGCAGAACCCGAGGAGAGAAAATGTCCTTGTAAAGGAAAGGAAAGGAAAAGAAAAGAAAAGAAAGGAAAGGTAGAGATGTGTGTGACAGACTGTGAGTAGCCAAAGGCTGATTCACTCTATGCACTTTAGAACAGTCAACTCAAGAGGTAAATAGAGGAGGTAATAATTTAAGTACTAAGTGATTAACTAATTAGCTGGGTGATTCTACGGGAAGAGGCAGTAGAGAGAGGTAGCCTGAAAGGAAGGGCTAGAGAAGCCCAGGATCTCAAGGAGGTGTGATCTCTCCCCCATCTCACCATGTGCCTACATAGAATGTAAGAACCTTGAGATGTGGGGGAACATGTTCTGTTATATTCACACTGTAAACAAAGAACTTAGTGTTGCACTTGCCACTGGTGTGCATGAGGACTGTTCAAAGCGGAACCCAGGGTGAGGAAACACTGCCCCATGACAGAGGGTGATATAATTAATGCCAATCAACATGGGTTTATGGAAAATAGATCTTGTCAAACTTTTTTTTTTCATGAGCGTACAAGCTTGGTTGATAAAGGTAATAGTGTTGATGTAATATATTTAGAGTTCTATAAAGCATTCGAATTGGTATTGCACAACATTTGGATTAAAAAACTGGAATGATATAAAATTAACATGGCACACATTAAGTGGATTAAAAACTGGCTAACTGATAGTAATGTAATTGAAAATGAGGTCAGGTGTTTCTAGTGGTGTCCCAGAGACTGGTTCTTGGCCCTATAATATTTACAATTTTTATCAATGACCTGGAAGAAAACATAAAGTCATCACTGATGAAGTCTGCAGATGACACAAAAAGCAGGGGAGTAGTAAATAATGAAGAGGATGGGTCACTGATACAGAGCAATCTGGATTGTTTGGTAAGCTGGGTGCAAGAAAATAATGTGTTTCAATATGGCTAAATTTAGGAACAAAGAAAATAGGCTATACTTACAGGATGGGGATCTATAATGAGAAGCTGTGACTGAAAAATATTTGGGGATTGTGGTAAATAGTCAGCTGAACATGATCTCCTAGAGCGACACAGTGGTCAAAAGGACTAATACAATCCTTGCATAAATAAACAGGGGAACATTATTTTACCTATTTGGTACAGGTGTGATCACTGCTGGTCATGTCAGTTCTGATGTTCAAGAAGGATGTTGATAAATTGGAGAAGGTTCAGAGAAAGGGTCACGAGAATGATTAAAGAATTAGAAAACACACCTTATACTGATAAGCTAAATAGATTGAGCTCTTTAAGTGTAACAAAGAGAAGGTTAAGGTGTGACTTGATTATAGTATGTGAGTACGTACACAGGGAACACATATTTAATAATGGGTTCATCAACCCAGCAGAGAAAAGTATAACATGGTCCAATGGCTGGAAGTTGAAGCTAGACAAATTCAGACTGGAAATAAGGTGTAATTTTTTTTTTTAAAGTGAGAGTAATTAACCATTGGAACAATTTACCCAGGGATGTGGTGGATTGTCCATCCCTGATCATTTTTAAATCAAGATTGGATATTTTTATAAAAGATTTGGAGTAGGAATTATTTTGGGGAAGTTCTATGGCCTGTGTTGTACAAGAATGTCCGACTTGATGATGACAATGGTCCCTTTTGGCCTTGGATTCTGTGAACCTCACCATAATACAGGACACTTTGCCATTACTTTAAGCAAGGAAGTGATAGATACTTAGAATTCTGTTGTAATTTCTTATAGAGGTCCTTGGAGGACAGGTCTGACTGCGAGTGATTTAGAGACTTTTTTCCAGTTTTAGTGACTTTGTGTTGCAATTCTGTCAGCAAAATGTATCTTCAAAGCCATTTTATCCAGAGCATTTTTTACTCAACCAGGTTCACAGAGTGAATAATATTTCCCTGTTGTAACACCATTTTTCTTCCATTGAACTTTCTCCATCATTTGGAAAAGGGCTACTGAAACTTCCTGTTAGAAAATGACCAGAAAACAAAGGTGAACTTTTGCATCCAACTCCTGCCCTGAATAAAATGAGCCCTTTCACTAAAGGCAGTGACAGGATTCTGCTCTCATTTACACTGGTATAATACACGCAGGGTGACTCCACTGACTATATTTGATTTACTCTGGATTTACACCAGTGTACCTGAGAGCAGAATTTGGTCCGGTGACTTTTAAATGCCAGACATCAGGAATGATTGAAAATCTGCAACTGAGGCTTGATTATTAGAAAATATATATTGAATTTCTCTGTGACTGCTCCTGCTACTTAATCCTAGCAATAACCATGGTGACCGTTGTACAGAAATGCACACAGAGGTCAAATTCAATAAAACCTGCTGTGTCACAAAGCATTGACTAATTTAACTCTTCTTAAGCTGCTTGTTGCCATTTCCCATGAATTAAACATACAATTGATGCAGGTATTCTTATACCCCCATTTATTATAGCTGCATAAAATACAGATGAGTTTGAGCTAGTCTGTGTAAACCAGAAATTGTTTTTATGATAGCATAGATCTTCATACCACTTATCCAGCCTGCAATATGCATGCTGTGTCACCATACAGCATACATTACCAGCTAAAGGACTTTGGTACTGTTTAATCCCCAATAAAATTATTTACCAATGTTTTCTGTCCTGTTAATCCAAGCTATTCACATTCAACTAGCAGATACCCCTATAGAAAGCAGCAGCCTGACCGTCTAAAGGGTTTAAGCTTATGTGCGATAAAATGATATTATGTTTCCTTCTGTTTGGAAAGTTGTGCTATCTAGGGGATTACAGTGGTATTGCACCAACCATCACACAGACACTGGCAGGGGTGGGAGGGAGACAGGAGATTTTGTCAATTTAAAAATGGCTTTTTGTATGAAATCAAAAGATACAACAAAACAAAAACCAACCCCCCCCCACCCCATCCCACCCCCCAACTTTGTCTTTCACAAGCTCTAATCCTCTCTTGGGTTTTTTCCAAGGGCTTCATGAACATGCTGTCATACTGATCACATTGCAAGAGGACACTTAAAAAAAAACAGACAGCTTGATAACCTTCATTGTCAAATGGAAGGCAAAAAGGTGGCAAATGCACTCAAATTAGTTTTTTTGTTTTTGTTTTTGTTTTTTTTTAAGCTAGGTAGGAAGGTGATAGAAAGACAGAAGAGCTTGTCAACCTGGAATATGTTTGCCTGGTGATTGCCAAGAATAAAAGATTCACAGAGTGGATGATCTTCTCAATGTTTTTTTTTTTTTTTTTCAGAATTTAAAATAAAGAGAATTGCAGTTTAAAAGAATGTTCCCTTACAGGAGATCTATAAATTCTCGTATTTAGCAAACAATAAATGCTTTGAGAATAAAGTAAATCAGATTAGACTATTACCCACCATCTCCACTTTAGAGAACAGCTTATTTTATGGCAGAAAATCTAAGGCTGTTATGGATCTTCTTTAATAGGAGACATAACACAACTATGTTTTAATATTATTGGAGAAAAAATTGCATCCTATTCTCCTTTCTCATATATCAGTTCAAAGCAGAAGTTAAATGGTTATAAAACAAAGGGAGAATAAGCCCTTATTGTACAAGCATCTAGCAACAGTATATGTACTAGAAAAAATTGCCAAAAAATAATGAAAACTGTGTAGTCTTCTTGAAACTAATCAATTTGCTGAATTTTTACTAGGGCTTGTTTTGTTTCCCTTCTTCTCTTTGCTGGGTTAAACCCTGTAGACCAGTTATGCTATCTAATGGGATCTGTGCTAATGGTAATTCTTTTCAAAGACAACTGTGATCTTTAAACTGATTTGTTTTCTATTACTTATTTTATTGGTTTAATACCAGTTAATTCTCCTTTTGGGGGTTTCCCTTACACTTTATAATCCACAGTTGAATGAAATAATGTCTTTTGGAGTTGAAAATCCACCCACAAGGAAAGCAGGGAACTAATTTTTAATCGGCAGCTTTGTAGGTGATTTTTGTCCCAGATCATTCACATTAGTGTATTTGTAAGCGAGGAGTTTGTTCTCAGTATGGTGCCCCATGTTAAATTCCACTGAATGAAAATAATGTGATAAGCACAAAGGAAGATGATATTCAGTCTAACTACATCTACCCTAAGAACAACCTCCAATAAGTAGCCGCTTGTCTTAAGCAACCATTCTGAAGTATCCCTATGTGGTTTACAGAACATTCTTGTTCAGCTATTAAAAAGAGCTATGTTTCTACTAGGAGGCCATTTTTGATGGCCTCACATGTGAATTCTTGAAGACAAGCATTACAGCATAAATTTCCCAACATATGTTGTGCTCATTAATCTGAAGGGGTAATTATCACTGACAAGAACTAAGCACAGTATAGGGTGATGTCCCACAAGCTACCTCCTACAAAACAACTCTGCCACACCAATGAACCTTTTGACTTCCTACAGTATTGACTTCCTAGACAGACATCCAACCACTAATGGCTTTAAAATAATGACATTAAACTCCGGTTGTTCACCTGGGACCAAAATATATATTTGAACAGCCAATTATCAAAAGGTGAAATGTTGGGCTGTAGAGTAGACTGTGTACACTTCTAAAGAAACTGCATGCTCCCGCTAGCATTTTTACCAGGGATTTTTGGATGAACCAATATTATTTTAATATTGCTGACTCAAGCAGAATGCACGGTCTTTATTCCATCTCTCTGTTGTTCTCATCCAAAGTTTTAGGAGGGGACTATTGTATAAAGCATAACAAACATTTTTGTGGGATATTTTTAAGGACACAAATGGGAGTTAGTTGCCAAGCTCCCAAATCTCCTCCACTCCTCTTTATTTTGAAATGGTAAATTCTGAGTGAAGGCTGTCCTTGACTTGCTGTTCTTAAAATCTTCCTGTTTTGCATTTTAGAATATGTTGGCTTTAACTAAGCCTGCAAGGATCAATCTCTTGATAATTTTCTTGCGCACAATACCAATACAATTAATTATGTAGCACTTGTGATGAGCACTTGAAATTAAGCCTTCAGACCCAGATTTCCAGTTTTCTTTACAAGACTGAAAAAGAAACAACCATGGAAATGATGCATATAAATAATCTGTAAAACGGCAGGGGTAGATAGCTCTTTTCTCTTTTACTGATTCAGTATCTTGTCTACAAATTACTGCCCCATAGCCTAGCAATTCATCTTCACTCAGTTCAGTTCTGCACTGCAGGAATATCAGACACCCCAGTGAAGTGAATCATGAAAGCACTTTTTCATGTCACAGCCAGTTTTCCCATGAGCCATAGGTCCACAAATAAAACAAGAATGTAATGGATGCATTTTGGTTTATTTGTTTTTTGATCTGTATTATTTTTTCTCCAAATTGAATGTAAATTAGGAAATGCACACAGACCACTAAAGGCTGCAAAATAGCTCCTCTCCTATGGTCTGAACCTTACCACTTAAGATAGGTTGAAGTCTTGGTAGAGCACTGTTCCTAATGCCAACCAACCAGGGATCCTTCAGCAAGGATTGAAGGTTGGTTTTCAACTCTGAACTAAATAAGCAGTACAGTGTACCACTAGACTCCTTTTCCCCCGTTTCCAGTAGAGAGATGTGCATCATAAAAACCATGATATCCCAATTACTACCCTAGTTGGTAGACTAAGGATGGAATGATCATGGAGACTAATGTATTCTCTCACTATTCAGGAAATTCCTCCAAGCCATGTCTATAGCACACTGGTTGGGTGGGGAGGGGAAACTGCACATGGGTATTAGTTCTATACCAGATTTTTAGTGTGTGGAGATTTCTCCAGCACTAACTTCCATAAAAATATATATTTAAAAACTTTGTGAAACATTTTCTTTATTCAGAACAATATAAATAGATAAACCACATAACCATATATCCATGTCAGACCTGCTCTGCTTTGTCTCGTGTCCTTTTTTCATATGGTGAAGAAGAACTGGTCTTAATTTATTTTGTTAGGAAAACCTCCTTCTGAGTTCCAGGCTGTATGTAAAATAAATGAAGATGATGCATAAATGTGATCAATATGCTTTGCAATATACACTAGAGCAGCAGATGGAAAAGATTAAAAATGGCTTTATTACATGACAGGAAAGTGATCTTGGATGTTCACCGATGGATGAGAATGCATGCAGAGCAAGATGGTAGCTGATGCCAGTGTTTTCAAACTTCCCAGCTGAACTTAAAACACAATGATTTGAGAACACAGCGATCAAGAAATGTATAGCAACAAACTTTTCACAGACTGAACACGCATTAAACAGTTTAAGATGTACGAGAATTTAAGACACAACTAACCCCTATTGTTTCAAAAAGAGACATTCAAATACCTAATTAATTTTTCATTTGTTTTATAGCTCTAGCAGATGTTGCATTTTCACACATAAGCTCAATGCTGAGATGCTTGCTTAAAAAAAAAAAAAGGTCTTTGTTAAATTCCAAACTAAAGAATTTTCCAAAACTCACACAGAATGAAACGTGTGAGTGCGAAGCATTGACTGAATGATTACAGCATTGGAATTACCATGGATTTCGCTCTGGAGATGGTAAATCTTTAGCATATACTTTCCTACTACAATATATTTATGATCTGGCAATTAAAAGAGGCAAGAATGCCCTGATGGACATAGTAAAGCTAAAGGCACACACAAGAAACTCCCCTGGAATGGGTTGGAACTGAAAGGCTGAAAACATCTATGGATGCTCTGCTGTGGAAACTGCCACCGTCTCAGATTTCCATTGAGGCTATTACACCTAAACGGCAGAATATTGATTTGGCCAACTTGCAAAATCAAGACCTTACCATAGCTAAATTGAGCCTAGACAGAGATTGAATTGAATATAAAGGAGTTCCCTTAAAGATATACAACCCCCTGATGGAGAATCAATCTGGGTAGCCAAACCCAGTCATCAATTGGTTTGGATTAGACAGCAATGTAAAACTAATTCTACTTACATGTGTTATGATTTACCCATTGAAGGACACCAAGGTGTTAAAATACACTGGCAAGAATGCAGCAGATTGGTTGGTGGGCATGGATAAATCAGGATGTTAGGCAATATGTAGAAAGTTATCTAGTAGTGTGCACAAGTACATTTTGAATCTGACAAGAGAATAGCAAATAGAAGGTTAATGGATTTGCCTCCAAATTTATTATATTGGGTCACTGCCAAAAATGGCCAGAGAAAATATATATGCCTTGGTCATTGTGGATGCTTTCTCCAAACGGGTAAAACAATCTGGATAAGAAACAACAAGGCAGTTGCTACTGCTAAGGTTCTGCTTAAGGAGATCTTTACCAATAAGATAATGCATAATATCAGAATAATGCTGGGAATATAGCAGAAATATCATATTGCTTATCATCCAGAGTCATCAAAACTGGTAGGAAGTAGTAATAGAACTTTAAAAGTTATGCTTACTGCATACCTTAAAGAAAATTAAAAGATTAAAACATTAAATTGACTTAATACTGATGGCGCTTCAAGGTACTCCAAACAGGATAGCTTCCTGTGAAATCAAGACAGGACATAGAATGTTACCTGAACACTTGCTTTGTGCTGTGCCAGGCTTGGTACCACACACTGCTGTAGTTGATCAGTGGTTGCTACAGCTAAAAGAGCATCTGAGAGAAATTAATCTGTGGGCAGACAAAAGCAGGAGTGTGAAACAAAGAGAGAATGCTCAAGGTTTTGATGCCACAACAAAGATGCAAGAGTTGCAAATAGGAGATCAAATAATGAACAAAATCTACAATGAAAAAGTAAACCCAGGAACGGGTTAATTAGTGAAAATAGTGAAAGTTGGAAATCTCACTACAGCTATGGGCAATGTAAAATGCAATGGGTACACATATATATTTATAAACATAAGCACCCCTTAAACATATCCCAATAGGGAAAATGCTTAGCCTCATTACCAATACATATTTGCTGGACTGGAATAGGAATGAAACACAACTGGGACAGATATCCTCTGAAACCTAGCTGGGTAACAAAGTCACTTCTTGATTATAGTTACTGCTCAGAAGACTTCAAGTTTATTTTTCACTATCTCTGCCAAATAATTAAATAAAGAGAATCTGTATAAGACAGTAGTATTATACATAGCTAGACAAACACAAAGACTCTGTTTTCAAGGAACCTGCACAGGTACACCAGATACTGGTAAAACTGGATGGTGACAGGCACCCCTTATGGTCTGCTGCATAAGTTTGCAAGCCCAGTGAATCTTCTGATGTGAAACCCTAGGGGCTATGCCACCCATCTGTGGCATAAATCTTAGTAATGTGATGGAAACCCAAGAAAGAACTAATCTCAACTGTCTAGTGTGGCTGAATACCTGGCATGGATATCAAACATTTGCCATGGAGGCGGGAAATGGAGAATACTGTGAGGTTACACTACAGTTAAAATACAGTTATGAAGGGAAAGTATACCAATCAGCTTAACTGAAGTTTTTATTCCTAAATTTGAAACGATCATTGGATCAATCAAAATTATTCCTATGCCCAAATTTGTTAAACCAGTAGTGATAAAACATCAACCAAGCTTTGGTTTTAGGGCTATGCAATTACTCCCTAATTTTACAATACCAATTGCTAAGTTGAATCTACATTTAAAGTCTTTGCTAAAATGAAATACAAACAAGCATATTAAATATAGTAAATAATCAAATAGAACAAACATTAAAACCAGTTAACTGGTGAAACAACATAAATACAACATCCATCTGTTAGTTAGTTTTAAAACATTGTTATAAATATACATGTTGGTAACTGTATTAATGCTTTCAACGTAACTGTAAAATAAAGTGTATGTTAAAGAATTGGCTAAAGAAACCCAAAAGGAAACAAACATTGGAGTATACCATTTTACTCCATCATGTAAAAGAAGTGGCACCCTTGAAAATATATTTCCAAGAGTGTAGAGGGAAGACTGTTGGGGTTCTATTAAAAGGAAATAAATATCAATGCTCTAAAATTGAGACACCCCTCAAAATGCATTCACAGGAAAAATTCTAATTGGGTTTCTTTGTAATGATTCACAAATAAAACTGGACTTTAAAAGAAGGGAAAAAAAAACATGTTTAAAAAGGATAGGAAAAGTTGACATTAAAGAATCATCATGTTTTCCATAACTTGCTCTCCTCTTTCTAATAAATTAAGGCTAGCACAGAATAACATATAATGACTTGTAACTCTGAAATATAAAATAAAAAATTAACAGTAAGATTAAAAGTTTTGATACCTCTATTTCTAATGATTCATAATTAGGTACAGTGAATGAATACAGATGAAGCAACAATTAGGACAAGTCCTTGCTGGCATAAGTGTGGTTTTCCCAGTTCTTATTTTACATAGAATTGCTAATCTGCTTAAAATGTAATTGCTGATGAAACGAAGGGACCGTGTTGTGTTGGAAGATGTAAGTAAAATATACACAAACAGGTAATGAAAAATAACACCCCCCCCTTTTTTTTTCTGGAAAAAAACAAACAAACAAAAAACAAACAAACAAACAAACAAAAAACACAGAGCAGTGTGACACAAAAACAATATGAACCAGAAAGTGCAAAACCAGCTTGCACATGTGTAACGCATGGATTAGCTAAAATCTAAAGGGTTGATGTGCTAAAAGCCAATTGGATAAAAAGTGAGTAATGTAATGTAGAAATATATAAGAGAGCTAAGGTCTGGTCTACACTGTGTTGGGGGCGGGGGGGGGGGTAGAGGAAGCCACCTGGACTACAAGTACGGCGCAGCAGGGAACCGAGAGCCCATGGGGGCAGCCTGGCTCCCAGTTGTGGGAAGCAGGAAGACAAGAGCCTGCGGGGAAGCTGGGCTTCTGGCGGCATGGAGCTGAAAGCCCAGGAGCAGCCAGGCTCCAGGCAGGGAGCTGTATGTGGAACTGAGAGCCCAGGCTCTCAGTCCCCCCACCCACCCACACACTGCCCCTCTTAATTTGGTGGAAACACTCCTGGTGAGGACACGCACCACCAACAGAAGGAGGGTATTGTAGTCATGAACCACCACAGTAATTACTAACACCTAAAATAGGTCAACTTACGTTTCTAGTGTAATGCCCTGGATGCCCTGACATCCATATGCTTAATTTACATTAAAGAAAGAGATCTTGGAGTCATTGTGTAAACATCCATTCAATATACAGCAGCAGTCAAAAACGCTAACAGAATGTTGGGAATCATTAGGAAAGGGATAGATAATAAGACAGAAAATATCATATTGCCTCTATATAAATCCATGGTACGCCCACATTTCCGTGCAGATCTGGTCACTCCATCTAAAAGGATATATTGGAATTGGAAAAGGTACAGAAAAGGGCAACAAAAATGATTAGGGGTATGGATTAGGAGGAGAGGTTAATAAGATTGGGACTTTTGGAAAAGAGAAACTAAGGGGGGGATATGATAGAGGTCTATAAAATCATGACTGGTGTGGAGAAAGTAAATAAGGAAGTATTACACCTTCTCATAAACAAGAACTAGTGGTCACCAAATGAAATTAATAGTCAGCAGATTTAAAACAAATAAAAGGAATTATTTCTTTACACAATGCAGTCAACCTGTGGAACTCTTTGCCAAAGGATGTTGTGAAGGCCAAGACTATAACAGGGTTGAATAAAGAACTAGATAATTTCATGGAGGATAGGTCCATCAGTGGGTATTAGCCAGGAAGGTATGTAAAACCAGGCTCTGAAGTGTCCCTATCCTCTCTTTGCCAGAAGCTGGGAATGGGCAACACAGGATGAATCCCTTGATGTTCTCTTCATTCCCTCTGAAGTATCTGGCATTGGCCTCTGTTGGAAGACAGGATACTAGGCTAGATGGACCTTTGGTCTGACCAGGTATGGCAGTTCTTATGTACATTAGAGACATAAGCAAACAAGCAGATCAACATTCCTTTGTCTAAGACAAACTTGTTTATCAACTCTATCCCCAGAGCATATTTCCAGCATACATACATAATTCTTTATATACCATGCATGCATACATCACACAATGTTATTAATGATCCGTGCATTACCAGCTTTCATTTGATACTACACACAACATTCTTCGCAGATAAATACCCTGAGAGTAGTGTGTCAGGCCTGATAGGAGTTACAGAACAGTGGATCCTCTACCAGTTGGCACTGAGGAGCTCTTGGGGTCACACCTACTCTTCCACACAACTATGATAATTAACCTTTTAACTTGTGGTAGAATTCTCTGTTACAGCACTGAAGATCAAAGGTTCAAATCTTACTGATGCATGATGGGCTATATGATTATATAATTAAAGGCTGTATGATAATACATACAGGCAACATTAATTCCAGGATTTCCTAACTTTCTATTACTTTACTTTGCCAAGTTAATAACAATCTGTTTATATATATGCAAACACATACATAATTACATGCTCACCATTCCTCCTGCCACTCTCGCTGACCAGATCTATGACTTTTCATTGAAGTGAAGAGGAGAATTTAGATCTTAATATGGATGATGAAGAGAGCAAATTATTTTCCTGTACATCAGACATTAGTAGATCTACTTCAATTTTCAATGTTTAAAAACAGGCTTCCAGGGAAATCCACTAAAATCCTTGGACAGTGTTTCTGAATGGAAAGTCCCCACCAGAAACATCCCTATCTTTTTAAGACATTTCTCAGTGAAGAAGGAAGTTTATTTGTATATTTTCAGAAGTTAGTTTTTACAGTAGAAATGCCACTAAAGGCTCTAAATGACATACCGTGACATCCAGTTCAATCATGGATCCAATTCACTCATACAGAATTTATTGTAGACCTTATATATAGGACAGTCCATTTTTCAGCATTTTTAATCTCTCCCAGATTCGACTGTGAATCTATTCTGCTTGGGCAATCAGTTGTGAAAGAATTAACCTACCTGAACTTGAGAGGTCAGGAAGGGAAAGGAAGAAAGAACAATGACTGTATGAAGAGTAAGTTTCTCTTTCAAGCTGATCTCCCCCCCCACCTTTTTTTTTATACTGACGCTCTTGAACTCTTCAGAGAAAAAAGAAGAGGAAAAGCAGAAATTGGGCCACCTTAGATGATTGCTGGCAAACTGGAGGCAGGGATTAATAAAAAATGGCAGATTCATTGTTTGGCTTCACAACCAAAGGAACAAGACTGTGGGAAGCAGTGTGGGCCAAGGGATGTGCTGGCAGCCACTTCCCGCAGCCCTCATTGGCCTGGAACGGCGAACTGTGGTCGGTGGGAGCTGCGATTGGCCGAACCTGCAGATGCTGCAAGTAAACAAACCATTACAGCCCACGAGCGGATTTCCCTGATGAGCCGCGTGCCAAAGGTTGCCGATCCCTGGTATACCCCATCACTCAAAATTGACCTGTTCTGTTCATTCCCTCTGAAGCATCAGGCACTGGCCACTGTCAGAAGCCAGGATACTGGGCTAGATGGACCATTGGTCTGACCCAGTATGGCTGTTCTTAAAGGCAGTGGATAAAGTTGCAAAAATGATAGATGTTCACCCTCCTCACATGAGGGTGGATTGATAGGGAAGGGACCATTTGCACCTTTATCCAATAAAACAGCCCTGAGCAAGGCTCTGGAAACAGTCCCTTCTCATCCAAAGCCCTTTGTGAAGTAGCTGCAGTTTCTGTACGTCACACTGCTGGGCAGTTTTTCTACCTATAAGCCAGTTTTGTCCATTGTCTTGACACCAAGGCCACTTTTCCCTCATTGATTTTACTGTATGCCTGAGAGATTACACTTCATTAAATAGCAAAATTACACTATTCAAAACTGCCACTTATGGTAACCTTGCTTCTTAGTTACATAAATAACTGGGAAAGCATTATTTCCACTGCAGATATGACAGTTTCCCAGTAATACCAAGCCTGGAAATGTAGCAAATAACTAGGAACAATGTAACCAGAGTAAGTAGGATTTAGGGGTTTTTTTTCCCCTAAAGTGACGGGGCGAGTAAGTAGAAAATGCAGTTTAATGTCGAGAAGTGTAAAATTATAAGCCTCGGGGGCAACAAACTAAAATTGAAAGCACATATTAAATGGAACAGCCATAGTGCACTGCATATAGATCAGAAAAGGGATTCAGGAAGTTTTGTAGAGAAATCATTGAAGTGTATGATTGCAGTGGGAAGCATCAAAAGAGAAAAAGAATACCATTCAGGAGTCAATTTATTAGACAGCATTGTTTTGATTTCATCCAGAGTACATCATGCAGGGCCAACCATCTAAGAAGCAAGTGATGCTAATGGTTATAATAGGGCTACTGGATTCCAGTTTCAGCTGCCACTAACCACTTAGAACCTCAGTTTTCCCACCTGTAAATAAGTGTATAATAGTAATCTCCTACCTCTCTCTTCTGACTGAAAGAGACAGTAACATAACAGCGAGGTGGAAAAGAAATGCCATACATGAAAACTGGGTACTGTTGTGGAATGCACAGGTCTTTCCTGTCCAACAATTTCATATGATAAGTAGAATAGGGTTTGTTCAATATTTTACTGGGTGAGTCTCCAAAAAATTCCTAGGCAGTCCAGGAAATGGTGCTGGTGATTCAGAAGGCAACCTTCTTCCTTTTGTCAAGTGACCATTTGTCCCAGTTTCATAGGGACAATCTCAGTGTCCCGAGAACTTTTGTCAGGATCTATGAATTGTCCTGTTTCTTTCATTTCATCAATCAAAATGTTTCTAAAGACAAATTGTTCAAGGCGTATTTCTAACCTGAGTGGAATTTGCTATGCATTTACCAAGAACAAACAGTCCAGTGGAACAACTACACCGTGCAGTGAACAGAATTTGGTGCTTAGAGTAGACATGATCAGAAGTATTCCTTTGCTCATACAGAATGCCAATGAAAATTGTTCAGTGTTTCATGATAAACTCATCTGAATGCTAAGTTATTGGGAAAAATTGTACTCGGACAAATTTCAATGCATTTAATTATGTTCTGTTTCCCTAAATTCCCCCTGCAGTTTCAGAGGGAGACAGCATTTTTAATTGCCTTTCCTAACCAGTTGCGTAGAGTTGACATGTGCTGGTCAATAGCTGCCACATCCATCCCCACATATGGCCAAACTAATCCCTTCATCTTCAACAGCTGCATAGCTTGAATTTGAATTTATTACACTAGGAAAGTATTGTGGGATCCTTTTCTGTACACATGTAAAGAGCCAGATTCTCACTCATGCCAGAGCAATGTAAAGGGGTCTTAGTGTATACGAGGATCTGGTGCAAAGTCTTAATTTTTCTATTCCCTATTACTCTCATCTGCTCTCTGATGAAGTCGGATGTTTCCTTTTGTATAACTACAGAAGAAAGAAGGGCAAGTTAGAAGAAGGCTGGACTGGCTGACTAGAAGAGAAATACAAGTCGATCAGAGGTTTGAAACAGTCTTTTCCATTTTATCTTTCCTTGAGATTCTCTGTCTGTGTCTTTTGCTTCCAAACAGGAACTAAACTTCATCATAGTTATAGAGTGATGTGTGCAGTAGTGGAAAACTTCACATTTCTCTCCAGTTCTTCCAAACAAAATCCTACAAATTGACTGAGATGACATCACTCTCTTGTATCCTAAAGCAGTGTTAAGGAGACTTTAATCCCAATATAGAAAAATATATATATATATTTAAGGACATTAATAGCCACAGCAAAACTCCAGGCCAACCATTCTGTTCCAACCAATGTGCATGCATTGGACATGTTTGTGATGTCCCAGGACTGAAAGTTCTCAGAAAGCTGCCACACCTTGGCCTCCAGCCAATATCATTTGAAACCTGGTCGGCCCAGAAGCTAGTTGCACTATAGCCTCAGCCAAGGCACCACCCAGGAAACCCTGACTGGGGGGATTGCCCAGCTTCAACCATGGGTCCAACCACACTATTTAAGCCAGAAGGATGCACAGGAAGGTGAGCAGCAAGGTGATTTCCTGTTGTGGTTGCATTAGACCTTGCTTGTGTCTGCCTCCTGCACCCAACCCTGTTCCTGATTCCTGTTTCACTCTCTGCTTGAACTTTGCCTCTCCTCCATTTCCTGCCCTTATGCCTCACATCCAACCATCAGTTACCAGTCCTGGTTTCGACGCCAGCCTCCGACTTCTGACCCTGACTCTGACTTGACCCTTGTCTCTAGCATTTGGTATCTGACCATGGCTCTGACCCTCACCTTTCATTCATGATTCTGATTTTCACTTGGCCCAGGGTCTGGTAATTGGCAGTTGACTCTGGTGCTGACCCTTGGCTTCGTTCCCCAACCTGGATGCCTGCTCTGCCTACTAAGCCAGACCACATACATCCTGGTCCATAACAATGTCCCCATATACACATTGCCTCTTCCTCTTTTGCCACCACTCCCTATTAATGCTTTGAACTCAATAGGTTCCTAGACTAAGAAATGTTCAAATAAAGTGGCACTGTACTTCAGTATACACACTACAGTATCATGTATTGAAGGAGGGGACTGATGGATGAGGGTCATCCAGTAGTTCATGGCTTTGCTTCATTCCTGAATGTAGCATGATAATACCCCTCTTTCTCATATATAATCTATACAGGAGTATAATTAGGGCCCTATCAAGTTCATGGCCATGAAAAATGCATCATGGAATGTGAAATCTGGTCTCCCCCTGTGAAATCTGGTGTTTTGTGTGCTTTTACCCTATACTATACAGAATTCACGGGGGAGACCAGCGTTTCTCAAATTGGGCGTCCTGACCCAAAAGGGAGTTGCAGGGGGGTCACAAGGTTATTTTAGGCAGGTTGCGGTATTGCCACCCTTACTTCTGCACTGCCTTCAGAAGTGGGCAGCCATAGAGCGGTGGCTGTTGGCTGGGTGTCTAGCTCTGAAGGCAGCGCCCTGCCAGCAGCAGTGCAGAAGTAAGGGTGGTAATAACATACCATACCCTCCTTACTTCTGTGCTGCTGCTGATGGCAGTTCTATCTTCAGAGCTGGGCTCCTGACCAGCAGTTGCTGCTCTCCAGCCGCCCAGGTCTGATGGCAGTACCGCTACCAGTAGCAGCACAGAAGTAAGGATAGTAGTACTGCACCGCCCCCCCCCCCAAACACACACAATAATCTTGCAAACCTCCCTCCCAACTCCTTTTTGGGTCAGGACCCCTACAATTACAACACCATGAAATTTCATAATTAAATATCTGAATTCACGCAATTTACGATTTTTAAAATCCTATGACCATGAAATTGACCAAAATGGACAGTGAATTTGGTAGGGCCCTAAGTAACATTGATAGGAGATTAAGAGATCTCAACAGATGAAGAAGACTGAACTACTCTGACATTCTCCTATCTTCTGTCTTTAAGTTATAGGTGACTAAGGTGGTGTATGCATATTCTTATCTGTGCTTTTGGATTCTTTTACATCTAAATATCTACTGGACATAAATAAATTAACCCCCAAAAATATATATGTTACAATTTCAAGGTAACATCCATATGAATTCAGTAAATACAGATAGAAAACAAACGTGGTCCTTAATTCACCTCGTTGGATCTGGCTATTTCAGCATATGGTAGCATAAGCCAAACTTTCGGTTGTTTTGGGGTCCCTTCTCTTCCTGGTTATATTGTCATTTCCAAGGCAACATACTTGGGATTCATGAGATACATGAACCCATTAGCAGATTCTGGTAAAATTAGAGGTGGCATTCAGGTTTTGGTTCAGAAAGTATATCACAACTTAAACCCAGCCACAAACTCTGTTGCAATTCAATGGCATTTGCACTGTAATTGTCATCACCTCTTATTGTAATGTTATGCCTTAAAAAGTGAGTCCCCAAAATGTTAGCATTAGATCTAGAAGGCTAAAACACAGCTGGTTCAGTTTCCAGCCCAACTAGTTTGCTCAGCTCTTAAAATCTCATGGAATAGTCTCAGATCCAGATGGCAACAGGTTAATGTTCCTTAATTCTTTCTTTTACACTTTAAAATGTACATAAATGATTTAACATCTATATTGTATCTGTGCTTCATTTTCATTACAGATGGTGACCTCATCCTTCAGTTTCCCTGGTACCTAACGTTCCTGATTATTAATAAAACCAAGCTCACTGAATAGTCACATCTGGATTGTTGTATCTCAAGATCAATGGCGGAAGGAGGGGGGAGGTCAGACACCAGCATTACAAATCAAAAGTTATAGTACATGAAATGGTTTCTGTGTCGAGGAAATCCATATATTCCAGATGTCAAACAAGTACAACTTTACTAGCACCTACTGGAGCTGAATTCTGCTAAGAATTTGAATTTGGATGTTACACACAAAGTGAAAACAAAAGAGTGATATTGGGGCCAATGTTGTGAGTGGGGAGAATATGTTAATTTTAACCAGCTTGACTTATTTTTCTTGGAAATAAAAATTCAAGTTGACTGTGGCCACTGAGATAGGAAAATGGAGGGTCAGAGGCTATGAGGAACATATGCAATTAGCCATACTAATGGGTCCTAATGGACATTTTTGAGGGAATCTACCCTGTAGTGCACAGGCTGCCGTTTACCCTTTCAATGCACAAACTGCTCCACTTTCTGCCTGCCCTTTAGCCTCAATCTAAAAACAGACATACATGATCAGCATCACTTGCCATCAAAACTGGTTGGTAGGGTGTATAGGAGAGACATTGAAAGAAAAGAGTCAGCAAAATGGACAAAATGTACACAAGTTGCTTGTTCTTGTTCTAATTAGAATCCATTTAAAACAGCCAAGAAATTCCAATCTGAGATTTTCCTGTGACTATCACTCTAGGAAAATGCTCACCAAACAAGTGTGTTTTTACAGTGCGCCATGATACTGACTGAGTGCTCTTACTTCTACTGCACTATAAAAGAGAAATGAAAATAAATAAACTAGTGAAAGTCCAATGTTGCTCTATATATTACCCATCCCTCTGAGTGAGGGAGAAGAGATAGGCTTTGCAGCATGTCCAGAAAGCTAACAAATTCGGGCTCTAACAGATCAGCAAAAGAAGCCCCAGTACTAGCATGAATAGAGTGTTTTTTCTGGTGGTAGGGAGGTGGGGAATCTATTTCTATCTAAAAACACTGATCTAAAATACTTATACAATTCTGTGGAATGAGTAGACATCAGGTTAAAAGGGAGCAGAGAGCACTGAAATAGCTTCACTAAAATGTCCAAATTCTCTTTTCAAATGAAAAGAAGTGTGTCTAATACAACAGCAGAGGAAAGCCTCTTTCATCTCCTGTCTGATTGGCTGGGGGTAAGGTCATGTTAATGGTTAAACAAAATACTCCTTTATTTTTCCTTCTTTTAAATTTATTTGCAGTCTACCCCATAATTATTATCAACATCATAAAGGAAATCATATTGTTCTATTGATTAACAGTGGCTGCATTTTCCAATTATTTCTATAATGAGTTTAGTGGCAATGACCCAGAAAATGGACAAAGACCTCACTACAGATTAATGTTAATTTGGTGTAAATTGTTATTTTTTCCCCTCTCTCCAGCAAATGATGATGATAGATTCCTACTGTTAATTAATCAAAACTTCTCAACATAGAGTTCACCAGGTGGAAATAATTAGCAGTTAATTGTTTCCTGTTTATTACTCTTCAGAGAGGTAAACAACAAAGACTGGATTTGTTCGACAGCATTCACTAAAAAGCTCTCTAATAAATAAATCAGAGGCACAAATGTTGTTATGGGTACCAATATTTGTGTTTGTGCATTTGTTTTATGAGACAATACAAAAGGATAAGAATCGCTAATTTCCCTTTAGAAAAAAAAATCATACCAGCAGTTGTGAACATTTGCCATTTGTTTCATCTTCATTCTTCTTTCTTTTTGTTTATTGTTTCTAGACTGCTTAACTGATTGATAAAAAAAACAAAGCAAACAAACAACAAAAATTAGTCTTCTTTTACTGGATGAAACAACTTTCAAAGATGAATCGCACATCAATACGAGTCTTATGTTGCATCTGCATTTTGATCAGAACAATGGCATTTCTAGTTTGACACACAAGAATCCCCCATCCCACCAAAATCTGCTTATATAATCCACTCTAACAAAGATGCTCTTTGCAAAGTTTTCTTTCTTTTAATTGATTAATAATGCACCTATTGGACATTTTTCTCAATTTCAAAATATCAATGACTAATGCATCTGAGAAACAGCTCAATGAAAGCTCTCCCCAAAATGACAATTGATACTCCACCCATCCAGACCATCTCCCTCAAGCAAAAGCCTTGAAACAGAGGCAAGTCTTGTAGCATCCCCTAAAATAAACAAACTTGAGGTTTGTCTAGCTAACGGCGGGAATGAGTTCCAAAATCAAAGCCCTTCTCCTCCACCAACTGAGCATGACTTGTAGCCTAGACCCCTGCCACCCGACTCAAGACCAATGGAACACAACAACAAGTAGGGGTCTGGGTTGGGTCCACTGGGAAACACAGACTGTTTTGGGTTTGGGTCGAGTCAGGCTCCTTCTCCTGCCTGTGTGCCTCGCTCCTGCCAGCCGCTGCCACCTTACTGCATTGTGCGTACTGTGGTGTAAATGTGCCAACAAGTTGCAGCAACTGTCAAAACACAGCACACACGGCAGAGCCAAGGGTGGCAGATGGCAGGCATACTGAATGCAACCATCTGTGCATGCAGCTAATGCCACACTGACACCACTGGAAGAAGGAGGAGAGCTAACACACCTAGGTTGGAGGTAGCAGTGGTGCTGACTCACATTCAGGAGGAAAAGTCAGGGTTGGATTGGAAAACGACTTGGTCCTCTTGTGTTCAAGTCACATCAGTTTGGTTCTGCATTGGGACCTAAAAATTAGGCCCAAGGAGACCTCTTCTACATCCACCCAAGCTCTGATTCTAAATCTGGAGACTCTCAGCAAGACCATCTCGGTTGATCCCATTTGTCAATATGGTGAATAAGGAGATGATCATTTTTAAAGTAACCAGCATCCAACCCATATATGCCTTTATAGCTCAAAGTCAATACCTTGAGTTGTACCTGGAGACTATTGGGCATGTAGGAAGTGGGCAACCTTGTTCTATTAGTTTCCAAGTGGTCTTCATTCACAGTCTTTGCATCTGACCAGGAAGTTGCGGATGTGAAGATGGATCTCACATGTAAATCTCACTATAATTACACTGGTCTACAATTTTTGAGAAGTCGTCTACTTTAGAGATAAAATGTGCTATTTATTATGTATTTTGATGAGCTGAATTCAAATATGACAATTAAAACAACTGATTGGCTACTGTTTCTAAGATATTTAAGTTTTTACATTTTATGTCTATGTATATTGTGTACATAGTAGAGTTTTAATCATAAATTGTAAACCTAGGTCTTTTCATGTGTTTCTGGTTGCTTTACATGATAATATTTCACCTGTCCTATTTATGTAACACTTTAAAAATCAGCAAAAGGGTTATATAAATAAAATGTATTATGAAACAAAAGGCAAAAAACAATTATGTACATCATTTAGTCCTATTCAGTGTCTACTCGGCGCTTCTTGGCTTGTCTTTTGTATTCATTAAATGGAGCATCTCTTGTCACTATCCAGCAATAGTCTGCAAGCATTGATGGGCTCCATTTGCCCTGATAGCGTTTCTCCATTGTTGCAATGTCCTGGTGAAATCGCTCACCGTGCTCGTCGCTCACTGCTCCGCAGCTCGGTGGAAAAAAATCTAGATGAGAGTGCAAAAAAAAAAAAAAGTATCTTTAGTGACATGTTGCAACCAAGGCTTTTGTATGCCTAGAGGAGGTTTTCCACCAACAACCTGTAGTTGTCTGCCTTGTTGTTTCCGAGAAAATTTATTGCCACTAACTGGAAGGCTTTCCATGTCGTCTTTTCCTTGCCACGCAGTGCATGGTCAAATGCATCATCTCGAAGAAGTTCACGAATCTGAGGACTAACAAAGACACCTTCCTTTATCTTAGCTTCACTTAACGTTGGAAATTTTCCACGGAGGTACTTGAAAGCTGCTTGTGTTTTGTCAATGGCCTTGACAAAGTTCTTCATCAGACCCAGCTTGATGTGTAAGGGTGGTAACAAAATCTTCCTTGATTCAACAAGTGGTGGATGCTGAACACTTTTCCTCCCAGGCTGCAATGACTGTCAGAGTGGCCAATCTTTCTTGATGTAGTGGGAATCTCTTGCACGACTATCCCATTCGCAGAGAAAACAGCAGTACTTTGTGTATCCAGTCTGCTGACCAAGCAAGAGAGCAACAACCTTCAAATCGCCACAAAGCTGCCACTGATGTTGGTCATAGTTTATGCACCTCAAAAGTTGCTTCATGTTGTCATAGGTTTCCTTCATATGGACTGCATGACGAACTGGAATTGATGGCAAAACATTGCCATTATGCAGTAAAACAGCTTTAAGACTCGTCTTCGATGAATCAATGAACAGTCTCCACTCACCTGGATCGTGAACGATGTTGAGGGCTGCCATCACACCATCGATGTTGTTGCAGGCTACAAGATCACCTTCCATGAAGAAGAATGAGACAAGATCCTTTTGACGGTCACGCAACATGGAAACCCTATCGCCACCTGCCAGGAGATTCCACTGCTGTAGTCTGGAGCCCAACAGCTCTGCCTTACTCTTGAGTAGTTCCAAAATCCTGACAAGGTCATTCAGTTCACCTTGTGTTACGAGGTGTGGTTCAGAGGAGGAGGATGGGAAAAAATGTGGGTCCTGTGATATTGATGGTTCAGGACCAGAAGTTTCATCCTCTTCCTCTTCCTCGTCTGACTCAAGTGAGAATGATTCTGGTGCATCAGGAACCAGCAGTCCTACTCCATGGGGTACTGGGCGTATAGCTGATGGAATGTTTGGATAATGCACAGTCCACTTTTTCTTCTTTGACACACCTTTCCCAACTGGAGGCACCGTGCAGAAGTAACAATTGCTGGTATGATCTGTTGGCTTTCTCCAAATCATTGGCACTGCAAAAGGCATAGATTTCCTTTTCCTGTTCAACCACTGGCGAAGATGTGTTGCACAAGTGTTGCAGCATATGTGTGGGGCCCACCTCTTGTCCTGATCTCCAATTTTGCAGCCAAAATAAAGGTGATCGGCTTTCTTAACCATAGTGGTTATACTGCGCTTTTGTGATGCAAAAGTCACTTCACCACAATCGTAGCAGAAGTTATCTGCACTGTTCACACAAGTACGAGACATCTCTGCTCACTTTGGCTAAACAGAAATGTGTCCCTTTGCAAAATCAAACACTGACAAATAAGAGAGCACGACACTGTATGATTTCTAGAGCTGATATAGGGCAATTTGTTCAGCAGAGTGATGTAAGCTTCGTTATGATTGCATCATCCATGACTTCTAGGCATAACATGATGCAATTCATATCATGTATGATGCAATACCAGCTTCAGATTGCATCATTCATTGTTTTGTCTAAAAAGCAAGTACTGTCCAAACCCAGTCATAGATTTATTCATAGATCCAGTCAAAGATGTATTTTAGTCATTTCTGATTTAAATTGAGATCCCTTCCCTTTATAACTCACTTATCCTCCGCCATTCCCAAGTCAAGGGTCGTATATACTGACCCAATAGCATATCTTGAAAACTAGAGCCAATCAACAATTTTAAGCATCATTTTCGTTCTCAGTGACCCAGAATTAGTAAAGTTTGACTACATTTATTTCAGAAGCATTTTGGCTGTAGAGCAGTGTTATTGATGCTTTTGGTACAGCAGGTTGATTACCACAGCAATGGCGAGTAGTGGGTTCCAGATTCCTACCCCTTGTCTTGTGGTGGAGACATCTCTTATAGCTTTTGAGGAGGCAAGAATTCCCCCATAAATCACATCACCACCATTATCAGTCACAGGCAGCTTTATCAGCAACAGTCACCTTGATCACCAAAAGAATAGTCCCAGTGCCCCCCCCCGCCCGCATCAGTCCATCAGTCACTGATCAAGGTCCTCCTTCCCTTTGGGCTTCAACTGATCCTCCTACAACATGGTGAAGGCTCTCAGAAACCACACCATCAGGATTATCTCCGGGCCTGGGACCCAATCTTGAGTTAGAAGGGCTTCAACTGGAAGTTGGGGCAGCAATTCATTCTCTCTCTCTACCCAACCAGAGCTCTGTGCGGATGGGGAGACCAATTTCTTCTCCTTGCTCACCCCCCACTTCCCCCTCTAATCAGGACTTCGAGGGCATGGCCAGCTTTCACAGCTGGGTTGCTAATCTTATGAAGTTGTACTGCCTACCACACCACATATCCACGCTTACATCTGTAACCTTCTAACCAGATAAAACTGGAAATTCATGCTCTGGCCTAACTGGTGCTATCTGGGAATCCTGGAGAAGCTGAGATTTCAAAAGACCCCAGTGATTACAAACTTCACTAAGAAAAGCTGAGCTTAGAGGAAGCAGATGCCATCTCTACAATATTGTCTACCACCCAGCATCACCATTTTATCTCTATTGAGCCTCAGCCAACTTACTCTCATCTAAGCCCCTATCTAAACCAGTCACTAGGAAAGAAAAGATACACAGATAGAGAAATCTTTGTGGTAAGATGAAAAAGAAACAGAACTGAATGTTGCCATTATAACACATGGCCTCACACCCTAGATCATTTTTGTTATCTTCCCCAACGGGGTCTCGTACACTTAAAAAAGGAAAGGTGACAGAACTAAACCCTACAGTAGCCACCCAAGACAGCCATTGGGTCAGACAAGCTGTCACTCCTTACGCTCTAGGTTCTCTCCTAAAAGAAAGTTCAGAGCCCCTCAAACATTAATCCTCCCATGTTTGCTGCAGTCCATAGCCAACCAATAGAGAACTTCATGGTCAAAAGTATCAAAGATCTAATAGAATGAGCAAGGACACTGGAATTGCCATTGCTTGAAGGAGACCAAGGACCAATAAAATGCATCAAGATACACACCTATCTCCATTAACAGTCTGTTCAAGTACGGTATATTTAATCTCAGTACAATTCAAAATGCAGAACCTGCTGGCTGGTTTTAATAAAACTTCCCACTTGAGTCAAGTCACAAGCATTTATATTTTCCACCTAAAAGTGAAATCTGGCCAATTTTGATTGCAAATATAGCTTTTCATTACCACCATGCCTCAGTTTTGCTATGGGCAAAATCAGAAGTATTCTCAGGATTATTCCAGAACAAAGGGTTATTATTTCGAAAGAGAACTTTCACCATTTTCATAACAAAACCGGTTTTCATGTCTGTGTGGAAAAGGGGCACATCTTCAGCATTGGAAATGACTTTTTTTGTAAGATACAGTAAGAAGGGGAAATTATCAGAAAAAAATCGAGGAAACCATAAAACATTTTTTGATTTGGCAAAACAGTTAGATTTTGTTTGACAATTATCCCAACTGATCCCATTAAACCTTTATTGTTCTCTGCTAAACCTGATCTTGAAGCAAACTATCTGGTGCTAACATCATTTTCTTAAATATCCATATTGTGGGGCCATTAGATAAGGTTCATTGCCTTTTCTGAGCGTGAAGAGTAAATGTTTGATTTACCTTCTTCTGACAAAATCTGCTGTGTATCTTGGAAAAAACTTTTTTGCTGGTTTCAAGACTTCTGGATCCAAATAGTGCACTGAAAATCACAGAGCAAGTGAAAACATCAGCTACAGTTTGAATGACAGGTCCTCAGTGGTTGCTGTGTTGGGCTCTCTCCAAGATCACGGTGGGGCTAGGAGGGAGATGAAATCACCTTTTGTGACCTGCTGGATCCTTCTGGCCCAGGCCCATTCTGGCTGTTCTGGCAGTGAATCACTGGGGCTTTGACACACCCAACCCATGATCTCTTTCTCATGGGAGAACTACAGCATCTTTCTATGCAAGTAAAGAATTCCCTCCATAGTCTTTAGAACAGACTGGCTCTTTCTTCTCTACCACAAGGGACAAATTGCCACTGAATTTTAAATGCCCACATGAGTTTTGAAAAGAACTTCGGACAATTTTTTCACTGTGTCTTTATTATTAAATGAAAGTTAATTTGAACCATTCTCCTTCAGTCCCTCTGAACACTCATTTCAATAGGTTGCCAATTGGAATTCCCGGAAATGAATGGTAATCTAGCAGTTTTTGCCTGGCACCTTGGTAAATGTGTCTTTCACCTTAACAGCTGTTTATCATCTAAATACCCATTTTTACCTTAAAAAGTCTTCAATTGTCCTTGTATCTGAGCACTGTGTAGTGAGAGAGGCTGCTAGATCTGAAACACAATAAAAACGGAAGAATTGGATTTTTAAAATTTGGCTTAAAAATTTGACTGTATTCCTGTTTCGTTACTGTTGTATTTGTGCTTGGCAGTAGGGGTGGAGGGCAGAATAATATATTTTACATGTATATATATAAAAAATTAAAGTGTACCCTGCTGGATTATTACAAAGACTGTAATTTCATCTTTAGGTTCATTCTCACAATTTATGACATCAGCCCTCTGTACGAAATTGTAGCTTGAAGCCCACATGGTGATAGATTTTATTCTCTAGTCGAAAGCTAGTTTGAATAGCACTGAAATATATAGCAGAACCTGCATAAAGGAACCCTACTGATGTCTAACTGATACAGGCATATATAATTCCCTGTCACAGCATTCAGTAGGAGAACTTAATAATAAGATTACTCTGGTTTTATTGTTTTCTCCTTGATTCTTCTCTCCCTTGCTATATGCTTTCATCAATCTCGGCCAAAGATTAGAAACAAAAAACCCAGATTGATTTGCAAGCTTTGTTTTTTAGATTAAAATGAAATATCCAGCATTCAGAAGGTCTCTTTTTTTTTAACCACCGAATTAGAGGCCCTGAAATTGGAACTGATTTTATACTTTCCTATAATAATATTTTTATGAGTGAAATTGGAAGAACAGCCACTCAATGGGAGAGGAGGGAGAAATGGAGCTGGCTAGTGCTACAGAAATATTTATGGGGAGTTTTGATGTTTAGGTTGGAGCATAAAGGAACTTTTACTGCAAAGACCTACATAAAGATCTTTTTGTTCTATAAATTGTGCCCTCCCCCCCCAGCTAAAAAAAAAAAAGCTCATTTCTGCTAGGGATGGACTAGGCCAGTACAAAGAAGGAGCTGGTGCTGCCTTTGGCCCAGTATGCAGAAACCTGTTATATAGCACTTTTCATTTTTAGACCTTAAAGCGCTTTACAAAGGTGATAACTGTCATTATCCTCATTTTGGAGATAGAGAAACTAAGGCAGATATTTACCGAAGGTAGAGCCAGGAAAAGAATGCAGGTTTCCTGAGTTCCATTTCACTTATTTAGCCATTAAGACAGTGGTGGGCAACCTCTGGCGGCCCATCAGGGTAATCCACTGGCAGGCCGCCAGACAGTTTGTTTATATTGACTATCCACAGGCACGGCTGCCCGCAGCTCCCAGTAGCCACGGTTCACCGTTCCCAGCCAAAGAGAGCTGCGGGAAGCGGTTAGCCAATGGTAAACATGGAAAGGATGTATCATCATCACATCCAGCTGCCTTAACTCAATGGATCAAATACCTATTTTTGAGTTCAGTGAACTGGAGTGAGCCTTTCAGCATAAGATCAAGCAAGCCTTAAACCCATAACCTTCAGGATTGTACTCAAGTACTTCAACCACTCAGCCACTACACACTTCTAAATACATCACCACAAATAAAAATAAATCACATTCACTACTGATGAACTTGTGTGTTCACTTTCATCAAAATATTCCAGCATATGAGTTCATTATCAGCAATGTTTGTGGAAATAACAAAAGTTAAGGGAATTCTATGGATTAAGAGCCTGATTGAGAGTCCACTGAAGTCAATGGGAGTCTTTCCTTTGATATCAATTGCCTTTGAATCAGGTTCTATTTGCAGAAAGAAAATTTTGAATTCCTAAGTGTGAACATTCACTAGAAACCTACTTCTAGTGGAAACTCACTCTGTGACTCAAAGTATTCCATGGAGACTAACCAACATACCCCCAAATATGGAGTAGCAGATATTCTATATTTACTTAGATTGTAAGTTCTATGGGCTAGGGATTCACCTTTTTGTTTTGTGTATAGCATCCAGCACAATGGGTCCTGGTACATGACTGGGGCTGGTAGGTGCTATCCTGCTACAAATAAATAAATAACAATAATATGCCCAATAAATGGCAGACCAAGGATTGTTCACTGAAGTTAAGCTGAAAATAATTTTGTATGTACAAATTCAAGAAAATGGTAAGCATCTCCCAGACAGCTCGCAAATGGAAAGAAAGGCTAAATTCACCAAGTGAATTATTCATTCAGCTTAACCTGCTCCATAAACCAAGTTCATTGCTAGCCAAAGAATGCACCATGCACCAAAGAATGAGAAAACAGTCTGACTGTGAGAAGCGAGCTAACAAGTACTGTGTCCATAACACATTCATCCCAAGGGTCAATTACTAAACTATGAGTTATTCTTACTCGTAATTTCAGAAGTTTTTAAGTAGGAGAGGAGCACGTCTCCCTCAAACACCATGGAAGCAGAAGAGATAACAGGGAATAGTAAGGTAAATGGACATGAATGTTGATAAACTTAACTCATCAGCAATGAGAGAGGTAAGTACTATAGGTGCTCTTTAAATAGACTTAGAGAGACTTATATTTCTCTGCCTTCCTCTTCCAATCCATCAGAAAGGAACATCACATTCATCATATATTTGGAATTCAAAAGTACAGGGAGAAAATACTCCATCACAAATCTAGTGTCAAAAACAGAAGAGGAAAAAGAAGTCTTTCTCACGACTAAGACAGGAGAAGAAAAATTGCTCTTATCAGACAAAATAAAAAATAGTAAGCACATATTTGTTTATGGAATATGCAGCCTTCTTTGTGCATTAAGAGAATTATGCAAATTGCTAGATTCCTCCCAATCTACGAGACCTGAAGAAAAATATATCAATAAAACAGTCATTTCAGAAGGGATCAAGGCTGAGAGTCAGAGAGGGCTCAGTGCAATGAAGAACATTATCACCTCCAGGACATCAGGAAAAGCTAACGTGGGCTGTAAGTGGTTAAACATTATCATCTCCACCAAAGTTATTGTCCCATGGCCTTTGTGGAATGAGACAATGGATTCAACCCAAACACTTCTGGCCAAAAAATAAGTACAAAATAGCCCACTATCACAACTGGCATTGGTTAGCATTGGAGAGATCATCAATTGATCCTCAGAGATGTTCTCTCCTAAGTCAAGGGTGAGTCATTCTGACAAGACAGCATGTGGAGAAGCTTGCATTACCACCACCATTCCTCTACCAGTTCTGTAACTCCATTCTTGAGTGTCATCAATCCATCGACCATCCATACATTCACACAAAGGGCTGAAATGTAGCTCAAATACAAATTGCGTGGATGATATCTCTTCCCTAGGGTGACCATACGTCCCATTTTGGCTTGGACAGTCCCCTTTCCAAACTTAGTCCCAGATGTCACAACTTTTTTGGCAAAACTAGACGTTTGTTCCATTTGCTCTTGCCCTAGAAAGGTGCGGAGGAATGTTCAGACAAGAGCAAATGGGACAAATGCCTAGTTTTGCTAAAAAAGTCATGACGTCCGTGACATTAGCTTTGGCTGTCAGCCCTGCAGGGCAGGGTTCAGGAGAGCAGCAATGACGCGCTAGCCCAAGTCACCTGGTCACCACTTACCTGGTGAGATGGAAAATAAATTGTGAACAAGAATAAAAGAAGGAATATGGAACACCAAGACCTCAAGTTTTTATACTCCATCATTTTGGACACAGTTTCCTTTGCAAGTGTCTCTCACCTTTGAATGCGAACCCAGGTATAGCACATTTCATTGGGCAAACACTTAGAATACCTCTTTTATGATTCATTTGCCTTGACAAAGTGTCAGCGCTTTCATTACACAGCCAGGGGTGGGTGGCGCAAGAGGAAAGGGGCCAAAGTCAACTGGATAAAGAGTCAACAACTCCAGTATAAAAAATAGACTTATCCGTTAACAAAACAATTAAAACAATTACTTAAATAGCCCAGGGTGTATTGTCGACTAGTTCCCAAGTAATTTTAACCTACTTGTTGACAGGTTATGTGGATTTTCACATGCTAATTTATCAGTACATTAAAAAATAACTGAATAGCCCAGTGTGTATCCTTGTCTGGTTCCCAAGCAACTTAACTTACACATTGACAAGTTATGTGGATTTTCACATACTTATTTACCACTTCAAATCAAAATGTACTTACCATAGTAACCTCTGTATCGTATTACATATAGAAAGTTCTTCTTACAACACTCAATAAATGGTCTCATATGTGTGCCATAAACCTTAGCTGTTTGCCAAAGCTGTGAAGAAACAGAGAAGCAATGAAAGAGATGGTTTTCTTAGGCCTAGATTAAAAATTTACTATAGACTGAGGATGCAGAAACCAATTCTGTTTGCTGCAGAGGGCTGAATTGTACCAGTCTGACCGAATAATAGCAACATTTGCATCTGCGTGGTGCCTTTCAATCAAGAATTTCAAAGTGCTTTACAAAGCATTTTTTCATCCAGCTCCCGTTCAATGTATACAAATATCATAACCACCTGTAAAATGGGTGAATCAAAGAAAAGAAAGCTTTAAACCCCCATTTTCAGAAGCATCCTCTAATTTTGGGTGCCTTGGTTCTTGGTTTTCCAGTTTTAAACACTTTAAAGTGCTCTCAAGCTGGTCACCCAACATATCACTCAAAATTAGTGGCCAATTCTGAAAATATTGTTCTAAATAATATCTACCTCTTATATTGCATTTTTCATCAGTTGATCTCCAAGTATGTTAAAATGGAAGTAAGCATCATTGTTCTCATTTTACAGATAGGTAAACCAAAGCACAGAGAGGGGAAGTGACTTAGCCCCGGTCACTCAGCTGGCCAGTGCCAAGCCAGGAATAGAATCCAGGTGTCTGGAGTCCATATCCACTGTGCTACCCACTAGACCATGCCCAAATATGCATAGCAATTTACTGGCATGACAGGGAATGGAACACAAAGGTCCTGGACTCCTAGTCCCATGATGCATCCATTAAATAATCTTTTACTACCTTTAGCTACTGGGTAAGAAACCAAAAAGCACAATTAGCAGCCATGATAACATTAAAAGATATTGATGCCCTGTATCCAGATTATGACACAGAACTGGCGGGGAGTGAGTGGGGGGGCATTAATATTAGATGAGAACCTACAAAAAGGAAGATACCTTTTTAAATTGTAGCAGCTACAATACTGCAGCACTACCCATTGATTCTTTCCAGACTCTCTAAAACAATAGAAAATAAAAGTCAAATGTTAATCTTGAGCACTATACCAGAAACCATCCACTTTGCATTTATTTACTCTGAGCTCCTTTCACACAACAAAAGGGTTTTCCTTGAGGAAGAAAGAAGGCTCAGTGACACTGTAAATCGGAATATTGTCCCAGATTAACGAACCATTCATGAAGATGGGTTGACGTTTTCAAAAGTGTTTTGACTCCGATTTCCGGTAGATGTGGTTACAAATGAACTCTTTGCATGGCTAAATACTGGAAAGACTACAGACATTTAAACACAGACATTTTCACTCCACCTTTCCAAAGATTATATTATACAATCTGGGTAGTGGTATGAAAGCAGGTATAAGTTTCACAATGAGAACTTGGTTAATTCTCATCAAGATTCAAGTTTCTTCATGCAAGTGATATCAATACTTTTCAAAATTAAACGTAAGTAAACTTTTTGTTCATATCAACACTATTGCACTGCACAGCACAGTACATACACACACACACACAGCTCTATGGCAAATAGTTCTTTGTTATTTAAAGGAATTCCGTCTACTAGTCTGTGATCTTATATTTAGAATTTGTTAAACGTAAAAAGCTTTAATAAGAACAAGAATTTAATAAGAACAGAAATGTTTCAAGTGTTTATGTTATTAAATTGAAATTGTTGTATTTGCTAGTCCGGATAAGTAAAAGTGATTAGAAGGAAAGTTAACTAGTCCAACTTCACCTTCCAAACTGAGAGGGACATGAAAAAAGTAAACAGCCTAGATAGCAAATTTAATTTTCCTTTTAAAATATATTTCAGTTTCAATCATTCTGAGTTGTTATTACCAATAGGACTAAGGATGATGTTGGGGTTCTCTTTATTTTTATCTTTGGCTCTGCTCTGGCTGCTTTGTGCTGTTCTTGTTGTGCAAAACACCCCTAAAGCCAACTTAACCCGTCCCCCTGCAATGGGAAGCTTTGCATGGCACCATATTGCCATAATAGTTCCTACCCCCTTCCTTGGAGATCAGCATAGTTCATACTTTGCAACAACCCCTGGCTCCAGGTATGGTCCCTTGTGGACATAAGTCAGACGCACCCTCAGGCTTCTCTAACTCATGCCAAAAGCATGAGCAGATGCTTATCAGATGCAGAATCCAGATGCTACAAAGGTGGTTTAAAGGCACCTCTACCACTCTTTCCACCCACATCTCATACTGAGCCTAGCTCAGCTGGATCAGAATATCTCCCCATGCCCCATCTGCTAACTGTTCATATTTTACTGATGTAAGGAGAAAAATCCCTGAAGCCATTAATAATAGAATGTTACTGATTCATTCTGTGTTATGGTATTTTGTGTCATCTCACTGTGACTCTGAAATACCACTAATGGAACAATGAACCTGCCTCCGCTTTACAGTAACAACAGATGCTGGTTTGGAGATTAGTGACAGAATTTGGAAAGCACCTTTATAGTTAAGTGTTGCCACATTCTTTCCAAGCAGTTCTGGTGGTATTAATTTAATCCCATTCACATCACCATAATAATTGCCAGTTATGACATCTTCAAACTCAGCACTTCAGGCAATTATATGGCAGCACAGGATAGGCTGCTGTGCTGGTCTTGAATCATCATTAGTGTAAAGTATCACCTTAACAAATAGTCCTTTGAAAAATGATGTGTCTGCATGCTGGACTGGTGGTCACAAGGAAATATGCACGACTGTGTTGTATATGGGTAGAAGTCATTTCATCCATCATTTTAACTCTGCTTTGGAATAAAATGTTTTCCCTTTACAAACTCCCCTTCCATATCCCAGGACACACTCTGCAGTCACAAAAGCTGGTGTTCTGGAAGTTGAATTCACTTCTCCATGTAAGCCCGTGCTAATAGCTGGCACTCACTGTGGGAAAGTAAAATACATTGAACCTTTCCCCTAAGAAAGTCTATACTCCCCGCTTTGGTTAGCAGGAGGAATAAAAGTCCTAAAGTCAGGTCCTCCAAGAAGTAACTTACTATGATTCTCAGAAAGTTCTCAAGATATAACTCCATCAAAATATTATCAGAGGCAATGGGTAGTTTTACTGTTGCACTGTTCCCTGGGGAATCATTGTCTGTAATCTGATTAGACTAGTACAAAAGGGGATAATTTTGTAATGAATAATACTCAAGGTGAGCCTAGAGTAGAAATGTGCTGGGTGATGTTACTGAGGTAAATGAGAATATACTACTGACCACCTGACCACGATGGTGATGGTGACTGTGAAATGTTCAGGGAGATTAGACAGGGAGTACAAATAGAAAACTCAATAATAATGGAGGATATCAACTATCCCCCATATTGACTAGGTATGTGTCACCTCAGGACGGAATGCAGAAATAAAGTTTCTAGACACCATTACTAAATGCTTCTTGGAGCAGGTAGTCCTGGAATCCACAAAGGTGGAGGCAATTCTTTTTTAGGCCTAAGTGAAGCACAGGTTCTGGTCCAAGAGGTGAATATAGCTGAACCGCTCGGTAATAGCAACAATAATGTCTGGGTAGTTAAATTCTATTAGAATTCTTTGAGATGATCAACAAACATATGGACAAGGATAATCCAGTGGATAAAGTGTATTTGCACTTTCAGAAAACCTTTGACAAGGTCCCTTTCCAAGAGCTCTGAAACAAAGTAGGCAGTCATGGGATAAGATAGGAAACAAAGGGTAGGAATAAATAGTCAGTTTTCACAGTGGAAAGAGATAAATAGAGCGGTCCCCCAAAGATCTGTACTCGGGACAGTGCTGTTCAACATATTCATAAATGATCTAGAAACAGGAGTAAACAGTGAGGTGGTAAAATTTGCAGTCAATACAAAATTAATCAAGATCATTAAGTCCAAAGCAGACTGTGAAGAATTAACCATGGATCTCACAAAACTGGGTGACTGGTCTACAAAATAGCAGATTCAATTCAATGTTGATAAATGCAAAGTAATGCACATTGGAAAACATCATCCCAACTATACATGCAAAATAATGTAACCACTCAAGAAAGAGATCTTGCTGTCCTTATATGTAGTTCTCTGAAAATATCTGCTCAATGTGCAGCAGCACTCAAACAAGCTAACAGAATTTTAGGAACCATTAGGAAAGGGATAGATAATAAGACAGAAAATATAATGCCTCTGTATAAAAACATGGTACGCCCACACCTTGAATAAAGTGTGCAATTTTGGTCATCCCATCTCAAAAAAGATATATATTAGAATTGGAAAAGGTACAGAAAAGGGCAACAAAAATGATTAAGGATATGGAACAGCTCCCATGTGAGGAGAGATTAAAAAGACTTAGAAAAGAGATGAGTAAAAGGGATATGATAATCTATAAAATTGTGACAGGTGTGAAGAAAGTGTTATTTCCTCCTTCACATAACAAGAACCAGGAGTAACCCAATGCAATTAAGCAGCAGGTTTAAAACAAACAAAAGGAAGTACTGTACACAATACACAGTCAACCTGTGGAACACATTGCCGGGGTTTATGAAGGCCAAAACTATCACTGGGTTCAAAAAAGAATTAGATAAGTATATGGAGGATAGGTCCATCAATTGCTATTAGCCAAGATTATCAGGGATGCAACCCCATGCTCTGGGTGTCGTTAGCTTCTGGGAGTGGACGATGGGTCACTTGATGATTACCTGTTCTGTTCATTCCCTCTGAAGTACCTAGCATTGGCCACTGTCAGAAGACAGGATATGGGGTTAGATGGACCATTGGTCTAACCTATGTTAGTGAATATGAACTGTCTATGCCAACTATCCTGATATTCATTGCTCGTGTTATGTGAGTGGGTCACCAAACTCACATGATAGTTCTGCTATTTCCTGATGGTGTGGGTGAAACTTTTTGAACAGGAAAATAACAAAAAATGAAGAAGTTTCCAACATGACTCTTTAAACCAATAAATACTTGGGACATGTTCAATTTGCAACTCTAATTGAAATAAATGGGAACTGTGGGTGCTCAGCATTTCTGAAAATCAGACCCTTGGACTAAGAATTCAACAAAAAGTTGAGACTCACAAACATTTTCATGATTACTTGATAGCCGTTCATATGATTTTGCTTCTGAGGAACATATAAAGCAAATTTGTTGTGAGGTTATTTTGCCCAAATATACATGAATGGCTTTTTAAAAAATTCAGCTTTCTCTGGGGTGTAGCACAATGACAGCCATAGAGTCCTATGTGGCTACAGAGCTATAATAAACTACAATCTGAAACTTGTCTGAGGTCTGAAGTTCAATTTTACCCCATTTATTTTTTTTCCTTTTTCATTCACCTTAGAGCAGTGGTTCCCAAACTTGTTCCGCCGCTTGTGCAGGGAAAGCCCCTGGCGGGCCAGGCCGGTTTGTGTACCTGACGCGTCCACAGGTTCGGCCAATTGCGGCTCCCAGTGGCCGTGGTTTGCTGCTCCAGGCCAATGGGAGCTGCTGGAAGCGGCAGCCAGTACATCTCTCAGCCCGCGCCGCTTCCCGTAGTGTTACTACTTGAAGAATAAAATAATTCTGTCTGTGTTAGAATTGCAGTATCTGGTCCTTAGTTTAATTTTTTTTCTAAAACTCTGTAATAGTGTCTAAATGTATTCATGGCATGCACTACTGCAAAGCCAATCAAACAGATAAAAGCACACAGGCAACAGGCATTTTAACAGATCATTTAATAAATGGATTTGCTCTGTCCTTGAAAAAATTAGCGGTTGTTTCTTCCTAAACTCAACCTTCATAGAGGTTGCGTCATCTGTCATACACATGAAGCGTAAACTCATGAAACAATGCATCTCTGTACAAGTGCCTTCAAACTCAATCGGATTCTTATGACATGAAAATTCTGAATTGTATGATACATGCACAGGTAATTAATATGCTGTTCCTTAAAGGAGAGTGACCGCTGTCTTAACTATCGGTAGAGAACAATGGATCACTACCTGGTGATATGTAGCAACTGCTAAGGAACTTTCATAGTGATGTTGTGCAATCCATACTTTATAAAAACAGTACTACATCACTCTACAGCAGTTTCCCAAACTTGGGACGCCGCTTGTGTTGGGAAAGCCCCTGGCAGGCCGGGCCGGTTTGTTTAACTGCCCCGTCCACAGGTTCGGCCGATCGCGGCTCCCCCTGGCCGCGGTTCGCGGCTCCAGGCCAATGGGAGCTGCTGGAAATGGCGGCCAGTACTTCCCTCAGCCCGCAATGCTTCTAGCAACTCCCATTGGCCTGGAGCAGCGAACCGCAGCCAGGGGGAGCCGCGATTGGCTGAACCTGCGGACGGGGCAGGTAAACAAACTAGCCCAGCCCACCAGGGGTCTTCCCTACACAAGCAGCAACCCAAGTTTGGGAAACACTGCTCTACAGTTATGACCTGAACACTATGGGCCAGATTCTCAGGGTATGTCTACACTGCAATTGTCTGACCAATGCCAGGGGCCTTTCTCTGCTCTACTGCAGTGAACAGAAATTCTATGAAGCACAGAATCTGGGGCTCCAGAAATACACTAATTGTGACTACTGTTGAGCCAGTAGTATAATTATATTTCTTAGATTGTATACTGTGGGGTACCTGTGTCTAGCTTTATGTTGATACATTGTGTACCAAAGATGGGCCCTAGTACTGACTGGGGTCTTTGGACACTGTGTAATATTAATATTATTAAAAATGAATATCAGAAGTTGACAGACCAAAGACAGAGTGATGTCTTGTGGTTAGATCAGGGAACTGGGAGTGAAAACTATTAGTTTTTTTCTGTGTTTGCCCCTGAGCTTGCATGAGGCTGGTTAAATCTGTGCTTCAGTTTACCACTGAATAAAGTGGAGGTAATTAACTTACCTACATCATGGGATTTTGTGAAAATGTAAATTAACAAAAAGTGCTTTGAGGTCTTCTGGTGAAAGGCACTGGTAAAGGTGCAGAGGTTTAATAAATATCTGCTCTCGTTGGCCATACATCTAAATCACTGATGCTTCACAATGTGTGTAGCAAGCAAGGGTGTTTGATTTAATTTGATGCATACAGCAGTTTTGTCTCTTCCACTAATAAGATGGGGGCGAGGGAACTGTAGAGATGCTCTTGGTGCACAGAGAAACATGCCTTAGAAATGTGTTGTTTAGTACTGTGCAGAGCTGTGTCAACATGAAGTGCCTTTCCTGTTCAGTTTTGTTCATGACATGCACTGAAGCCAATTTAAAAATGCATTTTAATACATTTTTAATTTTCTATTGCCATTTATGACCCCATTCAATATAATTTGAAAATTTCACAAAGGAAATGACACTCTAAAGTGCATAAAGCATATACAATTATATCTATTTGAACTGCATTTCTACCAATTAAGCAATTTTGTAGGCTACAAAAAATTCAAATAGTTTATAAGTTAATAAAAATATAAAAAAAAGAATAACCTGACCAGCATGGCTATAGGGTTTTCTGGCATACAATAGCTAATGCTTCCTTATCCACTGAGATTTACTGCATTTTACTGCCAGATATAAACACATTTGGTTGCACCTGCATGCTACAAAATGATGTCCAGTGTCTGTTTAGTTAATCATATGCTCCATATGCATCCCTGGTCACAAGAATTACTGAAGTACAGTGACAAAACATAACAAGAATCACATATTGCAGATATTATACAGTAACTTGAAAATAAATGGTTTTACAATGCATTTTCCTGATGCTCTCTTTAATATAATAGTACAATGTATATACACACACACAGAAAATATGCCACACAATCCAAGCTATGGTAAATTCAAGCAATTACAACCAGAGGCATGAACCCAAATACAGCAGCTGTTACTCTTTCATGTGTTCTACAGGAAACCAATTTTTTTCTACTCCAGAGGCTAACAAATGCGAGCAAATGGCAACTGTTTGCCCATTACCTCTGAGGTTATTTTCAAATAATTTGCAGCAAATAGTCCTTTCACCTCTTTTTCTCCTTCCAAAATATCTATGAAGAGATCAGTTTAAACAAATTTATCCATCACCCTAATTTATTCACAAAGTATTCTCTTGATTTTTGTTACTCTAGGAATTGATTGAAAATAGTTGAAATGCAAGCTGTGGTCCTTAATTGTGACTCACTGGAGTCACAGAGTTGGCATGAGGGGAGCACAGGTTCTGTATGTGACTGGCCTTGGGCTTGGCATTAATCCCTTTGGATCTCTGTGGATTGATGAGATTGTAAGCCAGTTCTGTGTCTTGTTATGTTAACCCAGGGGAGAGGGGAGCAAACTCCACCACCCAATGGAATAATGGTGGCGAAAGCTCTGACTTCCTCCCTGTTAGCCCTTTCCCTTCCATTTTCTAGCAGGAGGGGACAACCTGGCATTATATTGCTATCATGTGTAACAATCATGGAGTCATTAACTATTATGAGTTTGTCTAGGTGCTAAATTCCCGGTGGAAATTACAATTGAGTTAGTGAGTCTGGCAGCGCGCGTGAGTCTCAAGAAGTACAACAAAGGGGAGTATGAAAGCTCAGAAAAGGGCATTTGCATGATTAACTACAGAGGAGCAAAATTGATGGGGAACATGGGGCATTACTGCAACAATTTCAAGGGTGAAAACATTTTGTTTTTCTTTATTTCTTTATAAATCTCTGGTGGCAAATATAACACTTGCAAGTATAACCAACATCTGTGGTGAAACTCTGACCCACATTGAAATTAATAGGAGTTTTGCCCTTTGACTTCAATGGGTACAAGATTCCACCCTTTGTGTCTTAATGGATAAATCCTTACAATTAAGTAGTTAATTAAATATAATTAGTGAATGCAAATCCTGAGCTGGTATTTAAAAAAAAAAATCAAATATGGTTTTCTTTCCCCTCTGTGTCAAAGAGGCAATTACATTTTCAACAATGAATTGCTTTTAATGTCCAAAAATATTCTATGCTGAACAAAAATATTTAAATAGCCCTTTTTGGGGAGTAAGCAAAGCCAATATACACAATGTAAGGTGCAAGAATCTTTTACATGAAACTGTGTACATAAGTACAAATAGTTTTGTGGCCAGAAGATTATTAGCAAGAGTTCCGTGGATGCACTATACACATAGTACGGGTTTGTTTAAACTCTGTAGAAACAGTGTATGATATCATATTGTATTATTTGAAAACAAGTGAGACTCAGAATTGTTCTGAGATCCAAAAGAAGATGAGAAGCAAACCAATTGAAACTCTCTGGGTGAAGCTAAAAGGAGGAAAACGGGTGACTTCCTGGTCGGGGTCTACTATAGGCTACGAAATCAGGAGGAGAACAAATAACAAAAATATCCAAAACACAAGTAATGCGGAAATTTAACTACCCAACAAACTGTTGGAAAGTAATATGGCAAAACACAAAATTTCCAATAAGTACTTGGAATGTATTGGGGACAACTTATTTCAGATGGAGGAAATAACCATGGGAGAAGGAGTTTTAGACTTGATTTTGGCTAACAGGGAAGAATTGGCTGTGGAGCTGAAGGTAGAAGGCAATTTGGATGAAAGTGATTCTGAAATTATAGGATTCCATGATTCTAAGGAAAAGTAGTGAACGCAGCAAAACAAGGACAACAGAATTAAAAAACGCAGACTTTCACAAGCTCAGTGAACTGATAGGTAAGGTCCCATGAGAAGAAAAAGTAAGGGAAAATGAGTTCAAGAGAGCTGGCAGTTTCTCAAAGAGACAATATTAAAGGCACAACAGCAAACTATCCTGATGTGAAGGGGAAATATACAAAGTAGTAAGAGGCCAATACTCCACCAGAAGTACTTTTATAACTTGACAATCAGAATGGAATCTACAAAACATAGAAACTTGGACAAATTGCTAAGGATGAATAAAAAAGAATAGTGCATGCTAGGGAAAAAATCAAAAAGGGACAAAATGAGTTACACCTTGCAAGGGACATAAAACTATTAAGAATACATTAGGAACAAGAGAAAGATGAAGGAAAGTGTAGGTCTAATACTTAGCAGGGAAGGAGAGCTAATAATGGATGACATCAAGGAGGCTGATGAGCTACTGCCTATGTTGCTTCAGTTATCACTAGAAAGGTTATTTGTGTCCTGATGCTTAACACAATTAATATTAACAACAAGGGACAAGGAACAAAGGACAGAATAGGGAAAGAACAGATTAAAGACTCTTTAGCTAAATTACATGTATTCAAGTTGGTAGGGTCTGATGAAATTCAATCTAGGGTACTTAAGAAACCAGCTGAAGCAATCTGAGGACCATTAGCAATTGAGGTCCCAGAAGACTGAAGGGCAAACATAGTATTTATCTTTAAAAGGGGAAACAAAGAGGACCTTGGGTGTCATGCAGAGGCCCCTTGATGAATTCTCCCTATTCTTTGTAAACAACTCATCTCAGACATAAGCGAACCGCGGCCACTGGGAGCCGCGATCGGCCGAACCTGTTGTGAGGTTATTTTGCCCAAATATACATGAATGGCTTTTTAAAATATTCAGCTTTCTCTGGGGTGTAGCACAATGACAGCCATGAAGTCCTATGTGGTTACAGAGCTACAATAAACTTGAATCTGAAACTTGTCTGAGGTCTGAAGTTCAGTTTTACCCCATTTATTTTTTTTCCTTTTTCATTCACCTTAGAGCAGTGGTTCCCAAACTTGTTCCGCCGCTTGTGCAAGGAAAGCCCTTGGCGGGCCAGACTGGTTTGTGTACCTGCCGCGTCCACAGGTTCGGTCGATCGCGGCTCTCAGTGGCCGCGGTTCACTGCTCCAGGCCAATGGGAGCTGCTGGAAGCGGTGGCCAGTACGTCCTTCAGCCTGCACCGCTTCCCGCAGCTCCCATTGGCCTGGAGCTGAGACCCGGCAAACTCACTACTCCAAACACATGTCTTGCAGAGTATTTATCCAAAGGGGATCTATGTAAGGTATATACAGAAAGCTCAAACTTATCTTAACTCAATCATTGTGAGATGAATGTACAGGTAATATTTAAAGAATAATGTAACTATATTGAAAATATCCTTTATGGTCTTGGAGTAAAAGTTAGTCACCAGGGGATAATATGTCTCAGTGATGGCCCATTCAAGCAGCAGAGAGTTGGCTCCCTGGTGAGCCGGTCATATAATGCAAGGCTCAATTGTCTAGTCTTGTTCCATCCAAGACTATCAATGGAAAATCCTCAGAGACATCTGCACACAATCAAAACCACTTGGAGGTAAAAAAACATTATAACATACAGGAGATTGCCCTGCCTATGAATTGAGACAAAAGACTGTTTCAGAATAAACAGAGTGGTTAGCGGCACTCTGTATCCATTCAATGAGGAAACATCCTGTGGACCAGGGGTGTATTCATGAAAGTTTGGATCCTGATTCCTGTGAAGACAGCCAGCTCTACCACTGACTGTACTTGGGGACATGGTGGAAACCTACTTTATTATATGGCAAAAGTAACTATTAATAAGACTAGGGCTTTGTTTGCACTTTATGATTTTGTTTTGTGTTGTAACCATTTGTTTCCATCACTCACTCTCTTCTTCCTAGTTGAATCTTTGTTCATTCTTAAATAAACCTTCTTTTGTTTATTGCAAGTGCCATGTGATATACAGGAGTGATTTAAGGTAAAACTAGTAGACTATACTGGATACACTGCTGCTTTGGGATCAGAGGATCTTGGATTTTTATGATTTTAGTGTCGGGGCTGGATATCCCAGGGGCATGCTTCAAGGGAACTCGGGTGCACCTCCTGTTAACCTGCAGGGCAAAGACAGGGATGGCATAGGCCAGAAGAGAGTGACTGAGTGACTAACAGACTGATGGTATTAGGGAGCCAAAGCTCAGCCAGCACAGGCAAGGCTAACTCTTGCTAAGGGCAGGGGGTAACCAGGTGCCTCACTATCCTGGGTCCCCCAAGAACCATCATACCTGGAATTACAGACCAGTCAACTTAACTTCGATACCTGGAAAGATGATGGAACAAATTATTATAACAACAAGAATGAGAACAAATGGATATAAACTGGTCATCAACAAGTTTAGGCTTGAAATTAGATGAAGGTTTCTAATCACCAGAGGAGTGAAGTTCTGGAACAGCCTTTCACGGGGAGCAGTGGGGGCAGAAAACCTAGCTGGCTTCAAGACTGAGCTTAATAAGCTTATGGAGGGGATGATATAAGGGGACTGCCTAGAGTGGCATGTAGCCAATTTGCAACTGCTAGCAGCATATATCTCCAATGGCTGGTGATGGGACACTAGATGGGGAGGGCTCTTAGAGAATTCTTTTCCAGCTGTCTGGCTGGTGGATCTTGCCCACATGCTGAATGTCTAACTGACTGCCATGTTTGGAGTTGGGAAGGAATTTTCCCCTGAGTCAGAATGACAGAGACCTTGGGGGGTTTTCCCTTCCTCTGCAGCATAGGTCACTTGCAGGTTTAAACTAGTGTAAATGGTGGATTCTCTATAACTTGAAATTTTTTAATCAGTGGTTCTCAACCAGAGGTATGTGTACTCCTGGGGACACACAGAGGTCTTCCAGAGGGTACATCAACTCTTGTAGATCAGGGATCGGCAACCTTCGGCCCGCGGCCCACCAGGGTAAACACGCTGGTGAGCTGGGCTGGTTTGTTTACCTGCCGTGTCCGCAGGCTTGGCCGATCGCGGCTCCGACTGGCCACGGTTCACCGCTCCAGGCGAATGGGCGCTGCAGGAAGCGGCATGGACCGAGGGACGTGCTGGCCATGGCTTCTCGCAGCCCCCATTGGCCTGGAACAGCAAACCGCAGCCAATGGGAGATGCGATCAGCCGAACCTGCGGATGCGGCAGATAAACAAACCAGCCCAGCCCGCCACCGAGGTTACCCTGGCGGGCCGTGTGCCAAAGGTTGCTGATCCCTGATCTAGATATTTGCCTAGTTTTACAACAGGCTACATAAAAAGCACTAGTGAAGTCAGTACAAACTAAAATTTCATAGAGACAATGACTTGTATATGTTGCTCTATATACTATACGCTGAAATATACAATATTTATATTCCAATCAATTTATTTTGGTAAAAATGAGAAAGCAAGCAATTTTTCAGTAATAGTGTGCTGTGACACTTTTGTATTTTTATGTCTGATTTTGTAAGCAAGTAGTTTTTAAATGAGGTGAAATGGGGTACACATGACTAATCAGACTCCTGAAAGGAGTACAGTAGTCTAGAAAGGCTGAGAATCATTGCTTTAAATCATGATTTGAGGACTTCAGTAACTCAGCCAGAAGTTATGGGTCTAATATAGGAGCATGTGGGTGATGTTCTATGGCCTGCAAAATGCAGGAGGTCAGACTAGATTATCATGATGTTCCCTTCTGGCCTTAAAGTCTATGAGTCTATTAAACAATCAGTTTGTTGGCACACAGAGGATAATAGAGTGTTAAAGAATAGCCAGCATGGATTTGTGAAGAACAAATCACACCAAACCAATCTAATTTCCTTCCTTCCTTCCTGGTTACTAGCCTAGTGGATAGGGAAAAAGCATTAGACATGATCGATCTTGATTTCAGTAAGGCTTTTGACACATTCCTACATGCTATTCTCATAAGCAAACTAGGGAAATGTGGTCCAGATTAAATTACCATAAGGTGGATGCATAACTGTTTGAAAGAGTCTACTCAAAGAGTAAAAAGCAACAGAGGGTCCTGTGGCACCTTTAAGACTAACAGAAGTATTGGAGCATAAGCTTTCATGGGTGAATGCCCACTTCATCAGACGCAATACTCAAAGAGTAGTTATCAATGGTTTGCTGTCAAACTGGGGTGGGGGGATGTATCTAGTGAAGTCCTGGCAGGGCTCTATCTTGGGTTCAGAACTATTCAATATTTTCATTAATGACTTGGATAATGGAGTGGAAAGTATGCTTATAAAATTTACAGTTTACATTAAGTTAGGAAGGGTTGAAAGCACTTGGAGGACAGGATTAGAGTTTAAAATGTCCTTGATGAAGAGGGGAAATGGTCTGAAATCAATCAGAATAAATTCAATAAAGACAAGTGCAAAGTACTACATGCAGGAAGGAAAAATCAAATACACAAATACAAAATGGGGGTTATACTGGATCACAAATTGAATATGAGCCACAATGTGATGCAGTTCTGAAAACAGATAATTTAATTCTGGGGTATATTATCATAAGTGTTATATGTATGATTCAGGAGATAATTGTCCCACTTTACTTGGCCTCTAGTGAGGCCTCAGATGAAGTACTGTGTCCAGTTTTGTGTACCACACATAAGAAAGATGTGGACAAAGTGGAGAGAGTCCAGAGGAAAGCAACAAATATAATAAAAGTATTTAAAAAGACTGATTTATGAGGAATGGTTAAAAGATCTGTGCATATTTAGTCTTGGAAAAAAACAGAAGACAGAGGAGGGACATAGTAATGGTCTTATGTTTAGGGCTGTTATAAAGAGGATGATGATCAACTGTTTTCCATGTCTGCTGAAGGTAGAACAAGAAGTAATCATCTTAATCTGCAGCAAGGGAGATTTACATTGGAGATTAGAAAACATTTCCTAACTTTAAGGATATTTAAATATTGGAACAGGTTTCAAGAGAGGTTGTGGAATCCCCATCCTTTTTTTGCCCACGTCTAGCACCAATTCACCAATCTGAGGAACTGCAGCTAGGTGCTAGAGTGGCATACTGGAAGGCAGTGTTGTTGGACACTACTTGGTCAATGTTCTACCCCAAACCAATGATCCTCCTATGAACCCTGCCAATTCACATTCTGAGTGGTGATGGTGTGGGGAGAGGGCACTTCCTTCTTGATTCCAGATTTGGGGACTCAGTTTACACCTGTTTACATGTGCTTGAATCACAGTAGTCCCATCTGCATTCCTAAAATACACTGGTTGATCTGTTAATTACATCTATCAAGCATTCCAAAATGACTGATACTAGAATGTATGACACTGCTGGCTTTGCATTTGTCTGTATTTGCAGGTGAAGAATGAAAGTTGTTTAGCACCCTTTGCCTTGAAACATTTGAAACAAGAGAAAATATTTAGCTTTTCCATTAACTCATTAAAACACCGTTGTCACTATAACAAATGTCATAGCACCGAATAATTTACAATTAAAAAAATGTTATCAAAACATTGGCTGGCCAATCAGGATTGTAACCACTTTACTTCCCCCTTTCCCCTCTCCTTTGTCTATCTGTGTTCTAGACTGAGAAGTCTTTAGGGCCGGGGCTGTGCTTTCCTTTATGATTGTGCCATGCTTCACACATTGTGGGCACTTTCTAGAACAAATATTTTATCAATAAAAATATAATTTATTTCATTTATTATATGAAAAATATAATAATTTCATATTAATCTTATTCCATTTACAGAAGACTTATAGTACAATTACCTAAGTGTATTGTCAACAGTTACTTTTATCAACCAAACATGTAATCTTATAAAAAGGTGATATTATTTGTTTGACAATACCTATTTTCCATAAAACCATGTTGTCTGATACTAATTATACTAACAGCTTTTAATTATTTACTGATGGTATCCTGTATCAGCCTTTCCATTATTTTGGTCAGGATTGGTGTCTATCTAACTCGCCTATAGGTACCTGAAACATTCTGTTTACTTTTTTTCAATTTTTGGCACAATATTAGCTGTTCATGAGGAGAAAGCTTGTCCAGTTTCTGCCTGAGCTATATCTGATTCCAAGCTCTAAAGCACTTTACACCAGCCTGAAATTTATTATAAAAGTATATATTCTATAATCCTATATACAGTTTATTCATGTTATATAAAAACTAAGGGTCCTTAACACCACTTTGGCATAATGAGAGGTCCTGGTGAAGCAGAGATAAGGGCCATTAGTGTAAATAAGAATTAGACCAATATGTTAGTAAACAAATATAAAAATGCCAAACTATTGCCATGGCATTTTAAACTATGTATAAACAGAAAATGTAGCAATATTTCAATATCAGTAAGATCCTTTCTCCCTGAAAAGAGAGGTTTTCAGATTTTGGTTAAGAGATTTTTTTTTTTTTTTTTTAAGCAAAGCTAAATTGGTTCCAGCATTTCCCAACTAGCACATACCACAGCTCATTAACCAGTCACTTTTTCTACATACTTTGGTCTATTTCTGAGAAACCCCAATATAAAAATAGGCAATACAATGTATATTGCAATACATTCTGTGCGGTAATACCGTGACTACAGAGACTAATATTTCACAGTCAAAACTGTTTCCCCTCTTCTGAAATAAAAGTAATAAAAAAAAAAATCAATAATGAAGTTGCTACAGAGAAACATGAGGCCTCACAAATTGATGTAACAATTCAGTGTGAGGGATATTCCAATTATCACACACGCGGTGAAGGATCCCTCAAGATGGTTTTGGGCCCTTGCTATAGATCAGTGGTTGGAAACCTGCGGCCCATGGCCTGTCAGGGTAATCCACTGGCGGGTCATGAGACAGTTTGTATACATTGACTGTCCTCAGACACGGCCACCCGCAGCTCCTAGTGGCCACGGTTCGCTGTTCCCGGCCAATGGGAGCTGCAGGAAGCGGCGGCCAGCACATTGATAAAGTGGATCGGCTGTGGATTTTAGTTGCTGGTGAATTTAAGCAACAAGCAAGTTCAGTTCATCTGAACAGAAAAATACAAGGAAATATCTGCCTGTTGATACAGTATTTCTGTGATTTATACACAAGTCAGGCATGGCTCTTACGCTTTTTTTGTTGGTTGACAAAGTGGCCGTTAGTGCTGCAAAGTCTGGGTTCCCTGCGTGCGAATCCAGGAGACCCGCCTCTTCATTAATCACATTTCAGAGATCAGCACTTCTCTTTCTCTTTGGCTTCAAAAACAGTTAATTTTTAAGCTCAATTTTGAGATCCTAGCTAGTGTGATGTTAATGAGTTTAGAAGTGGTTGTGTACTTCATTTTGAGTTCAAGCCCATCTAATTTCGAAAGGGAAAATTAAGCGAGAAATTAGGGCTTTGGCCCTTTAGGAGTGCCACACTGCCAGCTGATGCAGTACCAGCCTCAACAGCTTCAAAATCATCACAACCCACTTTCATTTACCTGAGGCTCTTGCCACTAACCACCAGTCCCTTGTGAACACTCCAATTATCTTTGAAGGGTGGTTTTTGTTTGTTTGTTTTTTTAAAGCAGATGATTAGATATATTACTTTCTGGCCACCGATTGCTAGAAACTATGCAGGATGCATAAAGAGCTAAAGACACATATGTAACCCTTCTGCCAGTCAGAGTTGGCAGCAACAAGGGCCGGGTTCAGTATCTAGGGGTTCCTTTTCAACAATACAACATAAAAACCAGCTCGAGCCCAGTGACCTGGGACAATTACACCCCACACCCTGGGCACCTCAATATTTCCCCTCTCGCAAACACAGAGTCTGAGTGTAGCAAAAAACTTTTAATAAAAGGAGGGAAGTAACTTGGCATTAATTTAGGAAAACACCACAAACAAGGTTCACAAACATAAGCTGTGAGTAAAAGAACCACCCCCAAGTAAGTTGGGCAGAGTCCTTTTCCCTCAGGTTCTTAAGTCCTGCAACCAAAAGTCCCTTTAACATGCCTGTCCCTTTTCTGCACTCCACTCACAGTTGCTGTCCTTTGTCAGAGTTCAGAGGTGCATCTGCAGAGTTCACCTCCCTGTGACCTTCCGTACCTTGGGGGACCTGTAACCCCCATATTCTTCATTTTCATATAATCGTGATCTTATATATACAGCATGTCTTGTAAGGTATCAGGAGAAAGTTTATGATCTGCTGAAAGTCATTTCTGTATCCATATATGTATATCATTAATGCATATGAAGTTATGAGAATTGTGTAGTATGGTTGTCACTAAAACGTGCTGAAAGTTGGGGAATCAGCCAGATATTAGCTCCTCAGAGGCAACAGCAAGAAAAGTAACCAATGCCTGGGCGGGATGTCAAACAACCCATCAACAGACATTGTCCAGCAAGGGAGTTACAATGCAATGACTCACCTGCATGAGGCCATGCCAGGGGAATTACTTAACCTTGCTTGGAGAGACGCAGTAATGCTCACCTGACTCTGAAGGAGGGGGTGGGGGCAAAGCCAAGGGGGAGGAAAGGACATAATAAAAGGGAGAGACTTTTACCATGCTCTTTCTCTCTCTTCCACCTACATCTACAGAAACCACCACCACCAAGCGACTGAAGCGCTGATCAAAGGGGAGAGACAGGCTGAACAGCAGCCAGCTTGTGGTGAGAAGCATCTAAGTTTGTAAGGACATTGAAAATGTCAAGATGATCTTAGAATGCATTTTGCTTTTATTTCATTTGACCAAATCTGACTTGTTATGCTTTGACTTATAGTCACTTAAAATCTATCTTTATAGCTAATAAATCTGTTTGTTTATTCTACCTGAAGCAGTGCGTTTGGTTTGAAGCGCGTCAGAGGGTAACAAGCCTGGGATAACAAGCCTGGTATATATCAATTTATTTGTTAAATTGATGAACTTATATAAGCTTGCAGCGTCCAGCTGCCATAACTGGACACTGCAAGACGGAGCTTCCTAGGGTTGTGTCTGGGACCAGAGATATTAGCTAGTGTCATTCACTTACAAGTAGCTGGGAACAGCTTACATGCCAGAGGCTGTGCGTGAACAGCCCAGGAGTGGGGGTTCTCACAGCAGAGCAGGGTAAGGCTGGCTCCCATAGTCAAGGATTGGAAAGGCCTAGCAGATCACCAGTCCAGATAACACCAGAGGGGAACGTCACACTCCTACCCTGGGTGGAGTAAGAAGGCACCTTACTCTCTCCTCTGCCCGGGCACTCACTAGCCGCACCTCCCTGCCAGCTGCCCTGCTGGCCAATCGTCAGACCTCCCTGCCAGGCTCCGCTCAGCCAGCCACCCTGCTGCCCGATTGCCAGGCCTCTCCACCAGCCGCCCTCTCTTAGGAGCTCTGCTCTGCTGATTGCCGCATCTCTCCATTAGCCACCCTGCCAGTCACTCGCCGAGATGTCTTTGGATCCCACCACTTAATACAGCTCTCAGTGAAGAAGCCTCATTGATGGTGCACACTGGTCAGTCTCTTGAATCAGAGACACTGTCCCAAAGCAGGTCTAATACTAAAACTTAGATATCAGTGATTTCAGCTCTATAGCATGTAACAAGACTCTCAATTTAGTCTAAATTAACTCCTTTATTACACAATGGAAATAGGAAGGGTCAAATGGTGTCTGAGAACCTTCAGCAGGGCCCACACCAGTAGGTACAAGTACCTATCCCCACCCTCTTTCAACTCACTGGCTTTGGAACCCATGTCCCCTGCCTAGCGAGTGAAGTTTAGTTGAGGGTGAGTCCCGCCATAGGGATATGCCAAGTACAGTTCTGATGCCCTCGATTCACACAACAAGGGATAATAACCCTTTATTACTCCCACCCCAATAACAAGAAGCCTGGGGATCCAACACCAGGCAAAAGTGATCATTTGGGCAAGCAATCCCATCCTGCTGAGCACCTACGCAGGGTGGGTGTGCCCATGCAAATGAGATCAGCTCCTAAAGTCCTCTTGCACGGCTCATCGCTCGATGTCAGCAGAGAGCTCATTCAGACTCTGCTTACACCCTCAAAGAAACATTTTTTTCTTCTGTGGATTTGTACATATCCATTATCAGTCAAGATAATGTAGCACAGGAAAATGCAGTGTGGATACAAAAATGAAAAAGAACAATTCATTACAGTTTGATGGTAGTTTTACTTTCACTTAAAATGAAAAGGCCTCTTTTCTCACACAGCAAAGGGATCAGGCTACTGTTTTGAAATCTTTGGATATGTGCTCATTATTATTGTTTTTAGATAGTGGTGTTCTTTAACTAGGCCCTGTTATGCAGGTTGTACATTTATGGGTTAGCTTACATTTATTTTCCAGCTTCATCTGTCCAGCAAAGGCTCTTTTTTGGGGTGGTGCTGTTGGGGGAGGGGAGAGTACATTCCATTTTATTTTGTTTTATTTTAATGCACTTATTTAATGCACTTCTTTTCTATGCCAATAGCTTTTGTTCCAAAAAAATTGTCAAAACACCAAATTTTGGGGATGCTGGATATCCAGCTCCTTTCAAAATTTCAGTGCTTGAGCCTTACATTATAACTAATGGTGGATGAATTCAAAAAGGTTGCCTGTCTGTCTAACACAATCAGCACTGTGAGATTGGGTTCAGAAGCTTATCTGAAATGTTTCTGAACTGGAGACGGGCCCAAGTTGCAAAATTCAGATGTACATTCAAATATGGTGCAGTATTGATGTTTTAAGACATGGGATTCTGGTTTGTCTCACAGCAGAGATAGAATCCAGCCATGCAATTCTGATCTAGGCCAACATTCATCCCCAACATTCAGGATGTGTTTGGAGCTGGGAATCTTGTCTTGGGTCCATTTCTATTTTGATTTAGCCAAATCAATAAGATCTGGAAAAAAAGTATGGAAACTGAACAAGAAGAGGTGGCTCTAATGATATTTTGGATCTTCTGGTCTCATACAGAACAAAAGCAGAGGCAGGAGAAAGCAACAAATAGAGGGAGAAAAGGATTAATCAAACATTTGAGGACTTTCAAAAAGGTTCCAAAAATGGGGAAAGGTTCAGGGGAGGTAGATAGATTATTTTTTATTGAAAGCATTCCTGCGAAAGATCCCACAAGAAATACATTCCTCCTTCTGATATTAAATTGGGCCCCTGCCCTGTAAATAAAAAGTCCAATGTGGAGATTTGTTATGTGTCCTACTGCTTAGTGATTACTTTATAGCCAGCTCCACACATTATTCATTGTTTCTTCAAGCTATATTACATTTATATTATTCTCTCTCTCTCTCACTCACACACACACAATAAAAAAATAAACGTACAAAACATGACCTTGTTAAGACGGTGTCATTAATAATGTAGCATCGGGGTATCCAAATGAAGTAGGTGACACTGCACAGTGTAAGATCCCCAACTACTTCAATCTAGCCAGAGCCCTCAATTAAAATAAAAATGCCTGATCCCCTTGAGCTGGAGGCAGTCAGGACCACCAAAAACACTTTTTTACTTTCACTTTCAATTTCTCTTAGCGTCTTTCAAACCACCAAGGGCAACCCAGCAAGTTGAGAACAAGAGACTTATTCTGCAAAACATGTTGTTCACAAAACACTTTAGAAAGGTGATATAAATCCTGCATCATACTCTCCATAGTTCAGATGGTGAAACTAAAGTACAGGGAAGTTAGGTGATTTTTTTCCCCAAAGTCTCCAAGTAAGACACCGATCTGGGAATAAAACACAGGTCTCTTGACTCAGGTGCCCTAACCACTGGACAACATTCCCACTGAATATCAAGCCATCTTTCACTTTTTTGCAGGAGGGAGAACAACAACAAAATAGAGTTTCTTTTTCCTTCTGAATATATTCTGGCATTTCCTCTGCAGTGGACTTCAAGAGACCAACTCCACAGCTATATTTTTTTCATAGAAGAAGTTCTGCTCCAAACCCTAGCTTATTTTTCTTGTAAGCCCTCCAGAATTTAAAGGCTTTTCATTTCTTTCTCCCTTTTGAAAAGCCATTTCTAGTCTATCCCAATTCCAATCTAGGGTCTTATTTTAGATTTCCTGGACATTTTGTTATTCCAACTATCCGGGCATGTAAACCAACATTCTTCTTCCCCGGATGAAGATTAAAACAAAGAGAAAGCTGAGTCCTGGCTGAGCAAGAGAAAAGAAGCAAGAACTTTTTCACTGTTCACATCAAAGAAGCCAGGAGGTTCCTGAATTTCATGAACAAACATACCACCCTAGGCTCTATGTATTTACTTGCTTAGTCTGCTTGTGGGTTTGGAGAAATGTTTAGACTGAACAAATCCTAACCTGGAGTACTGGTATCCATAGTAACAGACCTCAGAGTAACAGGAAGATATAGGAGACTAATACCTCTAGCACTCAAGGAAGGATAACTTAACACTTGGTACATTCATTTACCGGAGTTCCACTTTACCGGCATTCAATGGAAAATATATTTAGGCAGAGATTGGCAAGAAAGCTTGATTAAAGAGGGAACCAACCAAACACTGAATGCAAGTTTTTGGAAAGTCAGAAAATTGTGGCTCACTTATTTATTGTGTTATTCTCTGAAATTCTGATCCAGCTGGTACTGTCAGCAGATGTGGAAATAACACCAGAAGGACTTTCCTTAGAGTATATCCAGCCCAGCCTAAATCTCTGAAATGCTGGAAATCTTGAGGGAGCTTGTCCCTGCGTACAGAAGGTTTGGAGTCCCAGTCTTTTCTCTTGCCTGTCTCTAAAAGAGTAGGAATAGAGTACTCCTGTGCTTCCTCAAGCACAGGGACTAGAATTTTGCCTAGCTCATCCACAGGGCACTAAAGCTTTTCTGCCCTCCCCATTCCCACTTCACACTCACAAAAGGCCATACAGAAGCTGGCCCTGAAATGGCAGGAATCCCATTTTCCCAAAATAGGAAACTGACTCATAGAAACATAGACTTGCCTGAGGTTCACACAGGAGACTTGTGATGGAGCTACAAATGGAACCTGGCTTCCTGGCTCCCAGTCCTGTGCACCACAAGAGTATCTTGGTCTATTTTTTTTTCATTCGATCAGACCAAAAACACCAACACAGCAGCCTACCTGCACATTGGCACTTCTGTTTCTACTGCCAAATGGAACTCTGAAAGGCCCAGGCAGTGCAAGGATACAAAAACAATGAGGAAAACGTTAACCAATCTTTTTTGAACCTCAAACCTTAAAGAACTTAGGGACATATATTCAGAGTATTTTTAATTTGTCCAGAGCAGTTATTTATTTTCCTAGTTATTTTCACTGGAGGATCAAGAGAGAAAATTAATGGTTTAAAATGGACACAGTTGATTAAATAATTATTCAAGATTTATTTTAACAATTAATATATGTGATGAGGGAAACTATGACAATATTTTTATGAAAAAATGGATTTGCATATACTACAAATGTGATATAAGTAAACATTTTCTGATGTGAGAAAGTCCTTATTTAAAACAAAAGCCCTGATGGAAATAGGGTTTCCAACTTTCTGACTGCAGAAAATCAAACACCCTTGCCATGCCCATGCCACACCTCTTCCCTGAGGCCCCACCAACCCCCAATCTCCCCTCCCTCTGTTGCTCGCTCTCACCCACCATCGCTCACTCACTCATTTTCAGCAGGCTGACAGCTCCAGCTGGGGGTGCGGGCTCAGGGCTGGGGTAGGGGGTTGGGGTGCAGGAGGGAGTGAGGACACTGACTGGGAATGCAGGCTCTGGGGTGGGGCTAGGGATGAGGGAGTTGGGGTATGGGATGGGGCTCAGGGCTGGGACAAGTGTGCAGGAGTGTGTGGGAGCTCTGGGAAAGGGTTCAGTACTGGGGCAGGGGATAGAGAGGGGGTTCAGGGTGCAGGCTCCACGTACCGCATACCTCAGGTGGCTCCCAGAAATGGCCAATAAGTCCCTGCAGCCCATAGGTGCAGGGGCAGCCGGGGGCTCTGCACATTGCCCGCACCCGCAGGAGCCACCGCCACATCTCCTATTGTCCGCAGTTCCTGGTCAATGGGAGCTGCAGAGCCAGCACTCGAGGTGGGGGCAGGGTGTGAAGCCTCCCTGCCCCCCCTCCCCCATGCCTAGGGGCCGCAGGGACATGCCAGCCGCTTCTGGGAGCCGCACGGAGCCAGGGAGCCTGCCTTAGCCCTGCTGTGCTGCTGACCAGACTTTTAACGGCCCCATCAGCTGCACTGACCGGAGCCGCCAGGGTTCCTTTTCGACTGGGTGTTCCCATAAAAAAAACAGGATGCCTGGAAACCCCAAGGAAGAAATGAACCTCACTCTTAAGGCCTTAACCAGACCAAAGGGCTTGATTTCTACAAGTGTTGCTCCCATCAGTAATAGTAACACAAGTAATCCTGTTGCATAAATAAGACAATTTGTGCACATATTGCTCACTAAGTATGTCTAAGTATTGAAGAACCAGGCCCTAAAATAGGGGTGGAAATGCTTCCGAAAAGGGTTTTCAAGGCAGTCCTAAAAGCTTCTTGCTCTCTCTCCAGCTTGGTAGGTGACTACTAATCAGGAGTTGGGAAGTACATGCATTAATATCACCAACTGAAGGCTATTTTCATAATAGTCTCAGAAGGTTAGAGACAAGAACAGGAAATGCAGGAATGGAATATGTTGAACTTGCCTGCAATAATCGCAATGGCATGAGAAATGAATACCACTCTCTCTCCAACCTCCTTTTGCCATCTGCTATACTTAACTAGCAGTGACACATCCTTTTATAGAGACATCACTCAGGAGGTTATAGACGATAGAAAGTTATCCGGACTCATATTTCCTTAAGGAAGTCCATAAATCATAGCTTTAAAATAATATGGTAACAGTGGAGCACCTTCTGGCAAGTGACTACTGTGTGCACAACATCCGCTATAGTTATTTTCTGAAACTAGTTGAGCTTAGTTGTATTTGTCTAACCTGGAAGTGACCTTTCAGATGTGGATCATTTGAGGCAGAACAGGACAAAGATGTGCATTATTGCAACCTCTCCCTCCATTAATATAACCTAACAACTGGGAATCACTGGAAATAAGATCTTTAAATTCTTCATCACATGAGTATTAAGCCTTTGAAGGTAGTGCAATTTCTAAACACTTACATACACTGTCCTAGTATACAGAGATCTATCTAAGGCTAATCCAATGTGCATTGAAATCAGTCAAAGGGCTCCCACTGGACACAGAATGGGGCCCTTGGTGGCTGCTGCGGTGTCTTTCAGGCAGAAGGAGACATGATGGCAGCTTTTGAATTCTATACCACAGAGGAGCTCTGTAACAGGGCGATGACTCACCCTGCGGCGCCCCCTGCTGGTCATCTGGGGAATTAGCTCTCCAGCCTTTGGGGCGCCCTCTGGAGGCCCGAGTCTCACCTGTCGCTGGCCCTGTTTCCCTCCTGGACCCCGGTGCCCCTTTCCCTTGGATGCTGCCCCCTGGCAGTACCCCCACAGTCTCTCTAGGTCTCCTCTTCCAGGGGAACCCCCAACCCCCTATCCCCACCTCACCTCAGTCTTGGGCTACTGCCAGTCACCATCTAGCCCCTGCTCACTGGGGCGGACTGCAGTGTAAAAGCCACTCATCACAGGCAAGGGGGTGGGGTTTGGACCTGCTGCCTTTGCCTACCCTGGGCTGCCCCTCTGCAACCCCGGTACCTTTCCAGCCTTTATTAAGGACTGCAGCCTGGGGCATTTCCAGGCTGGAGCTCCCCAGCTCCTCTAGCCTTTCCTCAGCCCTGCTCCACTCAGGTACCCTGCTCAGCTCCCAGTAGCCAGGCCCTTCTCTCTCAGCAACCTAGAGAGATAGAGACTCTTGAACTCTGGCTAGCAGCCCTTTTATAGGGCCAGGTGTGGCCTGATTGGGGCGTGGCCCCAGCTGAGGCTGTTTCCCCAATCAGACTAGGTTCCCTACCCCTCAGGGCAGGAGTGCGGTTACTGCCCCACTACAAGCTCTAAGAGGAAATAGTAGCTAGAAGCAACAATGGGGATTTTGAGTGGAACTGGCTGGGAATTAGCCACTGAAAAGCTTTTTCCAATTAATCTCTTGTCAGCTGGGTGTGACCCCGCACTCTCTGCTTGTGGTGCCCCTTGCTGGCTGTTGCCCTTGTCAGTGTGACTTCAATGGCTCAGCCCTCCAGTTAAATCACACACAGTCTAAACACATGAAGGAACCCCTTCCGGGGTATCAAAAGTCCAATAGGGCCTATCACTGTGCCCTTGTTGGAATCTGCAGCCCTGTCTCTGGGCTTAGTTCTCAGCCCCTTCTGGGCTAGCTTTACATCTGTCCCAGTCCTGTTTAGAATACTGCCCCCAGGGCTTTCTCCCTGGAGACTTTGTCCTCAGAAGTTCTCTGGTGTCCCTTTAAGTCCCACCTTTCACTTTGACCTCTAAACAAGTCTTATCCCCTCCTCAGGGCTTAGGCCACTTCCCCAGTGGCTGGTGGGGGGACCCAGGCCCACTCACTACTCCAGGTCCCAACCCAGAGACCCTACAAGTAGCAGCCACATGCTGCTTTCTTTAATAGTTGTTGCTGCTGCTGCATTTCCTGGGCTGTTTCCCACTCCATTCCATCACCTTCTTGCATTCTCTATCTGAGGAGGTTCTCTCCCAAAACTCCTTGCCTGGAAAATTTCTCAGTCTCTGCCCTGATTTCTCAGGGTCTTCTCTCAGGCCTCTTTGCCTGGAGAGTTTGTAACAGTCTCTGCCCTCTTTCAGTCAGGGTTCTCTCTCCCAGGCTTCTGTGTCTGGAGAGCTTCACAGTCCTATCCCTGCTCAAGCAGGGTTTCTTCCCAGTCTCTTCACCTGTGGAGTTTCACAGCCTTCCACTCCTTCTTCACCCTTCTGGGGTGAAGCAACTGCCCTGATCAGGTCCTGCAGCTCCTTTTAACTGAGCCTGCTGGGCTCTGATTGGCTGCTTCTCTGCAGCCTTTCTAGGTTGGCCTGGAAGAACCACCTTCACTGTTCCTTCTCTGGGGCAGGGTGTGGTAGGACAGCAAGGCCTCCAGCAGAGAGTCATAAAAGGGCTTGGTACACCTCATCACAGTGTCCCATGACAGTGGTACATAATAGGAGATGTAATCCAACCTGGGAGTCCAGTCCATGAAAGAGAATGGGGACATAAGACGCCTGAACTTCAACTGTCATGAGACACCACAGCAGCTCAGGCAGATACAGTTCAGTGTCACACCAAGCCAAAATTAAATGTTTCAGTACAGATCAAAAATGTCAAAGCAAAATATTTCATCATTTCCAAACTGAAATTTTTCAGAAATTTTTGTTCTGCAAATTTTTTAAAAACTTTTACTTTTTAATCACAATTCAAGAGGAAAACATACATTGAAATGTCAGAATTTTCTACAGAAATTCCAGTTTTCAATTAGCTCTAATTGTTTGAAAGATGCCCATGTCCCAGTGGCAGGAGAAGGACCTTAGTCCTGTAAGATTAAGGTTCTGGAAAATTCCCAGACAGCGGGGAAGAGTGAGAGTTAGAAGAAGAGATGGGTCTCCTGTAGCATGCAGAGAGGCTAATCAGTAGTTCGTAGGGCTGTAATTTTAGTGGTGTTTATGTTAATAATGAAAATGCCATATATATTAATGTTCCTTACAATAAAAAATCTTTATGGATATGATCTGATTTCTCTAGTTTTGTGCTTCCTTCCCCCATTCTTACATTAAATATTTACCTGTGTTTGAAAGGTGGGCTTGGCAAATACAACCATCACCCCACCAGGACCTCCTGTAAACACCAGCAAGGATAGATGCACATGGTAAATCAACACACTCAACTCTGCTCTACTTTATAACTACTGAGCTGCCTAGTGAAATCTATCCTCTCTTAGACTTTCTGTGTTAACAATTTCAATAAGGAATACCAATTAATTAAAAACAGACTTTTTCTAAACACTGTAAAGAAGAATATTGGGAGCTTAGTCCATTGTTTTCAAGCCAGAAGGTCCTAATTATATTCTGCACAGTAAAAAACAAGTGAAGTTCTAGTCAGTACCCAAAGCACGATGAACTTGACACAGAGCAGTTCAATGTACTGGCTTTCATGAGACTGTAATAGCTCCTGTAGCATCAGGGTGCATCTTAGTCTCTATCCAAGATGACATATTAATCCTGAGTTTCTCCCTCGCATTAATTAAAGAAATGTTAACCCCTGACTTGCATATGGGAGGGCCTCTTCGTCAACAGTCAAATCTGTTCCAAAGGCTTTTGTATCACTGGTGGAGGATCAATAACAAGCTCAGACTGAATTGTGGTAGATGGCCAGGTAGGAAAAAGGTTAACATCAAGGATAATATTTTCCCCGTCTGTTCTTCTCCCCTCATCGTTCGAATAGTTAATGGTCTCCTTTAAACTCACAACCCACTCATATTTGATGATGCTCACTAATGAAGGAACTTTTTGAAGAGCAGTAGCTAGCAAACTGTTTTGAATATCAATGCCAAAGGGGGCTGAAGAGAAAGCAACAAGTGACTTCACAGCCCATGCGACTTTTCCTTTATACCCCCTTTCCTATTAGAGCTCCTAAGCACATCAAGGTTAAATATTAAGCACTCAAATGTTGCAATAGGCTTGACAGAGTGATCTTTTTAAATAAGCTACAAAAAATTTAAATTAATTTCATGCTGACAAAGGAGGTCGGACTGACAACCCTGCAGAACAAAGTAATTCACAGAATGGATAGCATAGGTGGCATCAGAGCAACCTTCAATTACTTTGACCTGCTGATGTGCCTGAAACCTGGAGGATCACTTTTTTAAGTTAAAATGAGAGGCTCTGTATCCACAACTCATGCAGCCCGTGACTTCTCTACTCAGACTACCAAAGTTCAATTTCTCAACTTTGCGATGTGGATGACTCTATATCAGACGTAAAAGTGAATAACTAGAGCAGTTTCAACACACAGGGGGAAAAACCCCATTCCTTTTTAATACAGATTGCAAAGGTGTTTGATGATGGTATTTTTTACTTAGGTGGCTGATGCTGATCGATCCTTTCAATGACTGTGTTGCTATCTAGTTTAATGTGCTGAAAGGAGAGATAATGCTGTACAGTCAGCTTCTGGAATAAAGAGATTCAACTGCCCATTTATGCAGGAGCATCTCCTTCACACATGCCAAGAAGGGGGCCATCAGCAGTGGCCATAGAAGTCTTTCTTCTTAGCCAGAAGGAATGTGTTGGACAAGAGCCATCAGCACCAAGTGAGTTCTCTGTAGCTACACCTCTTCCCTATAAACAGTTTGCTAGATGAATTCTCTGAGACCAGCCAAGTGGAAACATAAGATGCCTGTTTAGTTTAAAATCCATTCTGCTCTGTTAATCCAGATATCGGTCTAAAGATATCTGGTGGTTAATTAGGTTTTTTCTTCCCTACTAGTAAACCTCAAGAAAATGAAAGTTCTGAATAATTAGAGAAACATAACAAAATGTAAACAAAACTTGGGGAGAGGTTAAATTAACCTCATAAAATGTTGTTCCTATTCCCACAGCTCTGCACGGGGGAGAGAAGAAGATCAGACTATTAGTTTTTGATCATCTTCCAATTTTCTTTCCCCCAACCATGTGGCAGTGGAATACAGGAACATGACACATACTTGCAAACAGCTTTCTCCAGCAGCTGTGTTACTTTGCTTGTATTCACAGGGGCATGTTCAACTACAGCATGCCTAAGAATGACAAAGTTGGTAACTAGAGAACATGGCTAAGACACATATGGTGGGCACCTGACACAGTTAAGGCTTTTTCTTCCTTGTTCTAACTGGTATTTTCATTGAAATGAATGGAGAGAGAGAGAATTATATTTTACACCTTAAAGATCTCTAAGGAGATCCAAAGGCTATGAGGAGAAATCATCATTCCAGCTGTGGAGTTGAAAGGGACCTAAACGCCCCTTTGAGAGTATAAGAACATGCTAAAGAAAGAGATATTTCGCAACACTATTCAATCTTCCCACATGAATTTTCAAAACAAAAAGTTACCAGTGGGTGCAGTGGCTATATTACATATAAGGAAAAGATAGTGTTCACCTAAACACTGTAAAGAACATTTGGGGTTCAACTATGAAATCTTTCCAGCGTGTATATCATAGATATAGTAACAGATGATGATACCAGTACAAGCAAATAGACAACATTGCATAAAATGAGTGGGAAAAAGGGAACACTGTCCAGGATCCCAAGAGAGATAAGATAGCCAATATCTTTGCGATGAATCAAGGACGTGTGTGAAGCATCTCTTGCCTAACTTGGATGTGACTTTTTACAGAAACTGCTGCTGTGTACAATGTCTGATGGTGCTGCACAACCTGTAGCTATTCTGGTGTATGCGTGCTGTGATGGACTCAGACTAGAAGGCTATAAAAGATTAGTGGAAGGCAAATATATCAGCCTCAGGATGAGCAAGTCCCTGTTCCCTGGGTAGCCAAACAAAGGCTACTCCAAGACAATCAAGACATCTGACGCCAATCAATCAGTTAAGGTAGTTAGGCTAATGCAGGCACCTCACTCCAATTAACCGGAAAAGGGTCAGTTAAAGCTATTAGGCTAATGGAGACAGCTGGAACTAATCAAGGTCCTACTCATAGTGCTTAAAAGCTCTCCTTCCAGTGCCGTCAAAAGAGCCCAGGTGGAAGGAGCTGGAGGAGAGGAAACATTGCTGAATCCTAAGATAAGGGTGCAGCTAGGAAAAGGGGACCATGGGGAAGTGGCCCAGGGAATCAAAGCAGCAGCAGTGATGAAGGGGAAGCTGCCAACAGCTGCTGCTATTAGGGTCCCTGGGCTGGAATCTGGAGTAGAGACTGGGCCCGGGTTCCTCCCACCCCCTTGCTCTACAGTGACTCCTGAGAAGGGGAAGCAGGCCTAGGTCTAGGCAGGGGCAGGACTGCACCTACTGAGCTCTAAGGAGCAAAAAAGACTGTGGGATATTTCCCCTTCCCACTCCCATACAGGCCTGTGATGAAAGTAGCTCAATAAAGCTGTGATCTTTGCTGCTACACAAAGAAAGGGAGGTCACATTGAGGCCTTAGTGAGCATCTGAGGCCACTGAATCCGCCTGCAAGCGCAGGACCCACCAATACAGGCTCGGAACTTTGTCACAACTGGTATCAGAGGTGGGATTTACTTATCGTTCACTGCGTGGCGGAAGAAGGGGAGAGTTAAAAAAATAATAATAATAAGTGCACTGGATTTAGGTGTCCTCACCACACTGGAAGACGTAATAAGAGCACTGATGCATGCCACTGCAGCCCAGCAGGAGGCCACCCGAGTCCATGCGATGGCAGAACAAGAATCCATGTGGCTACAACAAGAGACTATTATTGATAGGGCAGGCCTCCCAGGATCGAGCCCTTTTGCAGGAGGTGATAGACCAGCTTAAAGCCCTCACAGCGAAAAACCAAGAGTCTGAAGGGTCACAAGTCTGGAAGGCTGCTGGTTGTTTACTGAAGATGACAGCCAATGATGACATAGAGGCATATCTCCTCTCCTTTGAGAGGACCGCCTTGTGAGAGGCATGGCCCCAGGACCAATGGGCCAGCATCCTCGCTCCCTTCTTATGTGGAGAAGCCCAAAAAGCCTATCATGACATGCCTGCTGAAGCTGCCTTTGACTACCCTCAGCTGAAAGCGGAGATTCTGGTGCAGTCAGGGATAACGACCGCAGTACAGGCCCAGAGATAGCATGAGTGGATATACCAGGAGGGCAAGCCTCCAAGGTCCCAATTGTTCGACCTCATCCACCTCGCACGAAAATGGTTATGACCCAAGGCATGTAACCCAGAGGAAATGTTGGAAACTTTGGTCATAGACCGCTATATGAGGGGATTGCCACCGGATCTTCGTGCATGGGTGGGCCAGAATAACCCCTCCACCTATGATGGTATGTATGATCACATTGGTTGAGAGACAGATAGTGGCCAAGAGCTGTCCCAACTACCCAGAGAAGCCCCCTCCTGAAACAAGTACCTGGCCCCTATCCTAGAAGGACAGAAAACCAAGCACCCGGGAATCCCCAGATGGAAGAAGAGAGTGGCCACAGAGCAGCCTGGAACCCAGAAGGGGGGGGGGGGGGGGAAATAGCCTGAGTGGAGGAAACCACAGGACAAGGGCCCCTAACCCAAGAGTCAGAGGAGCACCTAGAGCCCCTTATAGATGTTATGCATGTGGAGAATGGGGACACCTAGCGGTGCAATGTCTCAATATTGAGGAGCCCATGCAATGTAACCTGGGGGACTGGGCAGACCCATGCAACCTAATCAACCTTGTGGGGGTTGCAGTCACCCCACATCAATATACAAAGCCAGTAAAACTGAATGGGGTAGAGACCATGGCGCTCGTGGACTCCGGAAGTGCTGTCACCCTGATTTCAGAGAAACTAGTGAAACACAGCCAGTTAATACAGGCTAAGCGTACAGGAGTAACATGTGTACATGGGAACTGTTAGTTATTATCCTGTCATCCCAGTAAGGATCGAAATCCAGGGAATCATCACTGGGGTAAAAGCAGGGGTGGCCCCAAAACTCCCATACCCAGTGATCATTGGAAGGGATTGCCCAGGTTTTGGAAATTGGCTCTTGTCAGATGGGTGGGAGAGAGGAGAGGACCCCGAAGTTAAGGAGTCATTCCTAACAGAAAGTCAACCCACCTTCTTTGCCCAAATATCTCAAGAGTTGTTCCCCGCCCCAGGGAAGGGCAGAAAAACTAAGAGGGAAAGGAGGGTGATGAAGGATTTGGGCACCTGGATTCTGCTTCAGGGCCAGAACGTTGTCATGGTAGGTCGACGGGCACGGGAAACTGAGGAAGAGATCCCCGGAGGGGAGGAGGAAGCAGAGGCTGGTCCCAATCCCAATGCCACTGAACTGACTGAGGAGGTGGAGGCCAGTTACTCAGAGTTTGGGTCGATAAGTCCCAGAAGAGAGACTTTCGGGCGAGACCAGGCAGAAAACCCCAGATATGATAATGTCAGAAAAGAGGTGGCCGAGATAGATGGGGTACCTGTGGAGGGAAAGGCCTGAGGGCCAGCGCCCTATTTCATGATTAAGAAGGATCTCCTGTACCAGGTGGGACAAATGCAGGAACAAGCGATAAACCAGCTCCTGGTACCCCCAAAACACCAGAGGGCAATATTAAGTTTTGCCCCCAGTCACCTCTTTGGGGGTAGAGAAGACCCAAGCACGGATCTTGCGCAGATTCTTCTGGCTGGGAGTACATGAGGATGTCCGGCGGTACTGCGCCTCCTGCCCCAAGTGTCTGTTGCACCCACATCTAAGGGCCCCTTTGGTACCCCTACCAATTATCGAGATTCCTTTTGAGTGAATAGCCAATGACCTGGTGGGGCCTCTAGAGAAGACAACTCGAGGTCACCAATATGTGCTTGTCATCTTGCAATATGCAACTAGGTATCTAGAGGCCATTCCCCTATGAAATATGGCCTCCAAGTCCATAGAGAAGGCGCTGGTGGAAATTTTTGCCCGAGTAGGGCTACCAAAAGAGATTCTAATAGACAAAGGAACGCCTTTCATCTCTAAGCTGATGGAGGACCTCTGTTCTCTGCTCCATGTCCAGACTCTGCGAACCTCGGTTTACCACCCGCAGATCAACGGCCTGGTAGAGAGATTCAACTGGACCCTCAAGGCCATGATCAAAAAGGTGGTAATTAGGGATGGAAAAGACTAGGATACCTGTTGCCCTACCTTATGTTCGCCATCCGTGAAGTTCCTCAAGCCTCCACTGGACTCTTTCCCTTTGAGCTATTATATGGCTGCCACCCTGGGGCATACTAGATATAGCTAGGGAGATTTGGGAAAAGGAGCTCAATACAGGGAACAATATAGTTGAGCATGTTTTGCAAATGAGATATCGTATAATCTGAGGCACCTTATAGTGCGGGAGGACCTGGAGAAGGCCCAAAAAGCCCAACAAACTCACTACAACCACCGAGCAATGGTTCAGCAGTTCCAACTCAGAGACCGAGTAATGGTGTTAGTACTCATGGCAGAGAGTAAACTCTTGGCCCAGTGACAGGGGCCCTATGAAATAGTTGAATTTATAGGAGAGGTAAATTACAAGGTACGACAATCAGGATGTAGAAAACAAGAACAAGTGACCACATCAACCTTCTAAACCCCTGATGTACCCAAGAAGCGTGTAGTTGCTCGAATGGACCCACTGCAGGAGAACAAAAACCCCGAGCAGTTGAGGTTGTCTACAGATTTACCACCAGCCCAAAGAGAGGAGGTGTCCGAGATGATCGAACAGAACCAAGACGTATTCTTGTTTTGGCCAGGTCAAACAACTGAGACATACCATTACGAACCCCGGGGCCAAGGTGATGATGAGGCCTTACCGGGTGCCAGCGGTCAAAAGAGAAGAAATCAGAGCAAAAGTCAATTAAATGCTGGAGTTAGGGGTAATAGAAGAGTCCCACAGTCAGTGGTCTAGCCCAATCATGCAGTACCCAAACTGGATAACTCCACAAGATTCTGCAATGACTTCCGTTGGCTGAATGAGGTGTCCCAGTTCAACGCCTATCCTATACTCCACATAGACGAGTTAGTGGACCGACTAGGAAATGCCCAGTTCCTGACCACTATAGACTTAACTAAAGGGTATTGGCAGATTCCCCTTGCTGAAGATGCAAAGGAGAAGACCGCTTTCTCCACGCCGGAGGGTCTCTTTCAATATACAGTCCTCCCGTTCAGTCTGCATGGGGCCCCAGCTACCTTTCAGCACCTCATGGATAAGCTGTTGTGCCCCTATGCCAGTTATGCAGCCGCCTACCTGGATGATGTGGTTATTCATACCTCGGACTGGGAAACCTACCTGGAGAAGGTGGAAGCTGTCCTGGATACCCTAAGGCGTGCTGGCCTTAGTGCAAACCCTGCCAAGTGCGCCATAGGATTAACAGAGGCTAAATATCTGGGCTACATTGTGTGGCGAGATGTAGTAAAACCCCAACTCAGTAAACTAGAGGCCATCCAAAACTGGCCTCAACCGGTTCACAAGAAACAAGTCCAGGCATTTTTGAGGGTAGAGGTGAACTATCAACATTTTATCCCCAATTTTGCAACCAGGGCAAGTGCCCTGACGGACTTAATAAAAGCTCGGGGACCTGAGATAGTACGATGGACTGACACAGCAGAGAGGGCATTTACAGATCTGTGGACAGCCCTTTGCAGTGATCCTGTACTTATAGCCCCAGACTTCACTAAGGAGTTAATCTTAGACAGACAGATGCATCCAAATAGGACTAGGGGCTGTCCTATCCCAGATGGTTGGAGAAGAAGAACACCTAATCCTCTATCTCAGTAGGAAACTCCTCCCAAGGGAACAGAACTATGCTGTGGTCGAGTGGGAATGCCTTGCCGTTAAGTGGGCCATGGAAACACTGTGATACTACCTGCTAGGGGGGCAGTTTGTCCTCATGATCGAGAAAAATGTGAGGGTGACCAGATAGTTCTTATCCCTCCAACCCTTCCAGTTCCGCATACAGCACAGAGCCAGAAGTCGACATGGCAATGCCGATGGCCTGTCGCGGGTACGTTGTATGGACTACCCAAGTTGCCCAACCCCTTGGTGTTGAGCAAGGGGGAGGGATATGTGACGGACTCAGACCAAAAGGCTATAAATGGGTGGAAGGCAAATAAGTGGAAGGCAAATATATCAGCCTCAGGATGAGCAGGTCCCTGTTCCCTGGATAGCCAAACAAAGGCTACTCCAGGACAATCAAGACACCTGACGCCAATAACCAGTTAAGGTAGTTAGGCTAATGCAGGCACCTCACTCCAATTAATTGAAAAAGGGTCAGCTAAGGCCATTAGACTAATGGAGACAGCTGGAACTAATCAAGGTCCCACGCATAGTGCTTAAAAGTTCTCCTTCCAGTGCCCTCAAGAGAGCCCAGGTGGAAGGAGCTGGAGGAGAGGAAGCGTAATTGAATCCTAAGGTAAGGGTGCAGCTAGGAAAAGGGGACCATGGGGAAGTGGCCCAGGGAATCAAAGCAGCAGCAGTGATGAAGGGGAAGCCGCCAACAGCTGCTTCTATTAGGGTCCTTGGGCTGGAATCTGGAGTAGAGACTGGGCCCGGGTTCCCCCCACCCCCTTGCTCTACAGTGACTCCTGAGAAGGGGAAGCAGGCCTAGGTCTAGGCAGGGGCAGGACTGCACCTACTGAGCTCTAAGGAGCAACAAAGACTGTGGGGTATTTCCCCTTCCCACCTCCCATACAGGCCTGTGATGAAAGTAGCTCAATAAAGTTGAGACTTTTGCCGCTACACAAAGAAAGGGAGGTCACATTGAGGTCTTAGCAAGCTACTGAGGCCACTGAATCCTCCTGGACCCACCAATACAGGCTCGGAACTTTGTCACAGTGCCCATTAGCTATGAAATGTTTTTTAATACACATTTTGGAAAGTGAAAACCCAGAATGGTTCCATTTGATCACAAAATTCAGCCAGACGGTAAGATGAATAGCCATCATATATCTGACAGATATCAAACTTATTCAGAGATGACTTTTTCACTGGGTCAGTGGTCCCGCACTCAATTACTTCTAAACACTAAATGGCACATGTCCCATTGCATACAAGTCCCATTGTATGCATATTGTCAGGTTATACATATCACGAAAACTCATATTCACGAGGTAGTTCAAGGACCTCTGACTTAATGATGGCACCAATAAATGTTGGTCTTGCTCCCTTTTTAATGCTGTTTGTAGGGAAGCATATTCACTAAAGGATTTGGTTTTGACCTCCATTGAGGAAGTCAATATCCCCTTTCTCTGCGGCTTGCAAGTAAATTCTATACCTAGACCCGTGTACTCAGAAGCACCAATAGAGATCCACACGAGGAAAGGGAACAAAAATAGCAGGTGCCAGTGTTGATGGACCTGTATGCTTCCTTTGATGCTAGCATCAACCAGTTGATAGTACTCAAACACTTACTAGACATATATAATGGTTTTGTGCATGGGATGTGGGTTACTAAACAAGCTGTTTCCCAACCCCTGTTGGAGAGAAACCTGCTATCGAGGCAGTTAATCAAACAAGAAAGACCAAAATAGGTGAGAGAGCCCCTTTGTGAATAGCACAATACACACACACACACAATTAATTTGTATCAGTTTAACAAGATACATTGAAAGTACAGGAAGCTATAGGGATATAGCTTATTTCTTTCTTCCCCCCCACCAAGGAAGGAACTCAGTATGTTTAAATCTTGGCTTCATGCACATAGTAAGGTCTAATATTCTTCCTTATACAAAACAGAAAAGGGAAATCTTTAAAAATATCTGAAAATTTTGCTTGGTTTGCTTATGGTTTACAATCTCGGTTCCCTTCTTCCACTTACATTCCCCCTCTGAGGGGCTCAAAGCCTCAATAACTAGTTTAGATTATACTGTTGTACCTTCATCCAACACTAGTATCCCATGCAGATACCGATGTCAGATGTCTGTCAAGTGGCAGCTGTTGTCTGGGGCCCAAAAGATCAGTTTCCAGGGAAGGAGAAATCAGCTACATGGAGCCTGGGTATAGCCTAAGTTTAACTTCTTTAATCCAACTACACAACTATACAACTACACTAGCCATATAATGTAAATAGGGAAATCCCTTAAAATATTTTTTCTATACAAACTGTTTATATACCAAATAAGCTTTTGAAACTAACATCACATTATGTTGCCATCCCATGACAATAGTTGTCTTCATATTTCTGCCATAAGCTCTAATGGTTACATTACCATCTTATCTTTTATTTTGTTCTTAAATCCTAGAAATATGCAACAGTGAATGCCTATCTAGGAATTTACTGTATTCTCATCATCCCACACAGAAGGCTTCCAGGGCTATACTAATTCTAGATTTTTTTTACTCGACTTCAGCTGAATATACAATATTATTTAGAAAGAGATTCTTCAGATATTTGAACTGCATTTATTTTATATTTTGAGCAGGAGTTTGCCCTCTTTCTCACTGGCACACTTACCTATTCATTCCAGTGGGCAAATTTCAAACAGTTTTGCCTACTGCAACTGCCCTTACCCATGTCCTTGCCCCCTACATTTCTAGGCAGCTAACTAAACAAAGGTGGGTGCTAGATAATAACCCCAGATAATAATCTGAACGAATTTACTTTATGAGTGGCGGTAATCAAATCTCATGTTACGGAATACAAGTAGCTTGGCTTCATAGGTTTGGAAGAATTGTTTTGTCCCAGTACAGCATTGTATAATGGGCATGGAAATGGGGTTTCACTGCCTATTTTAAATTTGGGTAATAACTACTGTTAAAGGCAGGGTATTAAATCTTGTGGAACTTCATCTGGTCTGATTTGGTCAAACTGTCTGTTCCCGTGGATTAGACCACATCCCTATACACAGTATCATCCATGAGATGACCCAAAGATACTCAGTTGGAGGTGAGATAATCCAACTTCCCCTCTCCCACACCCTACAAAAAATACCCCTCCACATACACACACACACACACACACAAAAAAAACCCTCCACCACACATGCACACACAACGCTTAGTGTAAAAGAGAGCCAAAAGGTCATGTCGCGAAAAGCACAAAAGATGTACATAAGATACAAGTTCAAGAGAGAGGCTGCAAGACTTTCTAGTCCTTGTCATAAGATCATCAAAGATGAGAGGGTATTGAAAAAATCTGAGGGTGAAAAAGGTACCTTCTACTGATCATTGATGGTTTCCAAGGGGGAAGATGAAGAACTGGAAAGTGATTCTTTCTTGCCCTTTTTCTTATACAGCATGGTACTCCAGTAGTTCTGTCTGCTCTTTTGGGTAAAAAAAAAAAAAAAAAAAGGTCAGAAACCAGCATGCTCAAGTGAGATCAAGTTTGTCCTGGAATGTGTTCAACCTATCCTCGAATATTGATGGGCTATGTTCAATGGGATTGGAACTTTGGTTAAATGTCTAAGCCTTTTGAGTAGAGCTAGGTGGAAAATGTATTTGTATGTGGACATTTTTGACAAAATATATTGTTTTGTTTTCACTAAAATTTTCAGTAGAAAATTTTGATATAAAACTTGCAGCTGAAATCTACCAAAACAACAAAAATTACAATTTTCTGTCAATTTTTTTTAGTTTTCCAATGGAAAAAATGGGAGAAAAGTATACACTTTTCAGAAACGTTTTCATTTAACCAAAGATCAGTTTTCTATGAAAAATGGTTTGGACAGCCACAAGCTCTTCCACAAGATTTGGTATATCCTGTTTCTGATCAGTTTCTGATTTATTTACATAGCACTATAGGTGTACATGGCATTTGATAGACATAGATGGCAAGGTTTTATATTAACAGTGAGTTATAAGATAGCAATGTAAATAAAGGTAGAACTGAGCCTTCTCCTTTTCAACCTTGATGGGAGTTTCAAATTGAATTCAGTGGGAGCAGAGTTGGGCCTGAGCTCTTTTAATTTAAAATGAGATCACAGCAGTATTCTCATTGTATTTACACAAAGTCAAAATCTCCTTGTGAATGTTTCGACAATTGTGGTTCTGATCTCTACAGAAAACAGGAAGTGCAGAGGTGCATGGACAGAAAAAAAAAATAAATAGAATAAAAATTGTCCAAACTGTTTTGAACTTCAAGAAAGGTTCAGTCTGAGTTTTTGGTAAAAGAGCTGGAAAGCCATACATTAGTACCATTAAAAAGATACCAGTTTTACCTGTGATAAATAAATGCAGTTATCTTGGTATCAATGCTTGGAGTATCTCCTTGCACTTCCCTATCCCCCGTATTTTTCTCAGACAATTAGTAAGCTTCAAAGGCCACCACTGTATTTTAGTTAAAGGGATTGTCCATCACAAGTTATAAAAATATCACATATTTGATAACAGGTTGTCCAAAATAATCCAATTATTTTTATCACCAATGTAGTCTGGATATTTTATCTACTTTTGTTATTGCTCTCAGCAGAGTATTTTCAATAGCAATATAACATTACTTCAGGGAGTAAACATCAATCCTCTGAACAGGCACTCAGCAGTATTTAAGATGTGCTTCATTTTCAAATCTTTTCATGAAAACTCTCATTTTGGTTTGAATCCATTCACGGATATTGTTCTTTCTTAGCACTATTCAATAATGGCACTGTCAGGGTATCCCACACTTGATAATGGAAGTACCAGTATAAAGTCAAAAAATTATGTTTAAGAGGAGAGATACACTTTCACTGCTGGAATGCTGCTGATCCTACCTTCAATGTGTAAAGAATGATTTTTAGGATGTTGAGTTTTTAGAGGGGAAAAGTAACAAAATAGTGTTCTATACCTCAGTATTTAATCTATAATACATGACAGGGAGCTAATCCTTTTGGGTTTATCAACACACATTCACTAAATTTTCAGATACATTCATTGTACCTGATCCATTTCAAAATGAAATTTTCTTTTTAACAAAAAGATATTGCACAACTCAGCATTTCAAAAAGTATTTCACATACATTAAACTCAAAGTTTTTCATACTAGCGATGGGCAAATCTGAAAAGGATTAGATGGTTTAATTTTGTTTGACAAAATGTCCAAAAGTTTTGGAACAATATTTTCAAGATTGGGGCTTTGCAGTGAGACATTTAAAGCATTGCAGGAAATTTAGCCGAACATCTTCCATGTATGTAGTTTTCAATTTAATATACATAGTCTAATTGTTTTGCAAACCTTTACTCCATGTTGTCCTTAAAGCCCTACACTGTACTTCATTTGGAACTTAATTATTTTTACTCGTCGTTAGATTTCCAGCATCAAAAAGAACTATATCTCTTTACAGTTAAAAATAGAGACATGGTTCCTGTCCAGAAGATCTTACAATCTAATGATAACGAACGATGTGTGATTAAATCCCTGCATTGCCTTTCCAAATCTCAAACCATAATCCCTAGCTTCAAGTACCCTAACGATAGGAGCCATAACCATAGCTACAAATACCGTATCCATAGGAACACTAGATCCAAGTAACCTAGGCACAGAAATCCTAAATCAAAAATCCCTACCCATAGGAACCCTAACCCTAGGATGGAGATCCCTTCCCATAGGAACCCTAACCCTGCTCCAAATACCATACTGTGACATACTGTACCTAAAATCGTAACTCCGATACTCATCTGTATCATACATCATTTGTATATGATTAGGATATTTTGTATAAAGGCTGCCTTGTAAGATACCATATAAGAGGGACATTGGCATCATGAGACCCCCCACCCAGCCTGAAGGCAACAAGAATGCTGGGAAGACAAAGACTTTGACCTGACCTGAGGAGATTGGTCCCAGTCTGAGAAGGAAATTCAGCCTGTGTATTAAAAACTGTGAGTTTTCTGTAACATTTATTAGGGTGAGGAAAACTGCTTGATTCAAATCTTGCTTAGTCTGATAAAGTTTGGAATTTAGACTGTGATTTTACTTGTATTTGTTTTGTAACCATCTTTGTCCTATATACCAATCACTTAAAATCTATCTTTTTGCAGTTAATAAACTTATCTTAATGTTTTATTCTTACCAGTGAGTTTGTGTAAAGCATGTAGGGAATCTGCTCAGATTACAAAGGCTGGTGCATGTCCACTATCATTTGACAAGGTGGCGAACTAATTAATGAGCTTGCATTTTTCCAGAGAAGGTCCTGAGCAGTGTAAGATAGTACATTTCTGGGGTACAAGGCTGAGGGGAGATTTGCTGGTGTCTTCCACTGTATAGTTCATGAGTGGCTTGGAGAGCATTCATGCAACTTAGCTGGGTGTGCTCTGCATACTGGTGGCTGAGTGATGATAGCACCTGGAGAGATTTGCTGATTGTCACTAGTGAGAGACAGCCCAGGCTGGACATTTAAGGGGGCACAGTGGTCCCACAGTTCCAAGTTGTACCCTGGGTATCCCAACACAGTTACCCATAGAAATCCCAAACCAAAGGCAGTGAACCCTACCCATAGGAATCCTAGCCCTAGGGTGGGGACCCAGACCAATAGGAACTCTAACCATAGTTCCAAGTATTATATCCGTAGGAACCCTAACCCTGGCATGGGGAGCCCTTCCCATCGAAACCCTAACCCTAGTTCCAAGTACCCTATGCACAGAAATCCTAACCCTAGGGCAGGGAGCCCTACCCATAGGAACCATAGCCCTAAGTACCCTTAACATAGGAACTCTAACCCTAGCTGCAAGAACCCTACCCATAGGATCCCTAACCCACTGGTGGGGAGCCCTATTCCTAGGTTCCCTATCCCGAGAACCAAGTACCCTACCCATAGGAACCTTAACCCTAGGTCTGGCAGACCTACATATAGGAACCCTAACCCTAGCTTGAAATACCCTACCCGTAGGAACCCTAACCCATTGGTGGGGAGCCCTATCCACAGGAGCCCTATCCCTAGAACCAAGTGCCCTACCCACAGGAATCTTAACCCTAGGTCTGGCAGACCTACCTATAGGAACCCTAACCCTACCTTGAAATACCCTACGCGTAGGAACCCTAATCCTATGGCGGGAAGCCCTAATATAGGAACCCTAATGCTGGCTCCAAGCACTGTTAGGAACCTTAACCCTACCACAAAATACCATACCCACAGGAATCCTAACCATATGTCTGGGAGCCCTACTAATAGAAATCCTAACCCTAGCTCCAAGTGCCCTGAACATAGGAACTGTAACCCTAGCTGCCAGAACTCTACCCAGAGGACCCTAGCCCTAGGGAGGGAAGCCCTACCCATAGGAACCCTATCCCTAGCCCCAAGTACTGTATCCATAGCAACCCTATCCAAAGGGTCAGGAGCCTACCAATATGAACCGTAACCCTAAGGTGGGGAGTGCTAACTATAGGAACCATAACCCTAGCTGCAACCACCCTAATCATAGAACCCCCCCGCGATTGGGTGGGGATCCCTACCCATAGGAACCCTATCCCTAGCTCCAAGTCCCATACACATAGGAACTCTAACCCTGGGGTAGGGAGCCCTATCCATAGGAACCTTAGTCCTGGGGTGGGGAAGTCTACCCATAGGATCCCTAATTTTAGGGCGGGGAGCCCTATCCCTAGACCCTATCCCTAACACCAAGTCCCATACCCATAGAAACCCTAACTCTAGTGTGGGGAGCTCTACCCATAAGAACTGCAACCCTAATTCCAAGTACTCTCCCCATAGGAACTCTAACCTTAGGACTGGAAATTGTACCCATAGGAAACTTAGCCCTAGCTCCAAGTACTTTAAGAATGGGAACTCTAACCCTGGCTCCAAGTACTGTACCCATAGGAACCCTAACTCTAGGGCGGGGAGTCCTACCTATTGGAACCCTAACTGTAGCTCCAAATACACTACTTACAGGAACCCTAACCCAAGTTCCAATCCTAAATCCTCATTTGGAAACCAATTTTCCAAATTGTTGAGCAACCAGTAGAATAATTTAAAATCCATGGAAATTCCTGGGTGCTCAGCACTTCCTAAAATTAGATTTCTGTTTAGATGTATTTCACTGCACTTGGAAGCCTCACTATAGGCTATCATATTTGAAATTCTTGACCTCAGTGCTTACTGAAAGCATGTTCGATTTTCAGTAGTCACTTGGGTCAGTAGAACAGGGCTGAAGAATATGTTAGACAAAGCTTTTTATGAGTTTTCTGCTACTTTGTGATTTCAGTCTAGCTGGAAATAAGGTGCCCCTAGCAAATTATTTTTCATCTGCAGAGCCTCAGGGCAAAGACAAAGAATGGGGAAAAAACGATATTATTCTCTCTCTCTCCCCCCTCTCCCCCAAATGCCAACACATTTTGGTTCAAGTTTGATCTAATCCAGTCCATACCTAGGTCAGAGCAGTTGGAGAATCTTCTTTTCATGGGCTCTGATTTGGAAAGAGATTCAATGAGCAAGATTTGTTTCAACATTATTACTTGTTCTCGAAAATATATTTTTTTATTTTGTTTTTTGCTCTGTTTTCTGTTTAGTTTTGTTGTACTTCATTCTGCTCTATCAAAATTCGTTACTCTTTATTATTTTTTTCTGCCCTAACAAGAGGATTTGACTTTTTCATGGGTCTATGAAAACATTTTATCAATGTGTGTGGGTGGCCTGAATAGAAAATACTTGTCCATTCCTAGTGGAATTCCCCCCCCCGCCCCCCATCTGTAGTTCAAACAAGGACAGTTCCTGTGGCCACTAGGTGTCCTCTTCTTGACAACTAATGATGAAAGGCAGTCTTGAATCTTAATTTCCTCTCCAGACTCTGGAAAGGTGATGGTCTGGGTTAGAGGGTTGACACTGAATGCAAGATAAGTGGCACTGACTGGCAACAGCAGAAATATGTGGTCATGACTCCCGTTAATCTAGCTAAAACACAAAATAAAAAAGAATTGGACATCTCTCTAAAAGAATTACAACACTGCTCTCATTTGGAAAGACAGTTTAACCAACTGGGAGATTTGCTGCTCAGCTCTTCACGGATTTGTATATCTTTCTGAATTAAAGGGAAATTAAGAGTCATTTGAGATCACATTGTGACTGTAGTCCTACCATCAGTTCCATCAGTATAGAAACTGCACTACTCTACATAAAAGTGTAAGTTATAATTCAGAGTTTGGATTCAATTAAACACCCAGAAATTTGGATATTTATATAAATTATCCAAAGGGGTGTGGAGTGGCCTGAGATATGGGAAACCCAGGTACAAGTATTAGCTTTGTCTGATTGACACCAGAGTTTTCATCCCAGTTCAGTCCAAGTCAGGTTCTCTCTCTTTTTCAACCAAAAACCTTCCCAGTGAAAGTTACATGGGAACTGATGTCTCCACAAATTGTTTCAGCTTCAGTGAAAGAGTCTTTTGTGAAAATGTTCCAAACAGCTCTATAGTTCAGGAATTATATACAGCTATGATAAATGCTACAGAAAACCTTAAGATAGATGTGCTGGATGAAATTTTCAGTTATGCACAATTCTACTTCTACGAAAGTAAATAGTAAAAATCCCATTGATTTCAATAGGAGCAATAGTTAGGCCAATGCCGAATGGTTTTGTAAATCTCACCCTTTAAATATTATTAGGGGCATAGGGTCAGAATTATAAAGGTATTTAGGTGCCTAAAGATGCAGATATGCACCTAGTGGGATTTTCAAAAGTGCTTACATGAGCTAGGCACCTAACTCTTATTGACTTTAAATCTGTCCGCTGATTTAGAAAATAGTTGCTTCAATAGTTTATCATTCAGTTTGACCCAGTGCATGTTAACTAGCCAATATTATTTACCCTGAGATTTCAATTAGTTAAACCGAGTTTCTGAAGCCAAAACAAGAGCTTAAAATAAGACTTTATGCAAGTCCATTGTTACCTCTTTGAACTAAAAACAGCAAAAAACTCTTTGTTACTCCATAGTTGTGGCTGCATTGAGTTGTTCACTAAAAAAGTTTAGGACATAGGGATGTCTAGCAATTTTTTTCTTATCTTCAGATATTTTATTTTATTTAACAGAACAATGCAAGACAAATTATTTTGAAATTTAAATGAAGCTGCTGGTACTGGTTACTCTCTATGAATACAACATTTAATCGGAGAACTGTAGATAGGAAATAAAATAATTTTAAAAATTTACCAAATCCCTAATGTACTAAAATCCTTCGGTTAAGAGAGTATGCAAAAGAAGCCAATTTAAAAGATGGATACTGGCTCAAGATGAATCAAGTGAGAAATATTTCATTTCCAGAATAGCCTTTTGGGATCCAGCATGTTTTGAAAAAAGAACAGGAGTACTTGTGGCACCTTAGAGACTAACAAATTTATTAGAGCATAAGCTTTCATGGGCTACAGCCCACTTCTTCGGATGCATATAGAGTGGAACATATATTGAGGAGATATATATATACACATACAGAGAGCATGAACAGGTGGGAGTTATCTTACCAACTCTGAGAGGCCAATTAAGTAAGAGAAAAAAACTTTTGAAGTGATAATCAAGATAGTCCAGTACAGACAGTTTGATAAGAAGTGTGAGAATACTTACAAGGGGAGATAGATTCAATGTTTGTAATGGCTCAGCCATTCCCAGTCCTTATTCAATCCTGAATTGATTGTATCTAGTCTCTAAGGTGCCACAAGTACTCCTGTTCTTTTTGCGGATACAGACTAACACGGCTGCTACTCTGAAGCATGTTTTGATTCACTTTAACTCACTATGAAAAGTATGATTTTTTTTTTAATGGAAATCAAGAAAGGAGACAAAGGCTAGAGTGCTTTAAGAATGGATATCTGAACAGTACCGAAGTGGTGAGAATGGAATGGTCCTCAGATACATTGGTACAAAGACAAAATGGTGCACAACCTACATAGTTAATACAAACAGCTTGAACTGGGCAATGCCATAAACTGTGACTATTCAGTCCCTCATCCTTTGTTAGACTATTTCTGAACAGAGGACGGGATCTACTGCAATATGCTAGCTGTATTGTAACTCTTCCACTAAAGAACACTATCAGATGTAGTAGAGGTATATATTCTAGCTCTCATGATATTCTAAAATGAATTTAGTGCTTGCAAATAATGCCAGTCTGACAACCCAGTGACTTAGAAGCCTCTGTTTATTCAGAGCAAGTTCAAGATGGGCAGCATACTGCTGGCCTGCCACGTTCACCTATGAAAGTACTCCCCTTGGGTTCTGGTCAATATACACAAATCAGGGGTTATGTGGGTTTGGGGTGGGGGAGGCAAGTGAAGGGAGAGATATGCAAGAGAGAGGATATGGTAGAAAAACTTATCTAATTGGCTGCAATAAACAAGTTATACTAAAATAAATGTCTATGAATTTTGGAAAAATTGATGGTAAGTTAGATTCTCAGTTAGTGTAAAATAGACCAGCCACCTGAAGAAGCTGTCATACAGCTGAGCTGCTGATACCGTTTGAATGTTTGATGCACATATGCATGTCAAAGACCACGCCCAACACTGTCATACCATAATCTGACATCGCATACTGATACTCCACCCTAAGACATTTTTAATGTGCCTATCTCAGCAATATATTACTCTAGGTGAAACCACTGTATCTAAAGTTAGCTATTACAAATAGTAATGAATTGAACCATAGAGAGGTGCAAAACAGCACAACAAACTTCAGCAATAGATCATTTATCTTACTGGCTTCAGCAGAATTGCAGGTAGTCTTATTTCCACAAGAGCACATTGCTCTTAAGGAGTTTTTCTGTTTCATTAGCCTTATGCAGGCTTCCTCTCCTGTTAGATATTCAAGTGGATTATAGTTCCTTTCATCTCTCTTTCACAAAACAGAATTATTACCATATGGTCCAAACTAGGGGGAAAATCTTCCCATTCCCCATTCCTATTTGTGTTTTCTTTCATTTTCTTAAGATAAGTACCTGGCAATGGGTCCTGTTCTGTGCTTATCTCACTTTCTTTTATGGTGGGGGAGGGGAAAGAGAAAGAAAATAAATGGTAGAGCAATTGGTAGTACTTAGTGCTTTTCTCTACCACAGAACACCTTATAAGAGACTGGGGCTACTACAAGACATTCTTAGCATTCCCCTTTAACTTTCCAGGAACACACTGAATGGCAGAACATGTCTGATGTTCTTTGGGTCCCTACAGAGAACCCAATTTGTATGACCACTGACAGATTTGGGCAGAATCTACCCAATGCACTAGCCTCATAGATTGTTTAAATATATATATATAATAAAAATATATATATATATATATTATATATTTAAACAAACAATCTGTGTGCTCCTGGAGAGCAGAAAAACAGCTCTCTAGAATAGGGCTGAAAGAGGTCAGATAAGACCGGAACAAAGTAGTAAACATTGTTTCAAAGGGTATGTCTACACTACCCGGATCGGCGGGTAGTGATCGATCTATCGGGGATCGATTTATCGCATCTAGTGTAGACAAGATAAATCGATCCCCGATCACTCTGCCATCGATTCCTGTACTCCACTGTGGCGAGAGGCGGAAGTGGAGTCGATGGAGGAGCAGCGGCAGTTGACCCTGCACCCTGAGGACGCATGGTAATTCGACCTAAGATACGTAGACTTCAGCTACACTATTCTCGTAACTGAAGTTGCATATCTTAGGTCGATTTCCTCCCCCCCACACACACCCCAGTGTAGACCAGGCCAAACAGTGTGTGTGTGGCGGGGGTTAGTCTAATTTAAATTTAAACAAAGAAAAGAGCAGTGAGCTGAGCTTTTCCACCAACAGTTTACAATCACTGCATCTTTCCTGCTTTCTAGCAGCAACTAGGTTAAGTAATGAATATTCTCTTAGCTGTTCTATTCTATTCCTGTCAACAATCTCTCACCCACAGCATATTGCTAGATCAAAAGAGAAGTTTCCTCTATGTTTCTCACTATCTCCTTTTATGTGGTCAGGACAGCTGGTGGACAGTAGCTAATCAAACATATTCAGCCTTCAATTGTTACTCTTTACATTTTCACCTGTCCTGCTTGCAAATATTGGGAATGTCCATTTAATCATCTGTCTGTAGCAGAATAGGGAAACAGACCTTATATTGTGGGTTTAGGGCCAGATCCATAAGGGTACTTAGGTGTTGCAATGCTGAGGATCTCGGTAACTAACTTTTAGATGCCTTGAAAATTACAGGAATGCCACCATGATCCACAAAGCCTGAATTAGGTGCCTAGACTCCCTGTACAACAAATGGGGTGCTGTCTAAGCTAGCAAATGGGAGATGCATTTGACAGCGGTGTGTGCTAAGCCCCACCCCTCTCATGGAGATAGGGCCTAAGTATGGGTTGCAAGGAGGTGCCTACCTCTGCTTACTGATTTGTGAATCATTGCCTAGAGTCAGACAGCTTAGGCACCTAAGGTATTTCTTGTGGGAATGAATTAGGCACAGGCCTCCTTCCATACAAAACAGCCAGAGGAAGGGGAGAAAGAGAAAATGCCCACTGATAAATTTCAGCCCATCAGTTAGAGCACTTCCCTGGGATGTGGGAAACCCACATTTAAGTCCTCCTTCTCCAGAGAGGCAGAAGAGATTGGAACAGGGATCTATCAGGAGTGTACTATCTGAGTACATGTGATGTGTGGGTCCCCTCAGTCTCTTCCTATTCAAATCCTCCCCCACCTCTGACCAGATTTTAAAAGGGACCCGATCCAGTAGGCAGCCTTTGAGCATGTCCACTGGATTGGATCCTGCACATGACTTAAGTGGCCAAATGCTTATCTTTCCCAGGCAGTGCACATATTCAGAAGCAGAAACATAGGCCCCACCAGAACTTTTACCTTGAAAATTTAGGTGCTGAGTGAGTTTAGGCACCTACAGTGTTTGGCAGGCTTTTTGTACATCACACTGGAACCTAAAACTGGGATTTAGGCACCTATACCTGAGATTCAGGTGCCTAAATCTGGGATTTAGGTGCTTAAGTACAGTTGTGGATCTGGAACTTACCAATTTATCTACCATCCTTTCACTGTCTCATATTACCACTGAACTAATCATTCTCACTGTAACTGCGATGTCACAGGATTAATGTATTTCATTAATGAGGCTATTAAATGTTGGCACCAGTTACTTACAAAAACTCCATACACTGTTAAAGGGATATTACATACTTCTGATATTATTTTTGTTTCCCAACTGCAGAATAGGTGTGAGAATTACTCCTACAAATTTACCCAAATTTAGCGCTCAACTGTAGAAAGTATGTACATGTTTCATAAGATGTTACATAAACAATAACAACAAAAGTTTATGGGAAAAGATGTGAAGGGAAGACAGAATAATAGAATTAGTCTAAACAGCAAGGCAAGTTGATATGATTCAAAGACTGTTGAAATTATGCTTGTTAATGACCCAAAATTGATATGTTGGATATTAGACCTAATTGGAGGACCAAATAATGAGGGGATGGGCTATTCCCACCCATCACTCCCTTTCTGCGTCATTTAAAGAAAGATTTTTGTGAGGAAAGTAAGGGGGCATAAAAGGACAGAAGGAAAGAACACAGAGCGGCTATTAGAGTGACAGTCACCATCATGACTGCCACCCCCACCATCTCCTGGGACCCCTGGCCTTTCTTATCCTGATCCTGAGAGGTGTCATAATCAGACAGGGCTAAAGAAAGGGATCCAGATGACATTGCCACCCCTACTCGCTCCAGCTGAATCCCACACACCATCTGGGATGAAATGGGATCAGACTCTAACAGCAACAGCAGCAGGAACAGCTCCAGCTCATCTCAACTAACTTCTTTATTTTTCCCAAAAGCACAGTTATTGTCATCTTTGATACCATCTAAGAAACGGTCAAACAACAGGGATTTTTTTCTTCTAAAACCTCTCTACAACTAAAGGAAAAGGGAACAAAGGATGTTGTTAAAATAAAAGCCTTATTTAATACTTTACATTTCAAATACTTTAACTGTTTTCCCTTCTTTTCTGTATCTTTAATAAAAGGATTTTTAATGGTATGTTTGCCATGGTGCTAAGTAGGCTGATATCTCTATATTCCAAGCCTCAAGCCTTGTTTAACACTGCTTAATGTTGGATAGTGACTATATTAGCTCATATATTCCATATAATATAATACAAAACCCCTACACTTTGTCACCCTCCCACATCTTCCCCCAAACCTCCCTGCATCTTGATCACCTGGCTGCATTTGTATACAGGTCTAGCTTTAGCCGTGGCAAGAGCAGAGAAGTGCAACAGTGACCTTACTCTCCCCATTTTCCTCTGTGAGAACTTCTTGCTCCTGACCTGCCACTGCCAGAGTGCTGTCCTGGGAACACTACTTTCTTCCATGGCTGCTGTGGAAGCAATCTGACTTCCTATCTGACCCCAGGCAACCCACCACTGTTCTCAGTCTGGACCAGATGTTGGCCCCCTTTCACCTGCTTTGGACAGTGCAAACCTGGCATAAAGTTAGCTTAACTTACTGGAGTCCTCCAACAGAGGAATCCCCGGTTGGTGGAGAACCAATCTATCTGAACCTATAGCATGGTGCAGCTCTGGTGTGTAACACACACACACACACACATAATATGTTATAGGCTATTAAGGCCTAGTGTGAATGAAGTATGCTTGACATAAGTACGTGCACTGCGTGTTGGCAACTGAAACAAACAAACAAACAAAAAAAGTAAGATTTCAAGCGGTCAAGGACCATTGTACAAAACAAATCTGTTATGTCCCTGGAAAAAAAACCAAAACGGCTGGACTGCTATAAAAAAGTATAAGAATTGAAGAAAATGAAATGCCTTGGATCATGGCGGCTTGCCTAGAACTGAGTTATGGGTGAAAGGCCCAAAAAACAAAAAAACTAATAACATCACAAAGTGAATTATAAACGGAGACTTCAAACATTTGCAATCTGAAGTCGTTTATTAATCCAAAACCCCCTTTGAATATGGTGTGGTATTTGTGGACTCCCCGCAGCTTGTAATTAAAATAAACCTCAACTGGCCATCTGGACTTCTAACTCTGAACTCTGGTGTAGTATGCTTAAGGTATAAATGAGGAATAAGTAAGGTTTAATTTGTAAGCAATAAAAAGTACTTAGAGTATTATATACCAACACTTTGTCCAGTATCTGCCTGCTCCGCATCCTGTAGGGAGGCCTCTGCTGCAGGTCTAACACTATGGCAGGACTGGAATACTGCTGCAGCTCCTTGGGGACTGTTTCAGGTGAATCAACTAAGGGCAGCACTGAGTCTGCTTTAAGTTGTTCCTTGGGACTGAATCAGTGTCCAGCTGCTCTGGGAGCAGATCCCCAGAATCTGACCCTCAGTGTATGTGTCTGCCTTGTATTGCATGAGATCAGAAGAAGCAGAGTAGAAATTGTTCTGATCTCACACTGATATACACCAGGAATAACGGCACTGAAGTCAATAGTTACACAGGAGCAAAACTGGTGTGACAAACTGAAGTAGCAGATTTCAGCCACACCATCCGGGGCTCGTTCACCTGCACATCCACCAATGTTACATTCCATCATGTGCCAGCAATGCCCCTCTGCCATGTACATTAGCCAAACTGGACAGTCTCTACGCAAAAGAATAAATGGACACAAATCTGACATCAGGAATCATAACATTCAAAAAACAGTGGGAGAACATCTCAACCTCTCTGGTCACTCAATAACAGACCTCAAAATGGCAATTCTTCAACAACAAAAACTTCAAAAACAGACTCCAACGCAAAGCTGCAGAACAGGAATTAATTTGCAAACTAGATACCATCAGATTAGGCCTGAATAAAGACTAGGAGTGGTTGGGTCATTACAAAACCTGAACTTAATTTCCCCAATACTAATTTCTCCCTACTGTTACTCACACCTTCTTGTCAACTGTCTGTAATGGACCACTCTCTTACCACTTCAAAAGTTATTTCTCCTCCCTTGGTATCCTGCTGTTAATTCATTTATCTCATTAGACTGACTTAACACTTGGTAAAGCACCCTACATCCTTTCATGTATTTATACCTGCTCCTGTATCTTTTACCTCATACACCTGATAAAGTGGGTTGTAGCCTACGAAAGCTTATGCCCAAATAAATTTGTTAGTCTCTAAGGTGCCACAAGGACTCCTCGTTTTTTTGAAGTAGCAGAGAAAGAGTTGGATGTCCTCATATCTTGGGGCTTGGAAAGGACCCTCTCTCTCACCAGTTTTAATGGAGTTACAACTGAGGGGGGGAAAGAGACGTTGGTGTCCAAGGAGCCCCTTTCACAACGGTACCAATTTCCAATTCTCTGCTCCCTGTTGGTCTTGGGTAAGAGGGTGAGATATAGAAAGTAGCTACTTCTACCTTTTCAGCTTCCACGGTAAGGGGAAGTCCTGCTGTTAGGCTTTCCCCAGAAACGGTTCCCATTTCTCCCCAACTGGCTCTCTATGGAAGCCATTGGGGCTGGGTGAAATCAGGAGTGGGCTCTGCAAAGCTGGGTGGTGGAAGGATGGCTTTGTGATTAAGGCACTGGACCGAGCCTTAGAAGCCCTGCATTCAATTCCCTGCTCTGATACTCCACAGAATTATTGGGTGACCTTTGGTAAGTCACCTCAGTTCTCATCTGAGAAATGAGGATAATACTCTTCTCAGGCTGTTGTGAGGATAGCTGACAAACACTAATGAAATTATACTATGGTGATGAGGTCCATAGACATAGTTGGATTTGCAAGTTGCTGGAAAGTCTGAGTAAGTATTTATATATCTGCAGCCAGGAGCCATTGAAGAGTCCAATTCATTCTGCATCTCTCCTCACCCCCCTTCAAATTTTAAAAGTATTTTCTGCCTGTTCAGTAACTAATAGGATGGGATAGAGACGAGGGTGGAGAGAAAAGGAATAGAGGGGTAGCTAGATATGTCCTCATATGGTGGCATGGAGAAAGTCTGTATAAAGTTTTCAAAGCCAGGAGGTTTCCAAACTTTGCAAAAAGAAGTAAATTACAATTCTGCATTGCAATTATACCAGTTATATGCATGACAGGATTTTTTTTTAACCAGATGGTATTTTTATAATGTTCACCTAGCTATAGCTACATAGGTGTGAGTACTGCAAGCAGAGGGGTGTAGCATCAACACAGATGTGCAGTAATAAATTAGTCATGTTTGAAACCACCTATGGATAAATGAAATTACCGACCGGCAGTGGTTGCCTGACCTGTATCCATCAAAATGTCAAATCAGATATTGGTAGACAGCAGGTAGGCATTCTAGAAAGAATGGGGCACACATTAATCTCTGACACTACTCCATGCTGTTTCAGGTAATTGTGACATAGTATGACTTACAGGTCTATACATGTGACCAGAAAAAAGGATCAATAGATTAAAAAGAGCACCCTCTCTTTGTTTGTTTTTAGAGCTAATATTCTACTTGCTGCCAAATGAACCATCCTGATTTCATATTGTATAAGTTCGTGCTAGCCCAGTACATTTTTATAAAAGAGTTCTTACTATGAGATGTTACTAAATATCCCTTATGAAAAAGTCCTATAGAATTTAATTGACAACAGTAAGGTTTGACATAAAATTTTTTAGTCAGCCTATAGAATTAAAGAGGGAATTATATCCCTTCTATAAAATTATAAAGGCGTGTTTGGAAATCTACTGAAAACTATCTTATTCTGTAAATACATTCTATAGGGTTTTTCAATAATTTCTACAGTACACTATTACATTTTAGAGTATTATATTGGTTTAATCCCTATCATATTATGAAGGATTTTTCCTATATGATTATTATTAATAGGAAATATTAATATCTCTGTACAAGCAGATGTAGCTCTCCCCTTACTCTGAAAAGAATATTCACACACCTTATACAGTCCAATTTAACCACTTTCTAGAGTTTCTCTTTTTTGGTATCTCAAATATCAACCACTAGACATGACATTTAGCTTCAGCTTTCTCCCCAAGTATAATAACAATAATAATACCAGTTGTTATATAGCTCTTTTCATCAGTCAATCTCAGAGTGCTTTTTTTTAAGGAGGTTAGTATTACTATTCCCAGTTTACAGTTAGTGAAACTAAAGCAGAGAGGTGAAGTGACTTGCCCAAGTAAACTCAACAGGTTAATAGCAGAAGTGGGAATAGAACCTAGGGGTTCTGAAGCCCAACACAGAACTCTATCCAGTAGACCACACTGCCTCCCTGTTGGAATGGTTTTCCCTGAAGGACCTCTTTGTTCTACATCCTTGTTCCATTTATCCTTTGAAATAACATAACATTCACAAGGTTCTTTCATCCCTAGTTTTAACATTTGAATTCTTAAACCAGCTGGGTTTCATTACTGGTGCTGAAGTTCTAGTTTCCAAGTTACCACTTTAGCATCAGTGAGTCAATGCTCATGGAAATCATCAAGAATCTTTCTATCTACTTCAATGGGCACTGGAGCAGTGCCCCAGACCCTTATCCTCTTAGGTCCCATTCCTGAGAACACCCATCTACAAGAATAACTATGGGAGAAGGACAAAGGATTATTCACATATTTAAAAGTTATTCATTGGTTAAGGGTTTGCAGGAACAGGGACTTAAATTGGCGAACACATGGTATTTTGGAGCATGGGGTTTACAGAGGTGAGAGAATAACATTCATACCTTTGCATCTGCATATCTTTATTTATGAGACAAGGTGGCTGAAGTTATATCTTTTATTGGATCAACTTCTGCTGGTGAGAGAGAAGTTTGAAATGCATAAAGTTTTATTAGAGTGCTATAGAAATCATTGAAAAATCCTATAGAATGTATTTACAGAATAAAATCCTCTCAACAGATTTTTTGAACCATCCTATATAATTTTATAGCAGGGATATAATTCCTTCCTTAATTCTATAGGATGGCTAAAACATTATATATAAAGCCTTACTGTGACAAATTAAATTTTTTAGGACTTTTCCAGAAGGGATATTTAGTAACATATAGTATGAAGCCTATTTAAAAAAAAAAAAAAAAAAAAAAACCACTGGACTAGTCCAAATTAAATCTAGTTCCATAGAAAATTGGAATGGTTCATTTGGCAGCAAGCTTGGAAGTCTGTCTCTCTGACCAATAGAAGTTGTTCCAATAAAAGATATTACCTCATCCACATTGTCTTTCTAATATCCTGGGACCAACATGGCTATAACACTGCATATATCTTTATTTATGGCATGTCCATCTTCTTTATCTTAGAAGGTCTTCAAATTTTTCTCCCTTTAAAGTGGACTGTAAAAGCTTTCCACTTCTGAAAGCTTTCTGCATGGCACATTGGTTTGATTTTATGCTTTTATGTTTTATTGTGTTTTATATAACAGAGCCAAGAACATGGCTGATGAATAGGCACCTAGGAAATAAAATTAATATTAGTTCAACCAAGTCTTTTATGATTAATTCTTGTTTAAAAATACATCCTCCATAAAAATAAATCTTTAGTAAGTATAGCTCAATAAAGGTATCGTATACTAGACAAACTATTTTATAAATGTTACTTTACAACATTTTTTAAACACTTTGTTCATTCTGTGTCAGCAATTTTCAGGTACAAATAGCCCTGGACATAATTTAAGTCATTTAAAAGCAGACCAAATAGTAAATAAAAAAAAGTGATTTGCAAATATTTTTGTGAGTACGGTTTGCTGTAATTTGGAGTGGAGAATTATTTATTTTTTTACCTGATATTCATGAATAAGTTTGTGAATCCCAAAAGTTTCATGAATTTTAGCATGACTCATGCTTCATCTGAAAGTTTGCATCTGATGTTCATTAGTCACTATTGATTATTCTCCTTTGCTTAAGAAGTTTAGTCATCTATTCAGAGAGCAGAAGCAATACCATCAGACTTAGGTGATTTACTATATGCTGTGAATAACAAATAGCAAACAATGCATAGATGAAGCAAACACTTTACAAATAAACCATAGTATTCTTTCATACTACTGGGTGAATCTCTATAAATGTCAAAAATGTTAGAAAAAAAGTCAAAACAAAAGATTCACTAACCAGAGGGCAGTCTAAATTCATAATGGATAGTATACATAATAAATAGTTCAAGAACTTCTAGTTATTTTTGACTCCAAGTACCTGATCTGCAGGTATAGTTAGATGCATAGACATCATAGTTCAAAGCTACCTGTGCCTCTCACTGAACACTTACAGAAGTTACTAATTGGCCTCTCAGAGTTGGTAAGACAACTCCCACCTGTTCATGCTCTCTGTATGTGTGTGTGTGTATATATATATATATATATATATATATATGTTCCACTCTATATGCATCCGAAGAAATGGGCTGTAGTCCACGAAAGCTTATGCTCTAATAAATTTGTTAGTCTCTAAGGTGCCACAAGTACTCCTGTTTTTTTTTTAGAAGTTACTAAGTTTACTGCTTCCAAACAGACAGTGCACATGTCAGCCTGTAAGGTTAGCTGAAGACCCATGCTTCATTTCAACATAACAGCACTGAGATGGTATTATAATAAAACAAAATAAGTTTATTAACAAAGAACATAGGTTCAAGAGATTTCTAGCAAGAGTGAAAGAGGTATAAAGGTTACAAACAAAACAAGGAAAGCACATTTTCTATAACTAAAACTTAACTTCAGCAAGTTATAATCTTTGTCTAAGCAGGTTTCTCACCTATAGTCAGTTCCCAGAGACTTCAATCCCATCTTAGATTCAAGAGGTCTAGCCTTTTGTGGCCCACAGGTGATGGATGCCAAATGGCTTTCTGTTTCTGCTTATATTTCCCAAAGTCCATTGTCTGTTTCAAGAGCCAGGAAGGTTTCCTGAGGGTACAGACTCCATCCCCTGTCATGATCGTTAAGTGATCATCCACCCCATTTGCAAGTTTGGTTGCTTGTTTACCTCTTATGTAAATGTACATCCATTGTTTCTGGTCTTGCCTTGCTTAATTTACACTGGAGACACAGTCAATCAGACAAAACAAATTCCGTTGTCTAGGACAGGCTGGGCTTATGCATTGCTTGTTAAACACATCTTAAAAGAACATTTTTCCAGAACATATCTATAATTCTTTATATACCTCCCACACATACATCACACAATAGTATTAATGACCAGCATGTTATCAGTTTGCATATGATACCTTACATGACATCTTTTAAATACAGAATATGACAACCGTTTATTAGAGCAATGAGTATCAGTCCTGAAGTGAATTATAGTATGGTGTGCTCTCTGCAAGTGGGTGTTGAGGACCTCCCTGGGTCATAACTACATGGGAGAAAGACCATCAAAATCCTAGCACCTCTTGATGGTTTATTTGGACAAGCTTTTATTACTCTTCCTAATGACTTTTAAAAGACACTAGACAGTGCTATCTCCTCCTTGCTCAGGCCTGATAAAGTACTCCAGAGCAGCCTTAAACTACCTATCACACATTAAAAACAAACTTATCATCTGGCATTCTTTTAATGAAATAAGCCTGTTAAAGTTACATTTTGTCTCCAGCAAGGTTATGCATCTAACGAGTCTCTGCTGCATTCACTTCTGTTGAGAATAAGTACTTTTCATAGATCAATATTTCTGCCCATTTGCCTTGTTGAACAGATACCAGTGCATGTGTAAAATCGACCCAGCAGATATGACTTTCCAGCCTACCAAACCATTACATGAGCTGAGAAACATCTAATTGGGCCAACCATCCATATAGCTCCAAGGCGTTCCATTAAATTCTGTACTTCAGCTTGCTCACAAGGGGTTTATGATACCCCAGGCTGAAGAGTGGTAATATGTGTTGTGGTTTTTCCAATTTATGCTGATACTGTGAAAGATGGGGATACTTTAGTTATTGGATTTTTTCCCCCTTGTCCATTATGGTGTATTAATCTAGCTGAGAATGACCGAGTTATGCCCTGCTCATTGAATTCTATTGGCAGCTCACAGCCGTCCTGCAGAGAGACCCCTAATGTACACTAAACCTTTGCTGCTGTTTGACACCATTGTATCCTTGTCTGGCCTGCTTCCTTATTTAGATGTTGTTGTCAGCTTTCCTGATGGAGTCAGAGATGCTATTTAATTTCCCTGTGTAAGGGAGAGAGAATTCCATTAGTGTTTGTAGCCTGTGAATCTAGTGTGAACTACAAGTGTGCCAGATTGCTGAGCAGAAGCTGAGGCAGTCAAAAGACTGCAGGTAGATAAGGTTATGTGTCTCTTATAGACCTCATTGCTTACAGAAAGCTTCCTTTGTTCAGGAAAACAAACAAACAAACAAAAAACACAAAACCTGATACTTCGTCAAGGAAATCCTCAGACTTCTAGGAAAAGTTTATGGTGAGATATAGCACAAATACAGACCTACTATTTTAAAATTCCTCCTGTCCAGTAGGGAGATTTTCTGTTCTGCAGGATTAATTCTATCGAGTTACTGTATAAATCAGACTCTCTTCTTCCACATGTGGAATTTCACACTTCAGAACAATATCTAATTGTGGGACATATTCTGATAGCCTAACTCCATTAGTGGTTCCCCATTCATTTCAAAGGGAGTACTCCCAGAAGAAAGTATTATTCAGTGGAATTAAGATATGCAGAATCTTTTCATAATTAATGCAGGAATTAGTCTCTGTTGTATTAGTTTAGATAGAACAAATGGGCCCAGAGAGTTAAACATGTTAACATGACCCTGCCACAGTATAGCACTAACAGTTTAAAACAAGGTTTAGGGTTCCAAGTACAGAGACCTTGGTCTGCTTAGTTCCATGGCAAATACAGCATTAAAAATTATTTTAATCTTTTATTAAAGATACAGAAAAAGAAGGAAAAACAGCGGTGCCACGGTATATTCTGGGGTCCCAGGAAACGTTAGAGGTGGCAGCCATAAGGATTAAGCTTGCTTCTTTCAGTTCATCCATCTCTCATTCAGTGACTGTTGTCAGAAAACTTAACACCCTTCCCCCGTCCGCCCTCCCAGTCTTTTCTTTTAAGAACGCCAAAAGTGATGGGTGGAATAGACTATCCCCTCATTACTTTGTCTATCGGTTTGGCCTAATTTTCAACATACCAATTTTGGTCAATTAATTTCTGGTCCTACACTTTTCTTGTTTACTAGGCATAATTTTAATACTATCTTTAAGTTATATTAGTATATTAGCCATTCAATTTTTATTTTATTTTATTTTCTCCCCTTTTGCACCTTTTTCCATTAACATTTATTGTTATAGGTATTTGGGCATGTAAAATAGATAGCTGCCCCTGCCACTGGACCCTTAGACTTTGTTTAAACTAGGATTTGAAGGTACTAGCTAATACATGTTAACTAATGTGTTAATAGCCTAGTGTACACAAGATAATATGTCTTTAATATGTGCTAAATTAGAGTTAAAGCTTGGGGCCTTTTAGGACACACTGCTTTGTTTACACCAGACAGTTAACTCATTAGCCAACACCTTCCAAATCCTAATCTAGACATGGCTTTACACAAACAATTACCCATTTTACACAACCACCCACACAAAGTTTTGCAGCCAGACTAGATGCAAGCATATTTTTACATTATCATTATGGATGGCATTGGACTAATGCAACTGAGCAACTCCATGATATATTTTACTGAAAAAACAAGGCTATGGCACAATGTGCACTTCTTTTGATACTTCATTCCCGAGTAACTTCTCATGATGGAAACACTCTGGCTAAATCTATTTTCAGAAACTATTCAACAGAACGCTTTTGTTCAACAAAAGAAGCTCCTTATGATGCTCCAAATTTGCCTGACAGCAGGTGTTTCAATTTACAGTGTCAATAGATAACTTAATGCACACAAGACTCCTTTTCAGTGTTTTCCTTTACTCACATTTCTCATTTGGCTATTCATTTTCTTATTGTTCAGATGAGTTCTTCATCTTCTCCCACATCCAGGTCATAGGTTTACCAAGGTTAATTGCTTCAGTCTTCTCCATGACTTCAGAAATGTTCAGTTCAGTCACAAATGTATATCTTTTCCAACAAAAACAAGACTAGCCTCTCTATGAATCTAAACCTTAATTATCTCCTTGCTCCTACTACTCAAAGGGGATTACATTCTTATGTTATAGTCATTCCTACTTAAAACACTGTATGGAGATTGACAATCAGAATGATATAGAGTAAGGGCATGTCTACACTAGAAACATTACAGTGGCGCAACTGCAGATTTAGTGCTATATAGTGTAGACATTTACCACTGCAACGGAAGGGGTTTTTCCATTACTGTAATAAATCCACTTCTCTGAGAGGCAGTAACTAGGTTAACGGACGAATTCTTCCATTGACCTAGCAGTGTCTATGGGGAGATTAGATTGGCTTAATTACATCACAGAGGGCATGAAATTTTTCACAGCTCTGAACGATGTAGTTAAGCCGACCTAACTTTCTAGTGCAGACCAGCCCAAAGTGAGGTGAAGTCTAACCACTGCTATGCTTGTTAATCACCTAGTCCTTATAATTTTGTGGAGTATTGTTCTAGCAATATGTCACCAAAACACTGCTACCTCAGACAAATCTCCTCGTTCTCCAGGCATTTCATCATCCAGTTCAAAACTGCTCTTATTTTTGAAGAGTTATCCCAGACAACCTCATGGACCTTAACTTTTTCTATCCCTTTTCCAGCTTCTTCTGCTCACCTAACATTAGCATCCTCTCTGTCTCTTCCCACAGTTTCACCACTACTACTATGACAGCCTTCTGCTTTGCCACCTGAAGCAGTCGTTCTGTTTCTCTCCATTTCACTGATTCTCTCATTATTTAAGATGACATACTAATATGTATTAAGTTTCCATATACAAAGTTACCATCCACATAATGCTTTCAATCATCCAATGATAATGATTATGTTAGTGTTAGGAAAACAAAATCAAGAAACCAAGAACCAAAGTTAAGCCTCCATGAGAGAGCACAGTGTGTGGCTCTCCTCCATTAAAGTCTGCTGCAATGTTGAGAACAAAAATAGCTTCTGCACTCTGTGCACAGGAAGGGGTCTTAGAAATTTAAAGAGACAGCACATAGAAAGCACAAGATATCACAAAAACAACAAAGAGTCTGGTGGCACCTTAAAGACTAAAAGATTTATTTGGGCCTAAGGTTTCGTGGGTAAAAACCCACTTCTTCAGATGCATCCAAATAAATCTGTTAGTCTTTAAGGTGCCACCAGACTCCTTGTTGTTTTTGTGGATACAGACTAACATGGCTACCCCCTGATACAAGACATCACAGTTACATTCACCAAAATATACACAGTAAAAACAATGGTCATTTTATAGGAGTGTAATATAGTGGTCTAGATGCATTTAGGTATTCCTAGTTAATTATAGTGGCAAGTTTGGAGTCGTCTATGCTAAAGAAGAAAAGAAACAGGATATGTGTTTTGATAGATTTCACCCTGCTTATATAGGATGCTGAGAAATTAAAAAGGAATGAACAGAAACAAGAATCCCAGTGTACTGAATATATTATAAAGAGCAGCACTGATACTATCTTTTCTGTCAGACAAATTACAGTCTACTCTTGCAGACCACTTAGTTCTTTTTTTTCTTTTCTGTTAATGGGGAGGGTAAAAGTGGGGGTGACTCTTAGCCTTCAAGCTTTCTGAATAATTTGCTTTTCACTCTTCGCTGCTCAACATCAGTGCAGTACAATTATGAAAATGTAAACATCACAAGGACACACAGCACACGGGCTGTCACAATGAGTTAAACTTGATTGCCCGATTCCCTGAGCAACCACAGAGAGAGAGAGAGAGAGAGAGAGAGATTTCATCAGGAATTCAGCGGTGTCAATTTAGTGTGTGTGGGGGGCGGCAAGGATCAGAGGGATGGGAGATGTGGATCCATCAAGTTCAGACACGACCCTGGCCAACCTTCCACTTTCATTCAGGAGATAGAATCAAATCATAAATGGGCCTGTCAAGCTCATAATCGAATGCCCTCGCCTAAGAGGGAACCCAGAACATACTTAAATTGGTCCCTATAGTTTGCTAAAACTTAATCCTAAGAGTTCTTCTCCCACCTGTCCCCCCCAGTGCAAATGGTATAATTTACTTGTTCGAAAAGACTATCAATCAAAGGAGGAGCAAGTCGTCTGGAGAATGGAACAGTTAATAATTTTGTTTTCAGACCATTAGCAAATTTGAGGTGAGGCACACTGCAAGATTGCTGTCACATCAGTCTATGTTCATTCCTACTCCTTCACTGGTACATTTACCTGATTATCCTTCCTTCCTTTTAGCAACAGGGGAGACCACCTTCCTAAATGCTACAGCCTTTTAAAAGCTGGGAGAGGGATTATGGGCTGCTGTCTAGTCAAAGGGACTGGGATTAACATTTAATTGTTATTTATTTTTATAGTATACAGGAATATGCTGGGCCCTTCACAGTACAAACAGAAGTACAATGTCCCCGCACAAAAAGCTTAAGGCTAGATCCACAAATGGGACATAGGACCTATCTATAGAAACACTAAGTTCGCAGCAAGCTGAGGTGTAAATCTACCCTGCTGCACACAAAGTATCTGTGTGGATGGTGCTATGGTGCATTAAAAGTTCAGCAGTGTGCTTTGATTTACCCTGCTTTGAAACAGGAGTAGAGTAAAGCACATTAGGGAACTTCTAGTGTATGGCAGCAGGTTCCACATGGGAAGTTAGTGTGCAGTAGGCTAGTCCAGGGTAGATTTACACCCTAGCTTGCTGCAAAATAAGTGTAGATAAGCCCTTAGCTCAGTGTTGCAATGCCCAGTTTTGGGGCAGCCTACTGCTTAGTGGAATCCATAGCCCTGAGCTAGGTGCCCAGGCTTCTTATACAAAGCATGGGGCGAGTTAGGTACCTAAGAATGGGATTCACAAAAGTCAGCAAGTTGAATGGGGAGCTGCCTAAGCCAATAGAAAATGCTAAGGAGAGGGACCTAAGCCCTGCCCCTCAAAGGGACATAGACGCCTCACTCCATTCCAGAGGGAAGTGCCTATCTCCACTCAGGATTCACAGCTGTGAACCCTCTCCTGAAGCTGGGCACCTACACCCTCTTTCTAGCAGAAATCTGAGAAGGAGGAGTCCCTTCCCAGGTTCAACTCCCCACTCTACCTGAGAGAAGCATGGCATTGAACCCAGGTTTCCTATGTGAGACCCCCTGTGCTGTGGGGTATTCTAGAGAATGGATTTTTTTTCTCCATCACTTCCGTTGAAAGTGTTCCACTTTGCTTGAAACATTAAAATATCTTGGTCCAGAAACAGAGTCAGAATGACCTTATAGACCACTGGTTGAGGAACTCCCCTGGGATGTAAAAGAGTTAAGTTTAAGTCCCTTATTTAATGAGTATTTAAGTATTTAATATTACAGCAGAGTAATTTCACTGATTTTGGGGGAGGCCAAAAGTGACTAGCAGGCTAACAAAAGAGCATGGTCTGTTGGCAGCACTTTCATCACTTTGCCTTTTCTTTTGTTTGCGAACTATCTTCATGTAGTTCACAATTTCCCTAAATGTATCCATTATTCAAAATTATGGGACAAACATTTTCTGCAAATAAATTCCTAAAAATCAATATCTGATCACAGGAATTAAAAAAGGGGCCTAAACTAATCTAATGAATGTTTCACTTGCATCCGAAGAAGTGAGGTTTTTACTCACGAAAGCTTATGCCCAAATAAATCTGTTAGTCTTTAAGGTGCCACCAGACTCTTTGTTGTCACTGCAAATAGTTTGCCAAGTCCTGGTTATTTCAGCAAAGACCATATTTACACTGGCAACCTATAGGTTAAAGGATCCATTTTCCCTTATGAATTCTATGAGCCATCCAGCCCCCAAAACAAAAATAAATCTTTTATAAACATGCCATTAAAATATGTAGTCATATGGTAAGCATCTTAGTACAGCAAGCTGAAATTTTATGTACTGTCTACTATTACAATTGCTCTTACAATATTTATCTTGACCTATACTGTAAAGAAACTTTATTTTACCTATAACAATTAAAATTCAACCATAACTTTTGAATAAGGGGTTACTAACTTCCTTAGCTTAATAATTCTCAGAATATCCCACTGTTACTTGAAGATATTTAAGAGGTGACAAAGTGTCAGATCAAAGCTTCTCAAAATAACAAGTAATCATGTTTAAGAAAGCCACATTTCCCCATAAATTAACAGGGTTGGGTTTATTGAATTTTGCATTACCTTCTGAAACTGAAGTCTGCATCTGTTCCAAGACTGCAAAAGCAAATGGCACAAGTAAGGGTGAAAATAGAAGGCAATAAAAGGTGAAGGGGGGGGGAGGGAGAGAAAAGAAAAAAAAACACATTTCTCAACAAGTAAGCACATTATTATAAGAAAATAATGAGCTGTCAATGAATAGAAATCAACTGATCCAATAATTCTGCTTAGATTCCAACCTACTGACCTGGTATTTGGTTATTTTGTAAAGAATGTGCCATTATGGTGGTTCATGAAAATGCCTGGTAACTCACCAGCACTGTTACAAGCATTTATTTGGTTTGGTTGTCGTTTGGTTGTCTTCCTCTATTAAACCCCTATCCAGACAGCGGATGGAAAGGAACAGAAAAAATCTTCAGTTATTTTCCAGCCAGTTACCACTGATCAGAGAGATGCACAAACAGCTTGGGTGCATTGGCTAGAGAAGTTGAGTGTGAAATATGCTTTCATGGGAAAATGAGATGTTTACAAGTATGTATTAATTATCATTACATGTTGAGTACTAGTTTGGTGCATTTGTTGCAGCAGACACAGTGATAATTAAATAGAGAACAAAACTAACCTTTAGTCTTCCTGATTGTTTGCCAAATGTAACTTCTACCGGATATGGTGTGCTACATTCATTTTATTCTTCTAGAACCTCTCTTTCAGGATGGATCGATCCAATACAGACATACACTGGTGATGAATAGAGGAGCCCCATAGGGGTGTCCCAAATAAGACAAACACAGACAGTAGTTACTTCGCCATTTTACTTGGCTCACTGGACTTATATTCTTCTGAAGTTCAGACACAGTACACACATGCAACCAAAACTAACTGCATTTGTAGGTGACCTCTCCTGGATTTGGAAAGCCACAGGTTTTAAAGAAAAGAAACTCATGCAGGGGTCTTCTCAGAATGGCTGCCAGTTCTAGACTCCTCACTGTTCCAGAATTTACTGCTTTCTTACCAGTAGAGGCAGCTATAGGAAAATCATGTGTTTTAAAGAAACAGCATGAATACATCTACACTTGAGTTTTTAGATGTGTTTTAACATGTGCTAATTACCCACATTAACTAACATGATTATAAATGCTAGTGGGCACCACACAAATATTTGTTTCTAGTCATGTTTAACTCTACGCTGCAATGCCACTAGGGACAGCATCCTGTCTACATCAGACTTTACAATCATGTTAGCTAACCTATGCTAAATAACACGTTAAAACATAACTAAAAAACTGATACCATATTTGACAACCTGTGATCACTGCAAGTTTTAAAATGAAGAAGTGAACAATAATGCTTCCAAGAGATATCATGGTGATGGACCCAATATAAATCCCAGGTAGAAAAAGATAAAGCATAAACCTCCATATCCACACTCATTCAGTCAAGGGGGAAGAAGTCAGCATCTGTAGCAACAACAGTCAAATCAGCCAGGTCAGTGCAATGCATTTTGTAAATGTAAATCAGCTGTAATCTGACGACCTCTATGATCAATTAACTGACTACATGGAAAATGAAGTTCACATGTTTTATACTGAGTAAGATAGCTTGTGATTTATAGGGATTTAAAGGTCATTTGTCATTAAATCTTGTAATGTATCATTCAGTAACATATCTGGAATTTTGTACAAAATTTTCATTTTACACACATAAAACAAGCTAACAATTTAATCTTCCAATGTGCTTATTACTATGAAAGTAAATGCAAATCTGACTGGTTTACACAGCCTTGCACATTGAGGATGAAATACAGCTGTGGTGTAAGCTGGTGCGGATGGACTGAAATAAACGGAGCTCTGCCAGGCTGAATTTTGCCTTCAGAAAGCCACAGTTAACATTGCTGTGAGAATCACATGAAGCCTTAAACTGTGATTCAGAACACATTCTACATCCTTTTTTAATAAAACAACATTTTGGGTTTTTAATTTATGGAACAGGGGAACAGAGAAGTGATGAGGTCATCTTTTATGCTATATTTAAGTCCAAATAAATGTCAGTTTAAGTGGTTCATAGTTGCACAGTTGTGGAGGACCAGACACAAGGCATGTGCCCTTTACGTCTGGAACTCTTTGATGCTATCCTCACTATATTTTAACTGTTAACATTTGTTTAAACTTTTTTTTTTCTGCACCAGAAGGGGGTAAAAACACCCTTAGGGCATAAAAGCCCCACAAAAAACACAGCCAGTCTTGGCATGGTCTACAAAAAAATCTCTCCTGACTCCCCAAAGGGCAGATCCTAAGCCAAAAACTAATAATACATTTAACATACTTAATGCAGAATACTGTAGTCATCCCATTTTTTGTTTAAATAATGTACACTGCTCAATTCCACTGCCTCTCATGGAAATCCATTACACTTTGCCACTCTGTGAAATAGTGCCTGCTTAAATTCTTATGTATATGCCTTCTAAGCTTTTATCTTCTAGTTCTACTCTGTCCAACAAGCTCAAATAAATCATCCAGTTAAAATTTTATAATAATCCTTAGCTAATTTAAATATTTCAATCATGCCATCTCTTAATCATGTAGGGCTTTGCACCTGGCTAAATTATATAGTTAATGGTCAAAAACCAAATATCAGCTAGCACAAAAGCTGTCATCACTGGAAAGCTATATTTCATGAGAGATGCCAAACCCTCACTGATGATCTCAGAGTTCTGATATATAGCTTACTCCAATGGTGAATAGCTCAAAACCCAGACCTTTTATTTTCAGTGGGTTAGATAGTGACTTGGACTATACGCTCTCACAAGGGATTGAGGAGAAGTAACATCTGCTCTCACACTGCTGCATAGGCTATATGCATCATAGCATCAGACCATGCCTGCTTATCCTCCATCCGGGGTTGTTGGGTAAGGATTGATCAAGGACAGGTAGGGAACACGTGGAAACTGAACTACACTACCCCTTTCACTGCCCAGAACAGTGGAGCCAGTTTGTGGGTTATTGTAATTTTCTGCTAGTATTGGTGCAAGGCAGAAGTAGGGAAGGTACATTTCTGAAACACAATTAATTAATTATTATTATTGTGGTGATGTCTAGGAGGCTGAATCATAGACCAGAAGCTCATTGTGCAAGGTTCTGTACAAACACAGAGCAAACGAATAGTCCCACCCCCCAAACTGCTTACCACTACTATTCCTGGAGTTATTTAGCTTATGCACCACCTCTTACTCAGGGCTGTCCCTGAAGTTGTCATCTGTAATGTTCCACTTTTCTAAAAGAAATGCCGAGTTTTGTGCACATATAGATTACCAGATTCCTAGGCCAGATGGGATCATTGTGGTCATCTATAGTCTGACCTCCTGTATAACACAGGCCATAGAACTTCCCCAAAACAATTCCTAGAGCATATCTTTTAGAAATAACTTCCATATATATATCTATACGTATATACATCTGCAGTTGCATGTGCAGACTGAATAAATGTGTGTGCAAATGAGTGATTGGGTACGTAACTTCCCATTTATATACTTAATGAATTGTTTACCAAATGTGTATATGTTCATAGTTATTGTACACACAAAACAGATGCATATACAATTTTTTTTGCATATGGAAATAGGCTTCGGTTTAAAAAAAAAAGAATATCTTTTATAGAGTTGCACCTTTAAATATAATGTTCATTAAGCTGTTTTAATGGAAAGGCTGTCAATTATTTTGTGTATGGTTCTCAGAATGAATGTGTCCCCAAGATCATTAACTGAGCCTTAAGCCATTAATTGATTCTAGAAAATGACAAGAAAGTGTTGCACACAGAGAGAGAGAGAGAGAGAGAGAGAGAGATTTTCAGTGAATTCACTTTTTAAAAATGGTCTGTAGTCAAACTATTAGTCACATCTGTTGTCTTCATCATGCAAATATATACCAGGTTACTTTAATTTCCCTTGTATATTAACCTATAACACTGTTCTCTCGAGTAATGGCAAGACACATAGAAAACCCTGGTGAAATCAATACATCATCTGAGCCTCCTGGGAATTAAACTCCTCGCATTTGCACTTCTTAGAACTGTTTCCCATGTTGCTCCTTATGCATGAAACACCTTCCCCAAACTAGACTGTAAAAGCCAATTCCTCCTTCAAATCTCACTTTTACTGAATTGTCTATAGGAAATTGCCAACAGATAGTGGCTAGACTTGTGGCTAGTGGTCAATAGGGACTTCTGATATTTATTTGGCCCATGTAAACACAAGTTCTTATTACTTTTCCCCACACCCTCCCTTTGCTGTTTCTTCTCCTTGCTTGCCACACTCATTGTTGCATGTTGTCTTGATTGGATCATAAGCTCTCCAGGCTGGTGCTATCTCTTACTCTGTTTATACAGTGCCTAGCACTATGGGGCTGTAATTCTGAGTCACTTTTAATCTTTTTTTAAAAGACAGATCAAAGAGAGAAGAGAGTGGAGTGTTTGGGATTAAATTAAAATAAGTCTAATGGCCCTGGGCTCAACCAACCAAAGTATTTGAAACATGTTTAACTTTAAGACTATGGGTAACTCTACTGATGGCAATAGGACTGCTAATGTGCTTACAGTTAAGCAGGTATGTGAGTGCTTTGCTGGATCAGGGCCATTATTCATTTATATTCCCTAACCAAAGTGCTCTATTGATAAAAGACAATTAAATATATGTGTGTCTGATGAGTTTGGGTTTGCAGGAGTTTGTGGGAATGTTATTTCCACTTCTGCTTTGCCAATGGTGGGTCACAAAACTCAGAACAAAAGTAGGCTAAAGCCACTAAGCTTCCCCTGATTTCTGGTTGAAGCAATATGAAACAGCCGAGTGTAATTTGGTTTCCCCAGAAACAATATACATTAATGGTTCAAGTATGCTCGGGGCAGCCTCTCAAAAAACTGTTCTCTGATATACTGAAAAGTTTATGAAGTTCAGTTCAATGCAGGGTCAATAATGGTAGTCAAAACTCCAGGTTTGTGGTTGTATTATTAAAATGTAGCCTAACTCAAGATACACAGAAAGAAACTGGCATCGTTTTAGGGGTGACCTATCACTGCATAACTTTACCTTAGTATTTGCAGAATTTTCTATTCCCTATAAGTAGTATAGAGACATTTAGATAATAATGAAAATATGTACATAAAATTTATTTACTAAATGAAAAATTGGCAATTTTAAGGATGACCATTGCATACATATCTCCTCACTTTACCAAAGAATCAAATATTTAGCCTGTGACTCAATTAATCACTTAATTTTCAGATTCTAATATTATACTTAATCCTATTACACTTTTAATTAGAATAACATTAACAGATAACTTGAAATATAATTATGTAAGGTGTAACCAGGTGCTATCTAGACTTTCACAGTACTTGGGCAAAGTCTCCAAATCACATAGCCATTTTACCATATGAGCGGTCAGTTTAACATGTTCTTTTTTCAGATGATAGGGATTTGGTGTTTGTTATTTTCTTTAATATTTTGTTTAGGATTAAAAAGCTAAGGCCAAACTCAGCCATGGCATATATTGGTGCAATTTCAGGGCCGCCCGGAGCGGGGGGGGGGGGCAAGTGGGGCAATTTGCCCCAGGCCCCACAGGGGCCTCCACGAGAATATAGTATTCTATAGTATTGCAACTTATTTTTTATGGAAGGGGCCCCCAACATTGCTTTGCCCCAGGCCCCCTGAATCCTCTGGGCAGCCCTGTGCAATTTAATTGATTTCATGCCATAAACTAATTTAGCCTATTAGCTGTTTCATCAGTAACTAAATCAAGCCTAATAGCTTGGTCACTATTCTCAGAAATTAAACAGTTTAGACATTCCCATATTTTCTTTCATGTTCAAAAATATACCTCTCTTTTAATTCTTTAATGATCATAAGCTTGTAACACTTCTAGTATTCTTTTTATGCATGAAATGTTTCATTCGTACAATTTTCCCTTCTTTATTGGAAGGCAGATTTACTCCATCTTTTGTATCCATATATTATTTATTCCCTGTTTGTTTTAATTTGACACTAGAAATAATTTGTCTTTGGTTGTGCTTTTCTTAACCTTGAATGTTGTAAAGTGTGCATCGCCCTTTTAATACCTCAAAAATGGTTGAGATCCACATTGTGCATGGATTTAGTAAGCAAGCAGTCTGATTTCCTTCAAGTTTTCGATTCAGTGCTTTCAACTCATAGGCCTTGCTAGATCACTTTGTTTATATATTCTTCTTGGCTATTTGTCTTTATTGTAATAAAGAATAGTTCTCGTGCAGGTTTTACTTTTCAGCAACAAGTGCTTTTCTATTTCTTTGGTGGTAAGTTGCCCTCCATTATCTGCTACAAGTTCTTTAGTCAGCTTGGCTTTAATATTATTTTGCAAAAGCTTTTATCACAATGTAGATACTGACAGAAGATGAGTACATCACTTCAGTCCATTTACAGTAATAATCCACCAAAACAAATGCATACCTCTGACTTACTGGCAGATGATCAAATGTCCTCATTAAGTCAAATGCTACAGTATACTTTCCCATGAACATATGAGTTTCTTTACATAACATACAAGGTTAAGCCATATCAAGTTCCATTCCTGACTTGCTTGTCCATAGGTGGCGGCTTGAATTCTTGTCTTAAAAAACACTTTATGAGACATCACAATATCTTCTTCTTGTGCATGTTGAAAAGAAGCTTCCGAGGATGAAATGCTGCCTAAGTATCCATCTACAGGAAGTTCATTCTAGCCACTATGGAATTGATCTCTTAGTGGTCAGTGGGATGCTACATAGTGCATCACTTGGGTACAAGCCACTTTTAGATTTCCTTTCAAACTAGCCTGACTCACTCTTGCTTGCATATTTATACCTGCCTCCGGAAATTTCCACTACATGCATCCGAAGAAGTGGGTATTCACCCATGAAAGCTCATGCTCCTATACGTCTGTTAGTCTATAAGGTGCCACAGGATCTTTGCTGCTCTTTCAAACTGAGTTAGACATGTAACCCCCTTTTTAGGTGTAGTAGGTGCGTGCAGTTATCAGGTCATCACCAAATCTAGTCTTAGGGTACATCTACACTACAAGGGGGAGTCGATTTAAGATACGCAAATTCAGCTACGTGAATAGCGTAGCTGAATTCGACGTATCGCAGCCGACTTACCCCGGTGTGAGGACGGTGGCAAAATCGACTTCTGAGGCTTTCTGTCGGCGGTGCTTACTCCCACCTCCGCTGGTGGAGTAAGAGCGCCGATTCGGGGATCGATTGTCGCGTCCCAACGGGACGCGATAAATCGATCCCCGAGAGGTCGATTTCTACCCGCCGATTCAGGCAGGTAGTGTAGACCTAGCCTTAGAGTAGTAATTGTTAGGGCCTGTCAGTTTAGTAATGCCAGTCATGGAAAACAGTCTAAATGATGCATTGACATGAACTTACCATAAAGTTTTAACTACTAGCATTAGCTGCAAGAGTTTTTTCCCATAGGACATAACCTAGCACAGTAGGCATAATTCAGCATGTGTGGCATTTGTACTGCTCCCATGTTATTCCTGAAATGGAATAACATGGGAGCCTCCTGGAGGAGCACTGAGCAGTTCTCTGTGTAACACAGAATTGCGACAGCAAAGGATAATTACAGGTCAGGACTAAGAGCTTTGAAGGAACAAAACTAAAATAAAGAAGGTGTGGATGGCAGAACTGCACAGGAATAAGGGGTATTGCCACTCTGGGTTAAGGTGTAATGGTATAGATGTGTGAGGAGGGCAGCTTTAGCATAGAGGAACTCTCACTTTCCCAGGCATGAAAATTCATCACCCCACCAAGGAAAAAAAGAACCCTTTGCAAATGGTTACATATTCTCTGATATTCTTTTTATCCAGATGTGTACTTAAAAACTTTGATGTCCTGCTTCTGATCATTTCCACATTCTTTCAGATGATTTCTGCTTTTCAGAAGGATAGAAGCCAAAGAAAGACATCATTTTTATGTTCTTGTTCTTTCCTCTATACTCATGTCACCCACACTGCCTCTCAGCAGCTCATCCTAATGTATTCAACAATCTTTCCTTGACAAACAACTTGTATCAGCTCTCCCCTGCCCCTTGAAGGTTTAGGATGATTTTTGTGTGTGTTTTGTTTTATGTAAAATTCATTGTGGACCTTTTTTTCCTCCTTTTTCATTTGGAAATGTCTCAATGTGGATGAAACACAGATGGTAAAATAATGTCAAATCCAAACCATCCAGAAATAGGAAGTAAGAAAATCATTTCTTCTCACATTCTCTTATAAAAAACGGTCCTTTTACTTCATCCAATTATTTTCTTATTATAAAGCAAATGGCTTTTGTTCAGGAAAGTTCATCTGTTTGTTTTATGTCTCTAAACCAGGGAAAGCCTATTTGAGATGGAACATCAGATTTCTAGAAGCAGCCCAGTAGTTGCAGGACAATGAATGACTGAAATCCAGACAACCTTTTTTCAAATGCTGAATTATAGAAATGCAAATGACAAATTGGACTTTCAAATCAGATGATAAGATGACAAACACAATCACTCACAGTACTCTGAGGTGTGCCAAAATTACCTCTTTCCTGTTTGTACGTCATGGCAGAATTTGCCCACTGAACATTTCAAAGGTTGCATTTCTGAAGCATGTTATGAGTTAGAAATGGAAAAGGCCTTTAGGTCATCCAGTACATCCTCCTGCCAATGGAGGATTGTTCACTACTGTATATATACCCTTATGATACTTTTAGACATTTATCTTGCCACCTTGTAATGTTATTTAATCATACCATAAACCAGGGATCAGCAACCTTTGGCCCGCGGCCCACCAGGGTAAGCACCCTGGCAGGCTGGGCCGGTTTGTTTACCTGCCGTGTCCGCAGGTTTGGTGAACCGCGGCCAGTGGGAGCCATGATCAGCTGAACCTGTGGATGTGGCAAGTAAACAAACTGGCCCGGGCCGCAGGCCAAAGGTTGCTGATCCCTGCCATAAACTATCCTCAGAAATCAATTCCTCCAGACCCTTAATTATTTGCGTTGCTGTTTTCTGAATATCCTCTAATTTATCAACAGCTTTTTTGGTATTTAAATATCCAAAATTCAATATAATATTCTCAGGGCAGCTTCACCAAAGCCAAAAGGAGAGGGGCATTTCATTTTCTGCTATGAAATGTGATGCCTGAGATACACAGTTCAAAATCATATTGGCTTTTACTGTCACCAAATCATGAAGGCTTATCAACCTTTCCCATTAGTAGAGCTTACATCTTAAAAGAGAAACCAAACTTGTAGATGACCTCTGTTCCCATTCAGGATTGTGTGGCCCATTTGCTCTCACAGTTGTGATTGCATAGCATCCCCGTGACAACTACAGCAATTGCTTGCGGTGGAATTAATAACAGGAAAAATGTTTTATATTTTAGATGTCTTATAATGAAATTTATCAGCTAGATACAAAGAGAAGGAGCCAGCACCACATGATCAGTCAGTTTTTGGTGGACCAAGGAGGGCTCTGTGGATCACAATTTGGAAAACACTGCCATATTGCATGGCTAGTTCATAACTATTTTGTTACGTAGTATTATTCAAGTTCTCTTTTGACATTACAGTTTCCCAAGTTTCCTCTTTCCCACTGAGTAGTTACATAGTAGAGATATCTGGATGCTTATGCCTTTCACAGGAGAATCACAAAGTGCTTTTTATGTTATTTTAAGTGTATTCTTTCCACAAACTGATCCCTATTGAAAAGCATATTAATTTTGGAGACAAAAGTGTACATTTTTAAAGTTATTTAGGCACCTAACGAGGCAGACAGGTTCCTAGTGGGAAGTTCAAAAGCTCCTAGGGGGCTAGTGTCCCTGGACATTAATGGGAGTCAAGTGCATAGGCGCTTTTGAAAATCCCAGTAGAGGCCTATCTGCAACCTTAGGTGCCTAAATAAATACCTTTTAAAATGTGGCCCTAAGTGCTTTTAACTCTTACACATTTGTAACTGGCAGAGTTTTCTAAAGGCTTTTTGCTAAAAATGCATTGTAGGAATTAATTATGCTGCCTGTGTCCCAGTTAATCAATCATTCTTGTTCACAGCAAATGAAATGCATTTAAAATAAAATTAAAAAGTGTTTAAGATCCCAAATCATTAACTGGATATATGATTGTAGAATAAGAACTTAGAAATAATTACATTGAAAACACAAAATAATTGAAAACCATTTCCTCCCTCACTTGCCTGCCTAGGATCAGTTCTTAACAGGTAAAAGGTGTTTTAGTTCACATTTAAACCTATACCATATCTTGAGGTTGAAGTTGTGCTATACGTCAAGAACGTATACACTTGCTCCAAGGTCCAAGAGGAAGTAAGTAACAGACCTACTGAGAGTCTCTGGGTGAGGATAAAAGGGGAAAAAGAACAGTAGTGATGTTCTGGTGAGGGTCTATTATAGACCACCAAATGAGGAAGAAGAAGTGGATGAGTCATTCTATAAGCAGGTAAAAAGATTAGCCCCCACACATGAGCTAATATTAATGGGGGATCTTAACTTCCCCGATATCTGTTGGAAGATTATTACAGCAAAATATAATATGCCCTGCAAATTCTTAGCCTGTGTAGGGGACAGCTTGCTGAATCAGAAAGTTGAGGAAACAACTAGCGGGTCATCCATTTTGGATCTGGTTTTGACCAACAGGGATGAATTAGTTGCAAACATGAAGGTGGCTGAGAACTTGGGAGGAAGTGATCGTGATCGGATAGAATTCAAGATCCTGTGGAAAGAAGGATACAAGAACAGCAAAACAGGGACACTGGACTTCAGAAAGGCAGATTTTAACCAACTCAGAAATAATAGGCAAGGTCCTATGTAAAGACCAATTAGGAAGAAAAGGAGTCGAAGGGGGCTGGTAGTTCCTAAAAGATGTAATACTAGAGGCTCAACATTAAGCTATTCTAATGCAGAGGAAAAGATAATAAGAGCCACAGGGGGATGCTGTGGCTGCACAAGGAGCTTTTTAGTTAACTAAAAAGGATACATACAGGAAATAGGGCCATGTCAACAAGTATACATGGGAATAGCATGAGCATGTAGGGACAAAATCAGGAAAGCCAAGACAAAGAATGAGTTATAGCTGGCAAGGAATGTTAGAAACAACAAGAAGGGATTCCTCAGATATGTCAGACAAAAAAGAAAGATCAAGGACAGTGTGGGTCCACTGCTCAGTGGAGAAGGGGAGCTGGTAACAGAAGCTAAGAAGGCAGAGCTGCTCAATGTTTACTTTGCTTCAGTCTTCTTGCAAAAAAATAAAGTGACTGGATGACTAGCAAAGTTACCATAGACTTCCATAAAGGGGAAGGGATGCAGATTGGGATAAATAAAGAACATATCAAAGATCTTCTGACCAATTTGAATGAATTCAAATCATAGGGGCCTTATGCTATTTACCCCAGGGTACTGAAAGAATTAGCTGAAGACATCTCGGCGCTACTGGCAATAATACTTACAAGCTCATGGATGACAGGAGAGGTCCAGGAAGACTAGAGAAGGGCTAACACGATGCCCATCTTTAAAAGGGGGGGAAGGAGGAGCCAAGAGACTATAGACCAGTCAGCCTCACTTTGATACCTGGGAAGTTACTAGAGCAATGTATCAAACATTTAATTTATGAGTACTTGGAGGATTAAGGGGTGATCACTAGCACCCAGCATGGATTTGCAAAGAACAAATCATGCCAAACCAGCTTGACTCCTTCTTTGGCAGGGTAACTGGTTTGTCCACCACATTCCCTCTATCCACCAGAGTATACCTGGACTTCAGTAAGGCTTTTGACACAGTCCCACATGACATTCTGGTAAGTAAGCTGGAGAAATGTGGGCTCAGTGGAACTACCACTAAGTGGATACACAATTGGTTAAACAACCACAAACAAAAAGAGTAGCTATTAATGGAATGATGTCAGATTGGAAGGAGGTCTCAAGTGGGATTCCACAGGGATCTGTTCTGGGCCTAGTGTTGTATAACATCTTTATTAATAACCTGAATGTAGGGATAGAGAGCATAATGATCAGACTTGCAGATGACACAAAGCTAGGTGAAGGGTTACCAACACATTGGAGGATAGAGCTAAAATTCAGAAGGATCTTGATAAATTGGAGTACTGGGCTATAGTCAACAAAATGAAATTCTACAAAGACAAATGTAAGGTGCTACACTTAGGGAAGAAAAACCAAATGCACACATACAAAATGGGGGATAACTGGGTTGGTAGCAACATTTCTGAGAAGGATCTGGGAGTTGTGGTGGATAACAACCTCAATATGATCCTGTTGGAAAAAAAAAAAAGGAAATGCAATTTCAGGTTGTGTTAAGAGAGACATAGCATGCAAGTCATGGTAAGTGATAGTACCTCTCTACGCAGTGCTAGTTAGGCCTCAGCTGGAGTATTGTGTCCAATTTTGGTCACCAATGTATAGAAAGGATGTAGAGAAACTGTAAAGGATCCAGAGGTGAGCTACAAAGATGATCAAAGGGATGGAATGCAAGCCACATGAGCAAAGGCTGAAGGAACTGGGTATGTTTAGTTTGGTAGTTTGGAAAAGAGGAGATTAAAGGAGGACAGTGATAACAGTCTTCAAATACTTGAAAGGGTTCCATAAAAAAAAGATAGGGAAAAGTTGTTCTCTCATCACAGAGGGAAGGACAAGAGGCAATGGATTCAAACTACAGCATAGCAGCTTTAGATTAAATCTCAGGGAAAAACTTCCTAACTGTAAGAATAGTAGGACAATGGAATAGACTGCCATGGATGGTTGTGGAAGCTTTTTCACTGAAGGTTTTCAAAAGGAGTCTGGATAGCCATCTGTCTTGGATGGTTTAGAAACAGCAAATTCTGCATCTTGGCAGGGGGTAGGCTAAGTGACCCTTGCAGTCCCTTCTAACCCTATGATTCTAGGATGATTGGGGCCCCATCACTATTTTTTTGAGAATTGGCCAGACAATACCAGATCTCAAGGCTGCTGGTAGATTGGCAAGACAAGGTGGGTGAGGTAATACCTTTTATTGGACCAACTTCCGTTGGTTAAAAAGACAACAGACTAGCTTTCAAGATTCCCAGAGCTGAAGAAGAGCTCTGTGTAAGGTATGCAGCGTGTCACAGTTAAATACAAGGTGGAACAGATTGTTTAGCATAAGTAAATAACACATACTGTATGAGATGAGACCATTCAAAGTGAAGTGGCCTGTTAACATCTCTGCAGCCATAGGACAAAAAAGGGAGGTTAATAGGTTACAGATTGTTGTAATGAGCCATAAATCTTTATTAAGACCACGATTTTAAGTGTCCAGCCATGTTACAAATTTAAGCTCCCAGGCTCATCTTTTGATATGGTGTTTTTGTCTTTTATAATTTTTCTGTGTGAGTTCATTCAAAAGCATGTCTGGCTTCACCCACATAGTTGTTAATGGGATATATTGGCAAGCATTTTCTTAAGAATTTCCCAAGGCAGAAGCAGAGATGATTTCAAATCCAGCTACCGGTATCAGATTACTGGATATTGTGCTCATTAAATCTCAGCATTTGCAACCTCATAAACAAGGAATATAACCAAAGTGCAGGTTCTTGTAAATGAAAATAACTTCCTAAACGTTCCAGTAAAGAACAAGCCACTGATTCATTGGTAATTTTTTTTTATTTTGATCTGTGGGCCATATGGAGGACAGTTTTCCTTATCATTTTAAATCTGTGTAAGATCAGACGTTAACATACCTCAGTTGTACTGTTTGTTAGCGGATTCTCTGTTTCAAAGAAATGTCAGCATCTGCTTTTGGCTATGGGCTAGTTAGGGTTGACATGATTTCCCCCCTCCCCTCCTCCAGTCTGAAAGATTTTTCTTATGAGAGATTTTTGTTTGAAGAAAATCCAAGATTGGGAAGACACACACACTGCTTATTTCTTCAAGAAAAGGTAGGTTTTGATGATACCTACTGACTGATCTTTGACCTAATGAGTTCACTTCCCTGCTTTCAACCAAAGCTACCTTTTCTGGATGTTTCATATTGGAGCCATTGCAAAATCTGGTAGGTTTGGTTTAAGTTTTTATGTTCTCTTTTTTAGCTTTAGCTACAGTTTGAGTTTTACATTGATGTTGTTGATTTGAGAGAAGCCACTAACTCCATTAATCGCTCCATAGAAATTGGGAAGTTTTGCCTGCGTTTGTGTTGAAAATGGACAAAACCCACTGTGACATTCTGTACCTCAAAGTAACACCCTGGCACCCCCATGTTCATCAGTGTTATATAATTGCAACAAATTTTGTACAAAATATGTCATGTAAGATGTCAAAGCTATGGTTTGCTGAATATGATTATCCTTTCTGTATGTATGTCTCACTTTTGTATCTAAAGTTATGAATATTGACTAAGTACCAGTATTTCAACTGTGTTTGCTCCCGGGTAACCCCCACAACGTTGTTTACATCCAGCACATTGTAGATGAACCATTCAAGGTAATAGTCCATTAAGAAATACAATAGACCTTAGAAGTAGCTTATCCCCACTTGATGGACTTCCCTGTGGATGCTTCAGTTAGTATATGGGTAATGGCTGCTATGACTCATTGAAGCATGCAAAGGCATGTAACTAGATCACATGATACTGGACTCCATTTTGTGCCTGTACTTTTCCACAAATTGTGCTGGGGGCTTCGTTTGGGACAACAAAGTTCCCTCAACATGGAAGAAGCTATAAAAGGGGGAAGTGACATCATCACTGGTCCTCACTCCCCCCACAACACAACATCTGGAAAAACCTCAGACAAAAATACTGGACTGGGGAGGGGGTCTCAGGTGGGAAAGAAGGAAGCCCTGCCTGCGTATAGAAGATTGGTGGACTGTTTGTACCATCAGTGAGAGACTGCTTAATTCAAATCCTGTTAGTTTATAGAACTTAGATTGCATTTTGTTTTATTTCTTAGGTAATCTATTTTGATCTGTATGTTCACTACTTATAATCACTCCAAATCCATCTTTCTGTAGTTAATAAATCTGATTTATATTTTACCTAAAAACAAAAGTGTCGTTTGAGTGAAGTGCATGAAAAATCTTCTCAGTAACAAAAAACCTGTGCATAACCTCTTCAAATTGAGGGAGGAGCAGACAGGGTAATAAACTTACACTGTCCAGGGTTTTGACTGGGGCAGGACGGTACAGTTCTGGGATCCTAGGCTGGGGAGATGGGCAGGACTGGCTGGAGCCATTCTATTGTTGGTGCATGAGTGGCTAATGAAAGCATTAATGTAACTGCAGCTGGATATGTCCCTGTCTGTGAACGTTTTTGTTAGGGCAAGATCTGGAGGGGCCTACAGCTTGTCCCAGCATCACAGTGTGAGAGATGGCCCAGATTGGTGAGACAGAGGGCTCAGCCATACCCCAGTTCCAGGTTGCACCCCCAGGAATTCCATCACACCCACAAGGTACTGCTTCGTTTCTACTGCAAATCCATAGTGTGTACCCTTCTCACTTGAGCACAGCCTTAGATTGCTGAAATTCAACCAGGTTAACCTGAAAATCAGCATAGTTTACTTGAAAGGTTCATACATCAAAGGCCTTTTTATTGGCCTAGGTTTCTGGTATGGGGATGACATTTGAGAAAGCATGCTAGAAAGGGAATAGTTTTGAAGGAGGATATGCTTATATGACTTTTGTAGTTGTAGTGTTCGATGATCACACATTAATTAAGGTGTTTGAAAAATACCTGCTTTATTCTGTTACCAGTTCCAAATGACTGTGCATAATATGAGCTTCTGTAGCACTCACCCAGACTCATAGCTCAGCCCTTAAAGGCACAGTTCTCAGTAGTGATTATTTATATGCTATTTATTAAGGACAGTCTGTTGCAAGCATACAGCATGATATGTTCGACCTTTCTGCAGACTCTCCCTGAATTTTGTGAGGTGTTACCAGTTTAAGGATAATTCTGGATTTTCTCCTTACTGTCTTATCTTGAACTGTATTACTACGCAATAAATTCAGTACATGACAGTAGAAAATAATCTCAGGCCTGGTCTACACTACGACTTTAATTCGGATTTAGCAGCCTTAATTCGAATTAACCCTGCACCCCTCCAAAACAACGATACCATTTAATTCGAAATAAAGGGCTCTTTAAATCGATTTCTGTACTACATCCCGATGAGCGGAGTAGCGCCAAAATCAATTTTAGCATTTCGAATTAGGATTAGTGTGGCCGCAATTCGATGGTATTGGCCTCTGGGAGCTATCCCACAGTGCACCATTGTGACCGCTCTGGACAGCAATCTGAACTCTGATTCACTGGCCAGGTAGACAGGAAAAGCCCCGCGAATATTTGAATTTCATTTCCTGTTTGCCCAGCGTGAAGAGCACAGGTGACCACAGATAGCTCATCAGCACAAGTAACCATGCAGTCCGATAATCGAAAAAGAGCACCAGCATGGACCGTACGGGAGGTACTGGATCTGATCGCTATATGGGGAGAGGAGTCAGTGCTAGCAGAACTTCGTTCTAAAAGACGAAATGCCAAAACTTTTGAAAAAATCTCCAAGGGCATGATGGAGAGAGATCACAATAGGGACTCAGATCAGTGCCGCGTGAAAGTCAAGGAGCTCAGATAAGCCTATCAAAAAACAAGAGAGACAAATGGTCGCTCCGGGTCAGAGCCACGGACATGCCGCTTCTACGCCGAGCTGCATGCAATTCTAGGGGGGGCCACCACCACTACTCCACCTGTGACCGTGGATTGCGGGTCAGGGATAGTCTCATCAGCTACACCTGAGGATTCTGCGGATAGGGAAGAGGAGAAGGAGGACGAGCTTGCAGAGAGCACCCAGCACTCCGTTCTCCCCCACAGCCAGGATCTTTTTCTCAGCCTGACTGAAGTACCCTCCCAACCCTCCCAAGCCACTATCCAAGACCATGACCCCATGGAAGGGACCTCAGGTAAGTTTATCTGAATGAGTGGAAGGACACGGTTTCAAAGTATAGGAAAGAAGCCAGTGAACGTGAGGACAGGAGGGACCAACGTGAGGAGAGGAGAGACACTCGAGATGAGAGGTGGCGGCAGGAAGATCAGAGGAGGCAGGATGCAATGCTGGGGCTGCTGCGTGAGCAAACAGACATGTCTGTTGGAGTCTCTTGTTGCGTCTGGTGGAGCTTCAGGAACGGCTGCAGGAAAACAGAGTGCCGCTACAGCCCCTGTATAACCCCCCCCCCCTCCCCATGTTTCATATCCTCCTCACCCAGATGCGTAAGAATGCGGGGGGCGGGGGGGAGGCTCCGTACACCTTCCCATTCCACCCCCGTGGACAGCCCAAGCAAAAGGCTGTCATTTTTGTAACCTTTTTTTAGTGGCCTTTTCCTTCCCACCGATCCTCCTCCCAAACCCCACCCGGGTTCCCTCCCTCTTTTTATAATCTATGATCTCCAAAGCACCGGGGCCCGCGGTTTGACAGAATTCTGTGTCCGTGTCCATGTCCTCATCACGCTTGTCGCTGCGCTGCCACCGCTTCCTTGCCTCATTTTTCTGGTCCTGGCTCAGCATAAACTCCACAAGAATGCGCAAGGTGTTTACAATGTTCATGACTGCTGTCTTGAGCTGAGTGGGCTCCATGCTTGCCGTGGTATGGAGTCTGCAGTGTTCACCCAGGATAAAAGGCACGAAATGGTTGTCTGCCGTCCGTTGCTTTCATGCAGGGAGGAAGGGAGAGGTGAGGCTGTACCCAGAACCACCTGCGACAATGTTTTTTGTCCCATCAGGCACTGGGATCTCAACCCAGAATTCCAATGGACGCGGGAGACTGCGGGAACTATGGGATAGCTATCCACAGTGCAACGCTCCAGAAATCGACGCTAGCCCCGGTACTTGGACGCACACCGCCAAATTAATGTGCTTAGTGTGGCCGCATACATTTGACTTTATACAATCTGTTTCCCAAATTCGAATTATATAAATTCGGATTAATCCCGTAGTGTAGACATACCCTCAGATAAATTATAGAAAAAAAGACTATTTTGTTCTAGAGTGAATGTTTACAATATTTGACTGCTCACTGAACCATGCACAAACCTCCCAAAATCATAAACACGGGTAACTGTGCATACACTAAGCATCTATGTGTGCAGTTAACTGCTTTGTAGGGCCAACTTGCAGATTAAACATCAGTCTGAAGATTTGAATCTGTTATTAACAGAGCATACTTTCTTGAAATGAAATCATGTGTTTTAAATGATAATTTTATGTGGTGTTTAAGATGCCATTTCAATGCAAGAATTTGTTATTGTGATTGATGTATTGACACTGTGGGAGCGAGTGCCATTTATTTCAGAAGATCCTTGGTTATTCTCTGATCTGAGATGTTTACTTGACGATGGGGGGAGCAGGGGGAGAGAATGACGACTAGAGACTCTAAAGTCTTGATTCTAGCTGTGTAAAAGAGTTAGATTTAAACAAGACAGCCTTCTTTTAAAAACTGCCAAAAGATTCAGCACCCAACCCTGAAAACGCTTGCGCCACAGTTCTAACAAGTTTCTTGTGGCTTCTTAGTTTGCAGAAATGTGAGTATTTTCAAAAGATGACTGCATTTGTTCCACCTATTAGCAGTGATATTGCCTCATAGAGTAACAAGGATAATTAACCCAGTGGGAAAAGTAAAGCCAAAAAAGAAAGAGTGCCTGTGTCTTATTCTCGGAGGATGGAGTTCAGTTACACGTACATCAATATGTCCATCTGCATACAGTAGAATAATCAGAAATACTTAGCCAAGAAAAATAATGTTCCAAGCAGGAAGGAAACATGAAATTCCAGAAGAAATACTTTTTCCCCTATCTCTCTATCCTTCTTGGCACTGAAAACACTTATTTATAGCCCTTTGGGCCGTACTATTCCTGTATTAGGACCATATGAAAGCCTTGTACTCTGTGTTGTTTCATATCAGTATTTGATGTGGCTAATATGATGTAAAAGCCTCTGTAATGATTTAGCACTTTGAGAGATATTATCGAGACAAATTATGGAAAACAGATAGCCTGACAGACAGGAAGCAAATATGAATTAACTCCCCCTTTATGCCTCTCCCCACAAATGTCCTTTTGGAAAAGCTGCTGTAACTTTTCCTGCATTTGAAGGAAGTCATTTTAAACTCCGGTTACATGTTAAATAAGGCAAACATCCCCTGTGAGGAACAACAGTCTTTCTTGGTGGAATCTCTTAATGCATAGAAGCCAGGTGGGGCTCATTTCTTTGACATAAAATGTTTTGGGTTAGATTTTCAAATGCACCTAAATAAGTTAGAAGCACAAGTAATCAATGGGATTTGTATTCCTAAAGATGCTTTGGAAATCACACTCCATATCTTATTTTGTACTGACCCAACACTATGTCTGAATCAGGGAACTGGTTACACAGTTACAGGTTATATCAGAGACTGGACATAATTACATCCCCATAACTCAAATAAAGCCTGGGACTATCCATGGTTTTAACATGATTATGAAGACATTATGAGATCCCATCAGTGTGATGAAGTGGATAATGAGGCCCCAATCTGGGCATCTTGCACCACTCAGGCTGCAAAGTGGTTAGATTCTGGCCATAAATGGCCCGCACAGGATTAATTTTCTGGAATGGAACTTTCCCCTGGTACAGACAGCTCTTGCACCAGTCACCAAACCTGTCCCTTGTACAGGGGGCATGCTGAAGGAGGGATAGAGTATGTAGGGGGCTGGCAGTGGTTGTGGCAGAGGTGGGGTAGCAAAAAGGCTATGGTGGAGAACTGCTATGATGATCCTCCACTGACAATAGTTAGAGCTGTCAGGTGACTAACTTTTAAAGAGATGGTACTGGCATAGGACTGGGTAGCCATAACCAGCTCCCAGATAACATTCCCACCTTCTGCTGAATAAAGCTTGGATGCAGGAGAAAACTGAGCTCTAACTGTGTCTTTTGACTCAATTATAGTTGTAGTGTACACCTTTTCCACCTAGAGCCCAAAGTCCCTTTGCTGTTTCAATTTATTTCTGTCTGTCATATTTATGTGACCAAACCATAGAACCCATATACAGAATTACCATATGAAACGAGTTGGCATCAACATTGTTAAAATGAATAGTTTTGCACAAGAAAGGGCAGAGACTACATCCTGACTAAGGTTTTAAGATTTACTCAAAGTGAATTGTATTAATACTAACCAAAATATATGGCTTGCATTTCCAAGCACCATTTTAAGATAAGTAGGCAGAAAGCTGCAATCTCTGTCAACTACTTTGCTCTGTGTAGTGCTCAGGCATTTTGCAACAGAGATACTGAAGTGTTAGGGATAACTGGCATTGTCATTTTGCTTCACAAACTTACCATTAAAAAAGAAAGAAAGAAAGAATCAAGCAGCACTGAATCCTTTTGAAAGCAAATTTTTCTGCCCTAGAAAAAGGATGAGTAGAATCAGCTGTCAAGAAGAAGCTTTAAAATGGTTCCTGGCATTTTTAAAATATGTTCAATGTTCGTTTCTAAACATTGTAGATGACAACTTCCTAACTGAAAAAGTTAAGTTTTCTTAACAGATAAAGAGGGACCGATCAAAGAACTAAAACATTAATGATGGTGTAGATATAAATGATCATGACTTGATCACATTTATAATGTGCAAACAGAAAAAAGTCCAGACCAGTAATATTTATATTTGGTGCTTTAATAGGTCCATTTCACAAAGCTGAAAACAATTATGAGCCAAATCATCTGGGAGGAAGAATTTAATCAGAAAAATGTGACTAATAATTGGGAATCATTTAAGAACACCTTACTAGATGCCTAAGTCACAATCAAGGAAAAAGGCCATACTGGTTAAAAAACAACAACTTTGTTTAGAGGAGAAATGAAATTAAGGTAGCTATAAAAAATAAAAAGTTATAACAAATACAAGAAAGGGAAAGTTGATGGTAATAATATAAATCAAATGTTAAGAATTGTAGAAAATTGCTAAGCAAAGCAAAGGGACATAAGGATAAATCTATGGCCTACAGAATTAAGGACAATATGGAGCAGGTTTTTTTTTTTTTTTTTTTTTAAATTATTAGGATTAGTATTATCCATTACTAGATGAAAATGGTAGATCAATAATAATGCAGAAAAGGAAGAAAAAACCAACCCCAGATGATATAGCCTTTTCAGATGGTGACAATACTCTCTGTATTCTGTACTCTTGTTCCCCTAGAGTATTTGGAGGATGTTATACAGAAGCTACTAAAGTCAGACATTTTAAAATAAGCAGGTCAAGATCATTTTCATTCAAGAATCTTAAAAGAGCTGGCTGAGGACTTCACAGGACCATTGGCAGTGATTTTCAATAAGTCTTGGAGCACTGGGAGAATTCCAGACTACTGGAAGAAAGCTAATATGTCAGTTTTTTAAAAGGGAAATGGATGATCCAGGTAATTACAGGCCTGTAAGCCTGACATTGATCCCAAGCAAGATAATGACACATCTGATACAGGATCTGATTAATAAAGAATAAAAGGAGGGTAATGTAATTAACACAAATAAACAGGGTTTAATGGAAAATAGATCCTGTGAAACTAACTTCATTTGTTTAATGAGATTACAAATTTGGTTAATTAAAATAATGTTGATGTAATATACTTAGACTTCTGTAAAGTGTTTGACTTGGTACCACACATTTTGATTAAAAAACTAGAATATAAAATTAACATGAAACACACTAAATGGATTAAAAACTGGTTAATTGATAGGTCTCAAAATGTAATTGTAAATGGAGAATTATCACACAGGTGTGTTTCCAGTGAGATCCCAAAGGGATTGTTTTCTTGGCCCTATGCTATTTTACAATTTTTAATCAATGATGTGGAAGAAAATCACTGACAAGTTTGCAGATGACAAACTGTGGGAGTGGTAAATCTTGGCAAGGACAGGTCACGCATATAGAGTGCTCTGGATCTCTCTGTAAACTGGGCACAAGCAAATAATTTTTTTTTTTTTTTTAAATGCAGCTAACTTTAAAATATGCATTTAGGAACAAAGAATATAGGCCATACACACAGGATTGGGGACTCTATCCTGGGAAGCAGTGACTCTGAAAAACATTTGGGGGGTGATGGTGGATTAGCAGCTGAACATGAGCTCCCAATGTGATGCTGTGGCCAAAAGAACTAATGAAATCCTTGGAATATCCAGTAGGAATACATAGGTTATTTTATCTCTGTAGTTGGCACTGGTGCGACCACTGCTGGAAAACTGTTCAGTTTTGGTGCCCACAATTGAAAAAGGATGTTGACAAACTGGAGAGGGTTCGGAGAAGAGCCAAACAAATCATTAAAGGATCAGAAAACATGCCTTATAGTGATACACTAAATTGATTGAGCTCTTTGAGTCTAACTTGATTATAATCCATAAATTTCTACATAGGAAACAAATATTTAATAATGAGCTCTTCAATCTAGCAGATAAAGATATTACATGATTCAATGACTGGAAGTTGAAACTAGAGAAATTCAGACTGGAAATATAGCATATATGTGACAGTGAGCATAATTAACCATTAGAACAATTTACCAAGAATCATGGTGGACTCTTCATTGACAATTTTTAAATCAAGGTTGGATATTTTTCTAAAAGATATGCTCTAGGAATAATTTTAGGGAAAGTTTTATTGCCTGTGTTATATAAGAGGTCAGACCAGATGATCACAATGGTTTCTTCTATCTGGGTAATCTATGAAAGCTGATAAGTAGGCAGGCTGAAGATGTGTTAGACAGTCTGACAGCTACAGAGCCAGGGAAAACCAGAGGATCCTGTGTCCTGCAACTTCTTATTCCTTAGAGAAGAGACAGGACTCAGTTGTACTGTACTGCAGTATTGCCACCTTCTGGCTGACACATGGAGTGTCCTTGAAGGGTTGTAGAGGGAGCAGCATTTCCAGTCTTCCTCACCTGACAGGTAAGTTGCCACAGTGACCTTTGATGAAGATGTACTAAATAAGAGAAATGTTGGGGCATCCTGGAGGACATTCTCCAACTCAGCAAATGTATTTGGTTGGTATCCTCATCTAAAGCTACCTTTGGAGTTCATGATATATTTATCTCAGGCTGACTTGTAGGTAGGGACTGTAGGGTTTACTGAATATAACATCAGTGAGAAACTGCATGCCCTTATGAATGGTGATCTCTAGATTACATAGCTTATTATATGAATTGAGTTCCATGTGAAAAAAATATTGCATGTCTATATTCTACCAGAGAGAGGAAGGGGTCCTCTGTCTCCACCCCCTCCCCCCACCTGTCTATTTTGGCATTTTTTTCCATGGAGGAGCATGACCCCTTCCACCACCACAAGCATCTAGGAACTCACAAGCAATTGGCACCACTTGAATCACAGTGTTACTTTTCCTGATCTAACTTCCAATACAATTATTGGCAAGTTAAACATTTAAAGGCAAACTCACTTACAGGAGAATGCCAATGATCATTGGCTGAAATAAAATTAATTATCTGAACTTACCAGGAAAAAAATTCCAGGCATATTTTGTAACACAGCCATAAAATGACCAGTAGGGAATCAAGAATTTGTACAATTCACCATATAATAATATAATTGAGAAATTAGCTAGCTACTTAAACAAACATCTTTATTTTTGGGGGGGATGTCAACTGGCACCATCCTCATAAGTTATACTGGACACATCTTTGAATCAAAGTCAGCTCATGTTTGCTGCCCTGTGTAGTGCCTGATCCTGCCATGTTTCCCTTCTCCATAACCTCACCCCTGGCATATTCCCTCGCATTAGCCTTATCTCCAAAAATAGTGAATAAGGGACTTTGAAGATATTAGACAACTGTAATTACCAACCAACATCTAAACAGTCAAGATTCACTAGTGCTTATATAACCCAGACCTGCTTGGTGTGGCACTCTGCCCCCTCTAGTACTGACTAGAGATTGATGAGCCTGCTACAGCCTTGGTTAAAAGGCATTTTTAGCCCATGCAGTAGAAGCTTATATATTAAGCTCTAGAGGTCCCAGGTTTGATTCAGGTGCCTGTTGGTGTTAAACTTCTAAAGCAAAATAGGATTACTTTTGTCATGTATGATAGAGAGGCAATGGGGTTTAATTAACATGGCTTTAGACTGGGGCTTGGGAACCCTATATTATATTCCTGCCTCTGCCACCAACCAGCTCTGTGATTTGGGGCAAGTTATTTTACATTTCTGTGCCTCCATTTTCCCTCCCAGCTTGTTTAGACTGCAAGCTCTTCTGGAAAGTCTTACTCTAACTTAGTCTCTTACTAAAATTACCTTTTCCTCTGTTGGTACAGTGCCTAGCAACAAAGAGCCATGATTCCAATTGGGTCCTCTGGGTGCTAACTCTAATACAAATAACGAATGGATGATAAGTACATGAACCCTGAAAGCATAGGGAAGTGGATTTAAGTCTGGTTACTACATTTTTACAAAAAGAACAGGAGTACTTGTGGCACCTTAGAGACTAACAAATTTATTAGAGCATAAGCTTTCGTGGACCACAGCCCACTTCTTCGGATGCATATAAGTGGGCTGTAGTCCACGAAAGCTTATGCTCTAATAAATTTGTTAGTCTCTAAGGTGCCACAAGTACTCCTGTTCTTCTTTAATCACTTCATTACAGGAATATAAGGTGCCAAATGTCACCATTGCCCCCT